>NC_133666.1:415410275-416010275 GCF_037893015.1 Macrotis lagotis
AGAAGACAAGCAAAATATTCAATATGAGCATAGCAAGTGAATAAATGGTTATTTTTTAAAAAAAGATATTGAATAGAAAAGGGTAGAAATAATATACTCTATCACTAAATGTAACTACTTAACTAAAAAAGGAAATATCTAACATTTTTTGTATAAAAAATAAAATGATCTGGAAATAATAATAGTTTGAATTTACATAATGTTTTCCCACTTAATTCTAAAACTGTGAGAAAGGCACAATTATCCCCTTTTTATAAATGAATTGATGAGTCTGAGAGTGGTTAAGTGACTTGCCTCAACTCACACAACTAGTAAGTTATAAAGGCAAGATTTGAATTCATGTCTTCCTGATTCAAAGTCTGGTGTTCTAGTCTTTATGTCATCATAAATTGTTTATATGAATTTTTAAAAGTAAATAAAAAATAAAATCTTGTTAACACTGTTAAAATTTGCCTGTCAGTTCTTAAGAAAAAAAAGTTCATGAACAACATAGTTAAAACTGCTCACCCTCTTCCTCTTACTTTTTTGGGAAAAGTGGAGAAGGGGGAAAGAAAATCCACAGCAAGCATTAACAAATCTTTTTAAGATGTGAAATGCTTAATATTCATCATACTATTTGAATAGTAAAAAAGCTTTATGAAGAGTTATTATAGGTATGAGACCTAGTTTTCAAGTTTAGAGAGATGTTGGGGGGTGGGGGTTGCCCTTGTCACATGACTAAGGAAGTGTTGCAGTTAGGATCCAAATCCAGGTTTCTTGGTTCCAGTTTCATCCTTCTTTCTCCTATTTCCTACTCCTCCGGGCATGTCCCAGATTTTTCATAGGTATCAGAACAGAAAGAAGTTTTGAGAATAGTGCCTAGGTAAAATCAACATGTGTTAGTATGAGTTTACATGTTAGAATTACAGGATATTGATGAGTCAAAGATAACAATGAAGATCAGGGCATTGAATAGTGAATAAATGGCATTGAAAAGCCAAAGTGATCAGTTCTTTGGTAAGAAATTAGAAGAAAATCCCTTTGGATATAATTTTTTAGAAAATAGTTGCTTCAGAGCAACTAGGAGGCTCAGTTGACAGAGCACAGGGCTCTGGAGTCAATAGGACTGGAGTTCAAATACGGGCTCAGACACTTAATAATCACCTAGCTGTGTGATCTTGGGCAATTCACTTAATCCCATAATATTAGCCTTGCAAAAACCGAGAGAGGAGAGAGAGAGAGAGAGAGGAGAGGAGAGAGAGGAGAGAGAGAGAGAGAGAGAGAGAGAGAGAGAGAGAGAAAGGAAAGGAAGGAAGGAAGGAAGGAAGGAAGGAAGGAAGGAAGGAAGGAAGGAAGGAAGGAAGAAAAAGAAAGAAAGAGCAGCTAGATGGTACAGTGAAAAGAGACTTGCCTGGGAATTAGGAGGACACTGAGTTCAAATCCATCCACACACACTTAATAATTACTTAGTTGTTACTTGGGTAAGTCACTTAAATCCATTGCCTCACAAAACGAAAAAAAAATAGTTGCGTCTGGAAATCCATAATTTTGAGAATTTCATGAAAAAATAGAGAAGTCCATAGTCATTCAAAAATATCTGGGACTTTTATTGTCATTATCTCTTTTATAAAATATCCCCAAAATTTAAGAAAAGTTTTTATGCCTCAGGAAATCTATAATAGAGATTTGGAGAGCAATCATAATAATCAAAGGATTGAGAAAAGGAAGAATAACCCAATAAGTTCATAATATGTATTTTTATACATCTTAAGAATAGAAAAAGAAACAGGATCATGGAATTTAGAGTTGGAAGGTACCCCAGCACCATTTAATCCAACCTATAACTAGAATGGCTCTCCACTATAAACACCCTGAACACTCCCCCAGTGAGGAGTAATTCATCAACCACCCAAGAGAGCCAAATTTGTCATTGTGTAAATTAAATTCTTCAAGAATTGGAGACTAAACAAGATGTGTTATTGAAGTTTCTATCTAATATGGCAATTCTATGCTTCTGCCTCCATTACGTACCAGGGTCCCCCAGAGTTCTCTACCTTTTTAGGATCTTATTTTTCTCCCAAAGTACAGAAAATATTTAAACTTAGTCCTCAAATGATTGTCTTTCATTAAACTTCTCTGCTTCTTTTTGACTTTTTCTCAAAATAACCTTAAAAACTCTGAGATGTATTTGCATATTGTCCTCCCTATTAGGCCTCTAAACTACTTGAAAAGAGACTGTCATTTGTCTTTTTTTCTATTCCCTAAATTTAGCATATAGTAGATACCTATTAAATTCTTGTTGATTAACATTTTTAACAACTCACCATCTCTTCATTATGGTAAATGCTCAAAGAAATCAAAGATTTACATCCTACCTTTGTCATTTACTACTCATGAAAGAGAACTTACCTGCTTTGGGATTTAATTCCTTCATCTGTAAAATGAAGGATTTGAACTAGATAACTCCTAAGTTTGCTTCCAGCTTTAAATCTACAGTTATATAATCACTATAAACATATTCACATTATCTTCTGTGTTTATAATGTTCTACCTTCCCTCCAGTGTCCCCCACTCCCAACCATTCACTGGTTGTTAAAATCCAATCCAAATCAAAAAACACTTACGTGGTATTTACTCTGTCCGAGGAACTGTCCTTGGTACTGAGGATACAGCAAAAGGTGACTCATTGAGCTTAACTTCCACTAGAGGGATACAACTTTTAAGCAGATAAATTAAACACAGGATAATCTTGGGAAAGATAAAGCTTTAACAAGTGGGGGGCAGGGACATCAATAAATGTGAATCTCAAAGGAAAATAAAGTTTCTAAGAGAAGTTGAGGAGAGATTGCCTTTCAGACACAGAAAGAAAAAGGACAAAGACTGGGTTCAGCAGAAAGCTAATAGATCAGTTTGACTGGAATATAGTATACATGAAAGACCTTTGGGCAAAATATATTTGGAAAGGTGAGTTGGTTCCAGATTGTGAAGGACTTTAAAAGCCATGCTGAGTATATTTTATCTTTTCCTACAGATAAAAGAAATGCTACCTCTACTTCAAGCTCTGCTCAAAAGGAACTTCCTTGCTGATATTTTTATGAACCAATCTCCAATCCCCCCCCAGTCAGAATTGACCTTCCCTTACTCAGACTTTGTATATATTTAAACTTTTTTAATATTTTAAAATTTTACTTGATATATTTGTCAATAAATATTAAAATTAATTTTACATATCTGCATATGTTTCATATTCTGCCTGATAAATTGTGCATTTTTAAAGGCAGGAACTGTTATATCTCATCTAGTACCTAATAGAGTACTTTGCCTATTGGAAGAATCCTATGAAAGAAAAAAAAAGAATTAATGAATAAATAAATTAATAAATCTGTTCCAACACTGCCCACTCATACATGTGTGTAAAGTTCTATATACATAAGTACATATACATACCTATATGTGTATGTATATTTACATATACATATACATATACATATACATATACATATACATATACATATACATATACATATACATATACATATACATATACATATACATATACATATACATATACATATATACACACAAAATTTTTACAGGTCAAACCACAATACCTAAAGTATTATTATCATATCAAGTTAAAAAACCCTTTTATGAAAGAGATTTATATATAAGGTAGTATCTTCTCTATTTTTTCGTGGTGTTTTTTTAAAATTACTTCCCATTGTATTTCTTCAGGACATTTTACCTTATATAGATTATAGAAACTGTAGGAATTCTGGAAAACATGTTCATTTGATTCAATTCCTGAACCCTCCAATATGCAAATGAGGCAGGAAGAGAAAAACAGCAGGTCAAATTCCCACTTCTTCAACTGAAATGTTATCACAATTTAACACACTAGGAAGGGGCGTTCCTGTGATATGCTAATAATTTTAAACTGTGAAATGTATGAGCTGCAGGCCATAGGGAAAACTACTAAGCATCCAGACTAAGATCAAAGTGTGTAACGGTGTCCCACCTCCTTGTGCTTCTTTGCCCTTTCTTACCCTTCTCAAGCAGTCTTGGATTCTTTCCATAGTTTGGTCATTTTTTCATCCATTTTTTCAACCTACATATTTTGGCTCTTTTGTTCCACTTTTTTTTTTCCATGTGTCTAAAATAGAGATGCCAAGTTCTAAGAGTTTCCGTATTTCTATCAGTTGAAATTATTTTCTTGCCATGTGACTTCCTAGGACCTTTAATGAAAATTCACTTTATAAAGCCCTCCTCCCTGATCATCCTATTGCAAGAAAAAATCTCTTCTACTGGCAAAATGATTTTCCTTTACCCCTTAAAATTTTAAAAACCTAACTTTGAATCTAGATATTGAGTCTAGGAAAGTTAATGTAAAAAGAAGGAAGAACTACTCAATTCTTGTTTTACCTGTCTTCCATAACAAAGAAGAGACTCTAATCTAGAAAGGATAGAGCACACACATATAAAGAAGTAACTAAGGAAATGAGGGGCAGCTAATCGATGCATTGGCTAGAGCACTGGGTTTGAATCAAAAAGAATCATCTTCCTGAGTTCAAATGCAGCTTCAGATAACTGTGTGACACTGGATAAGTCACTTAAGCCTGTTTGCCTCTATTTCCTCATATATAAAAGGAACCAAAGGAGAAAAATGGCAAAGCATTCCTGTTAACTTTGTCAAAGAAAACCCCAAATAGGGTCATAAAAAGTTAGGCACAACTCAACAACAATAAGAAAAGAGAGTTAAAGAGACAATAAAAGATCCTCTTTCACTTCCATGTTTAAATGAACCCTTAATATTATCTACGAGGGAGCACCTAGATCATGTAGTTTATAGAACTCTGGAACTGGAGTAAGGAAGCCTGTGTTCAAATTTGACCACAGACACTTACAAGCTGTATGAACCTGGGTAAGTCACTTGATATCTGTTTACTCATCTATAAAATGATGGTAGTAATAGCACCTCCTTCCCAGGATTGTTGCAAGGATAAAATGAGAGCATAATTGTAAAATGCTTAGCACATATTTAGCTTTATATATATGTTGTCAATTATGATGGTGGTACATTCTTTATCATAACAGGTTGGTTTCTCTCTGTGAATTCTCATCCTGTATCTTTTATAAATGCCATGCTATAAATATAGAAAAGTTATCCAATTCATAGAGGCCTATTCTTGATCTTTTAAAATCATATAGCTACTTCAGTCCTCAAATCTATAGATAACTTAATCAAATTTAAAAGAATGCAAGTCATTCTCCAGTTGATAAATGGTCAAAGATTATGAACAAGTAGTTTTCAGACTAAGTAAAAAAATTCTCTAAATCACTTTTGATTAGACTAGAAATACAACAGATTTGAACAACAGATTTCACCTCATACCTATCAAATTGACTGATATAACAGAAAAGGCAAATGATGAATGCTGAAGAGGGTGTGGGAAAATTGGGTCACTAATGTATGGTTGCTACAGCTGTGAACTGATGCAACCATTCTGGAAATCAATTTGGAATTATGCCCAAAGGGCAAACAAACAGTAAATTTTTTGACCCAGCAATACCATTACAAGGTTTATTTCCCAAAGAAATTATTTTTAAAGGACTTCCATGTACAAAAATATTAATTGAAGTTCTCTTTGTTGTTGCAAAGACTTGGAAATTGAGGGGATGCCTTTTAATTGAATAATAGTTAACAAATTGTGGTACTATTGCACTATAAGAAATGAAGAGCAGGCAGATTAAAAGAAAAAACCTGGAAATATGTACATTCATTGATGCAAAGGGAAGTGAACAGAACCAGGAGAACATTGTACACATATCAACAACACTTCAATGATCATTTATGATTTGACTTAGCACTTTTCAATAAATGATCTAGGACAAGACCACAAGACTCATAATGGAAAATGTTATTCACAGCCAGAGAAAAAGCTAAAGGCATCTGAATACAAATTGAAGCATTACTATTTTCATTTTATTTGTTCATGGTTTTTCTTTTTTCTGTTTCTTCTTTTACAATATATCTAATATAGAAATGTTTGGCATGATGGCACATATATCAAGCTGCTTACTATCTAAGGGAGAGAGGGAACAAATTTATATAAAAATGAATGTTAAAAATTGTTTTACATGAAATTGAAAAATATGGTTAAAAATAAATAAAACATTAAAACAATGTTTTGCTAATTAAGGAACAAGAAAATGAAATCAAATTCTATGTTACTAAATCTCATAGCCATGATGAATAGGTAAGTGTCAAATTTATTATATAATCTCTTTTTTTTCCTTGCCTATAAAATGCCTAGGTTATTCTCATCCTTTAAAAGCACTCACTTGATCCTTCCATTCCTTTAAGCTATTTCATTTTACAGCCAAAATCTCAGAAAATGTTATCTACACTCATTCCCTCCACTTGCTTACTACTCACTAACTAGCAATCAAGCTCCTAATCCTATAAGTTAGCTACAAGAGCCTTTTCTAGAGTTGCAAACAACTTCTTAACTGATAAATACCTCAGCTTTTTCTCAGTCTTAATCCTACTTGACTTTTGTGTAGCTCTTGACACCACTGATCATTATTTACTTCCTGATTACTCTCCTCCCTTGACTGCTCTTCCCTAGTTCTTCTACCTTCCTCATCACCATTCCATCTCCATCTCCCCCTACTTAACCATGCAAGTCCCCCAAAGCATCATGCCCAGTACTTTTCTCTCTAGATACTCTCACAGTGATCTGATCGTTATCAATTATCATATCTACAAATTTAAATATGAGATCCTAATCTTTCCTTTGTATTCTATTCTGACATCACCAACTATATACCATATATCTCAATTCTGCTGCTTTATTACTATATCATACACAGCATCCTGAAATAAGTTATTATACCCCCCTTAAATATACCCTTTCACTAAACTTCCTTGAATTCACATTCAAGTATACGACTATCCTAACTATTTTAAAATTACATTCTCTGAATTATCCATGAAATTTTCTTCATCATTACACTCCATTTTCAATTAATTGACAAGTGTTGTCAGTTCTGCCACAATAACTTAAATCTGCCACTTTCAGTCTGCCCAATCTGATACAAGAGATGAAGCAGAGGGATTGTAGACCCTGATCACCACTCACCTGGATTATTTCAATTGCGTAAAGTTCACCTTATTCTGAGTCTTTCCCTTCTTTAATCTATGGTCCATTAGCTACCAAAGTCATCTTTCTAAAATATAGAACCATTCATGCTATCATTTGCTTTAAAATCTCCAATGGCTTCCAATTATCTCTGTATAAGATACAAATTCCTCAGTCTGGTAATATCCAAAGCACTCAAAAAATCTAGTTCCAACTTCCTTTTTTTAGACATTTCATATAATTCTCTTTCATACAGTCTATTCCATTCAAGATAGTTATTAATCAGACTTGATGCTTTTCATCTCCATCTCTTGACACAGGTCTGGAATTCATTCCTTTCTCATCTGTGTCCTTCACCTACTTCAACACCAGAATAGAATTCATACACCAAAATTCACTTTAGGTTTAAATTGTACTAGACTATCTTTAAGTTCTAAGATAGGCGAGAGAGCATAGTCTAAGTCCAAGAGGAAGTCCAAAATTACATGGAATAAAGTGGTTAAAAAAATACCAGGAAGGAGAAAATAATGACCATAGATGTGGGGAAAATGGTCATTTATTTTATGCAGTCAGTCTTAGCTGGCATCTTCTTGGCTATACTTCCCACTATAGCAGTGGTGACACAAAGGGATAAATAGGAAGCAGAGATTAAAGAAAGGAACAGAAGTCTCATAAGAATGCTGGAAAAATAAATTGGTAATAGTGGAAGGATAGTAGAATCTGGTTTTGGGGAGAGGCCTAGGGAACTAACCAGATCTTAGATTCTAGTTGGATGGGGATTTGAAAGTGTAAGTCTATAAAAAGTTAAGAGATTGGGCATTTTCATGCCATATAAGGAATAGTTGAAGATTTTGTAGATAATTGGCCAAAAGGGAAGCTTTATTCTAAGCAATGTTGCTGTTTTTAAATAAACAGTGAGTTGGTTTATAATATTAGACCATAGGATTATGAAGATATAGCATGTGCTGAGGGAAACCCTCAAAAATTTTAGATATTCCACTTCTCAATGTTTAAATTTACATTTTTAAAATAAAGTTTTATGGTTCATTTTTAAAAGTTAGTTCAGTTAAATTCATTTCTTTAATTTGATGAATAAAATAATGTCCTTTATGACTGTATATTTAATAAATGACAGCCTTAGAAACAAAATAAAACTCTCTGGGTAGACACCCCTAATGGAATGTGCTGTGTACACATAACAGGGGAAGAGACTAATTCTGCTTGACTCCAGAGAGTGAACCAATAGCAATGGGTGGAAATTTTATGGAAGCAAAATTTCATTTATTTATTTATTCACAAAGCAATCATTAAGCTCCTATTACATGCCATACTCTGTGCAAGATACTGAGAATAGAAAAATAGATTCCTTCCCACTAAGAATTTACATGGTACTAATTTACTATGGAACGCAGCATGAACACAAATACAAAATAAAGTAAATGCAAGAATAAAAAAGCAAATTAATAGAAAGCAATTTCTAGATGACTCGAGATTTTTTTGATGTCTCTTACAGAATTCTATTGGGCCCCCCTTACAGAAAGAAACTTTTGAGTTGAAACTTGAAAATAACCAGAGGCAAGGGTGTTCTGAATACAGTTCAAAGAACTGATGGTTAAATTCTCAAGGGAAGTATTTACCATCCCAGAAATCAGTTAACAACTACAAATAGAGCTGGACATTATTTTGTTGATTTTCTAAACTTAAGAAAGTGATGGAGAAATATCAATGATATAAATTAAAATTAGAAATATGGCATGCATACTTTTTTTCTTGTAGAGTCAGTTATTAAATGTTGACCAATATTTCACTGGCTAGAACAGAGAAGATGGAAGAGGAAGAAAGAGAGACTAGAGGAAGGAGGGATAAGGAAAGAGACAGACAAAGACAGAGACACAGAGAGAATACAATGCTAAGAATTCAGAGTCTATGATTTCTAAATCTGCTGATTTAGACACAGATTCCTACTAGCCCCGGTGACTTTTATCTGTAGAAGAATATACTAGTGAATCTGTACTATTTTACTTATTTATTTATTTAAGGAAGCTATTACTTGAAGTTCTCCTTTCCTAAAGTTAAGGCATTTACTGTACCTGTTTCATTAGTGTCACTTGGTTTTTTATTAGATAAGGAAAATGAGCCCCTATAGTGTTCAAAGAATAGACCAATAAAGATATATTATTGTCACTTTACTCAATATGAGCAAATGGGTCATAATAGAATGTCTGATACCAATACGTTTGTAGAGTCGTTTTTTTTTTTTTCTTATCAGCTACTTAATGAAACGAATTTCTATCATGGCATCTTTAAAATGTAATACTCTCACAACTGTCTTCAAAGACCTATTTTGAACTAAATATGTTATCTATCAAAATATTCATTAAAATTAGGCACAAGCCTACAAGGAGAGAGATTAAATCACTGAGGCATCTGGGTCTCTTATTTCACTAATGTGACCTCATTATATTGTAATTCGTTACTGCAGAAATTTAATTTTCTGATGCCATAGAATTATTGAGGGTCTCCACATTTTCCAGGTTTTCATCCTCCCTAATTGTGAACTTTCAGATCATTCAATGTTGGGCACTTGGATGTTTTTAGGTTTTGTATGAACTTTGATAGGCTGTAAATGTGTAACCCAATAAAAAGCTAATAAGCTCTTACCGGCACTCTCTGTAATATGATGTAAATCATGAAACAGTTTTGCAATGAGCTAAAATATAATAATCAATGGAATGTTAAATTGGTTATCTCAATACATATATATATATATATATATATATATATATATATATATATTTATATATATAGCCTCATTCACTTTCCCGCTATCAAAGGGCATGGGGGTGGTTTGGTGCTGTGCAGAACCTAATCTTGCTAACATGTCCAACTGTCCACTGCCTCACTCTTAGATGCCCTTTCTTCTGCCATATTATGGACTCAAAGAATCTGTTTTTCTTCTTGAACTAACAAATGAATTAACTTGAGGATCATTAGGAATTTTCAAAATGACATGCTTATTATAATTAGTCAGAATTTGAGGAAAGAGAAAAGATGGTTCATTCTAACATTTCCAGTATCAGTTTAAAGTATGTTAGCTATTTTCTATAGAAAGCTCCTAAGGAAGAATCCAATATGAGTATTACTTAGAAATATATCTGAAATTTTCCTTTCACCTCTTTAATTTAATCTCTTTTCTAACCATTGTATAACCAACTAATCCAGCACCAATACAATATTTCACAGAGGTCTTGACCTGGCATTAATTCCTAGACAGCTTCTGTCAGCTAGAGAAATGGAATCTCTGGCCTTTCAAGAACTAATAATAGCAATTGAGTGACTGACTCAGATGTCAGTGAGGAGCAGTGAGGACTATTGATGGATATTGTTATTCTGTTGCACTGTTTAAAACTATAGGTTTTTACAAATGTTATTTAATAGTTATTGTAGTCTGATCCTTCACCTGGAATATGGTCATCTACCTGAAAACCATTGTGGATATAGACAGGGTCAATGTATAGTCAATATGGTGTTTGCTTCCTTACAATTCCAGGAAAAATTCCAGGATCAGAAGAGTTTGAAGATCTGACCCAGGCCTTTGATACTGTCAGTCAAGAGGGCTTATGTTCAGAGAAGTTCATCACTGTTGCACATCAAGTTCACGATGGCTTGCTTGCCTGGGTTCTGGATAGTGGAAGATCTTGTCGTGATTTCCTGGTCACCAATGGATTTGAACTAGGCTGTATCCTTGTTCCCATGCTTTTTAGCAAGATGTTTGCAGCCATGTTATTAATCTCCTTCACTGAGGACAAAAAAAGCATCAAGGTCAGCTACCATACTGATGATAGATTCTTCAACATAGATTCTTCAACAATAGATTCTACAATTCAAGACAAAAGTAGAGGGATGGTTGGTACATGATCTTCTATTTGCAGATAATTATGCACCCAATCTGCTTCAGAAGCTGAGATACAACAAAGTGGATTGATTTTCTATTGCTCTGGCTAACACTAGCACTACATATGGAATCACTGTTTCCATAAATGGAGACGTTTTGAGTATTTACCTTGGCAGTGTCCTTTCCAGGAGGAACACCTGGATAATGGGATTGACGCTTGCATTGTCAGAGCTTGCTCAGTATTTGGAAGTCTCCAAAAGAAAGTGTGGGAGAGAAGAGGTATTAGACTGACTAGCAAATTGAAGATGTACAGAGCTGTTGTGCTGACCTTATTGCTTATATGCCTGTGAAACCTGGACAGTCTACCAGTGCCAAGCCAGAAGACTGTATTGCATTGTCTTAGGGATGGGGGGACCACCCAAAAAAACTCCAAAGCTTTGGAGGTACTGTCTTGGGCTGAGGAAATGAGTAAACAATAGAAAAAGAAGAACCTGACCATAGAGAATTACTTTAGTCCCATGGAAGACAAAAACACATACTCAGATGATGACAAAAATCAAAGCTTTTGTATCCAAAACTTCCAAGAAAAAATAGAAAGTGGGCTCAGACTCTATGGATGAGCTCAAAAAAGACTTTGAAAAGCAATTAAGGGGAATGGCTAGGTGGTGCAGTGGATAAAGCACCGGCCCTGGAGTCAGGAGTACCTGGGTTCAAATCCAGTCTCAGACATTTAATAATTACCTAGCTGTGTGGCCTTGGGCAAGCCACTTAACCCTGGTTGCCTTGCAAAAAAAAAGCAATTAAGGGAGATGAAGGAAAAATTGGGAGGAGAAATGAGAGGGATGCAGATAAATCATGAAAAAAAAATCAACAGCTTGGTGAAAGATATAAAAAAAATACTGAAGAAAATAATATGTTAAAAACCAGTTTAGGCCTAATGGAAAAAGCAAAACAAAAGGCAAATGAGAGAAGAATGACTTAAAAGCAGAATTGGCCAACTGGAAAAGGAGATAAAAAAATCTCTCTGAAGAAAATAGCTCCTTCAAATGCAGAATGGAACTAAAGGAAGCTGATGACTTTGCAAGAAATCCGGAAGAAATAAAACAAACTCCTCAAAAAAAATTGAAGAAAATGTGAAATATCTCATTGGAAAAACAACCAACCTCAAGACCAGATCCAGAAGAAATAATATAAAAATTATGGGCTATCTAAAAGCTACAGTCAGGAAAAGAGCCTAAACATCATTTTTCAAAAAAATATAGCAAAATTGCCCTGAGATCCTAGAAGCTGAGGGTGAAATAGTGATCAAGAGAATTCACCAGTCACCTCCTGAAAGAGAGATCCCAAAAGAAAAACTTCCAGGAATGTTGCAGCCAAATTCCAAAACTCCCAAATCAAAGAGAAAATTCTAAAAGCTGCCAGAAACAAACAATTCAACTCCCAAGGCTCCACAGTCAGGATTACACAGGATCTGGCAGCATCTACATTAAGGGCTCACAGAGATTGG
Source organism: Macrotis lagotis (assembly GCF_037893015.1). NCBI lineage: Eukaryota > Metazoa > Chordata > Mammalia > Peramelemorphia > Peramelidae > Macrotis > Macrotis lagotis. Next base: position 415,422,799 of record NC_133666.1, read on the forward strand.
AATATGATATTCTGGAAAGCAAAAGATCTTGGTTTACAACTGAGAATCAACTACCCAGCAAGATGGACTTTGAATGAAACAAAGGACTTTCAAACTTTCCTATTGAAACAACCAGATCTGAACAGAAAGTTTGATCTCCAAGTACAAGACTCTGGTGAACCATAGAGGGAGTGGAAGAGAAGGACTAATTATGAGGAACTTAATGATATTGAACTGTTTGTATTCCTGCATGGGAAGAAGATATTGATAACTCATAGGAACTTTCTCATTTATAAGAGCAGTTAGAAGGAGCATATATAGACAGGACAAAGGAAAGAGTGGAATATAACGATATAATATAGTAAAAAGATGGAGTCAATGTGTGATAAAGGAAAGTACTGTGAGGAAGGGAAATGAGATGAAGAAGCTAAGAAATTTCACATAAGAGTCAAGAGAAAGCTTTTTCAATGCAGTGGAAAGGGGGAAGGCAACGGGGAATGAGTGGGCCTTCATTCTCATCAGAAATGGCTCAGAGAGGAAACAACATACACACTTAATAGGGTGAGGAAATCTATCTTACCCTAGAGAAAAATGAGGGTGAATGGGGGGAAGGAAGGGGGGGAATAGGTGATAGAAGAGAGGGAAGACTGACGGAGAAGGTACTCAGATACAACACTCTTTTGGACAGGGCCAGTATGAAAGGAGAGAGAGAATAGAACAAATAAGAGTGGGGAGAAATAGAGTGAAGTTACAGCTAGTAATAGCAACTGAGGGAAAAATATTGAACCAACTTCTCTGGTGGACTTATGATAAAGAAAACAAATCACCCCAGAGACAGAGACATTGGAATCTGAACACGATTGAAGTACATTTTTTCTCTCTCTGTTCTTGAGATTTCTCAGCTTCTTGGGGTGGGGGGGAGGGGCGTTTACTATAACACATTCAATTTCCATCAATGTATATCATGGAAACAATGTAAAGACTATCAGACAGCCTTCTGTGGGGGAGGGGGAGGGAAGGGAGGATGGGGGGAAAATTCAAAACCTTACGAAAAATGATAGGTAGTTACTACTATTGTATAAAACTGGAAAACAAATAAAATGTTAATTTAAAAACATTTTTAAAATAAATAAAAAAATAGAAAGCTAAAAAATTTTTCCCCATTTAAAAAAATTCTAATAAAAAATAAAACAAAAATAAATTGTCTTGGGAAGATTCTGAACATCACCTGGTGGGAGAAAATACCAGACTTTCAGGTCTTTTCTCAAACTAAACTGCCAAGCATTCAAACATTACAGAGGGTACACCTACAATGGATTAGCTATGTAGTTTGATTGCCAAATATATGCTTGCCAAAAAGACAAGCTTCACAGAGGGGTCAGATAAAGCAATACAAGGATACTCAAGGTCTCTCTTAAAAACTTTGGAATTGATTGGGAATCATGGGAAACACTGACATAGGACCACCCAGGATGGGATGCCTTCATCAGAGAGCTCTATGAGCAAAGTAAACTTGAAGTGGCTCATAAGAAATGTGAGATGCTTAAGTTTAACAATTTCAATCTAAGTGTTCAATGTGGACTATTTGTGTCCAGTCTATGGTAGAGCATTCTGAGGAGATTGGTCTGATCAGTCACAGTCCAACACATTGTAATTTGTCTCTCACATAGGGTTGTCATTTTGATCTTCTTTGATACCAAAGGATAAAAATCATATGTATTCTGATTAATTAATTTAAATAAGCATGTATCAGATTCAATTATGCTTCTGTGGACCAAGCACAGTCCTTATCTTGTTATAATTATCACAGTTCACTATTTAAAAGAAGTTATTTGAAATACACTAATGTTTACACATTTCCTTGGAGTTTGAAAAAAAATTACTTAATAGAGACATATTCTATATTTACATTATTTATACTATACTGGTACCAGCATACAGTTGTAAAAGTAATGGTTTTATAGTCAAAGGACATGTATCTGAACCTAGACTTTGTAATTTTACGTTACTTTTTTGATGTTTAAGGCAATTTCATGTACCTGGAACAAACAAATTAAAGATAGCTTTATCAACTTTGTAATACATGATATGAAAAATAGTTTTAAAAAGTAGCTATGTGAGAGGGGGAAATTGATTATTGTACTATCTTCTAAGTTTCTGGAGGAGTTTGATGTTAAATTTTTGAGCCATTTAAATGTTAGTGACTGGAGACAAAGTCCTAATTACATTACCCCAGTTACAGGTATGATATTCCTTATTACTGCCTGAATAGCCATGAAGAAATGATTTTTATCTCCTGGTACTGATCTGTAAAATACGAAGTTTTAACTTGATCTATGAATTTCCTTCCTGGTCCAAATCTTATTTCCTTGGATTTATGACCTTCCTTTTCTTCTTAGCAGAAGTGAAAAGATAGTTATTTTATCACTGTAACCAATGCCTCAAAGGAATAATTGTAAAGGAAGTTTTTCTCATTAGTGGAAATTGATTATTTAATGTCCTGCACCTGTGTAAAGGGGTAGACAGAGTTGTTAAGAATAACAGAGGAGAGACATCTGGGATTCTTGTGACTTCTACCTTCTAAAGAAAAGAGTTCTCCTCAAGTTGCTGAAGAGAAAGAAAGATGCTTGGAAGAAACCAAAATAAGAGGATCTCAAAATCTCAAAAAAATTGCTATCCCCAGCTGATTTGGGGAATTTTTTTCCCTTTTGGTCATAACTAGGACACTCTGTCTCTCCTCTCTCTCTCTCTCTCTCTCTCTCTCTCTCTCTCTCTCTCTCTCTCACTGAACTATCTTGCTCCCATTAGGAGAGCTACTTCAATCTGGATTGTCTGGTATATATGCTCTTATGGATACTTTCTCTGATTTTTTTGCCATCAATTAAATAAATTGATTTATTTGCTATTTGTTATATATGTTTATTGTAGAGCTAGCAATTGGTAGGAAGAAGGTAGTCCTGAATTTTAAAATTTGAGCTCTTTCTGTCCCCATTAATCTATCAAAGTTAAGTTTGAATCTCAAAGTTACTACTCCAAGATGAATAATATTTAAGGGAGCAGATATATATATATATATATAGTTAGATAATAATGCTAGTCTGATCCCCCCATCTCTGGGGAGAGCAGAGAAGTCAGTCTTTCTTCTCCTCCTGGAAGGAATTAAAAGTCTCTCTTGCAGATGACTGAGGAGAGAAAATACAAGAGATGTCTATTCTTGTCTCCCTGAGAACTAAAATGAGTCACATAATATGAAAATAAAAGTCGATTTTCTTACCTTAAAAAGGAACCACTCTCCTATACAAGTGACTTTATCAATTTTGATCAGTCATTTTGAACCACTAATTGATTAACTAGTTCCATTTCTCCTGCCAAACCTCCCACTGATGCTAGTCAAGAATACCTGTAATACTGGGCCCTAAGCACTACAATTTTCTTTAGATGCTTCAAAGAAGAGAAAAGAACAGCACAAATAACTTCACTAGTGTAGAAAGAAAATTAAATTTCCAAAAGTCAAAAAACCTAAAACCTCCTTTCATTAAATCCCAATTCAATATCTATTTTTTAAGTTCAAAGCACATATTACAAATTTATTCATTTCTTTGCAGCTATCTTGCAATTCAATAACCTGATAATTATTCATTTTACTTAAAGCATACTTGTAAATATCACTTAAAATGAAGCACTGATGATTTTTAATCAATAAAAACTGACATTTGTTGGAAAAGCTTTTGGAATAATTACTTTGCATTCTTATTACTAAAGTGGATTTAAAGGAAAATCAAAACAAACGATATTAATTACACCATATCCTCATTATATATTAATAGGTTCAGAAACCAAACATCCAGTGTCTTCTAGCAATGGGTGTAATATTTATAGGAAGCTTTGTGACAGCCGCCAGCCTGGGGCTTAACTCTAATGCATCCCCTTTAGTGCATTGACCTTCTGCTCTCTGGAGCCATGAGCTCCGGTCTCAGCTGGGAGAGCGGATACACTGTGCTGAGCTTTTGGAGTTGTGCCTTGGAAGTCTTGAGTTCCCCCTCCCAATAAGTCCAGAAGGTCCTGAGGTGCGATGAGCAATGCTGACCTTGCTCTAGAGTTTGAATTTCCCATGCCAGGGGACATGCATTCTTTGATCAAATATTCACTTACTTGCTACAACTCAAAATAAATATTGCAACATTTTCCATTTGTTTACACTAGATTTTGGTCATTGTGCAATATTATTTTTTTCAGAAGAGGGGCTAAGCATTTAATTATCTGGTCTCTCATTTAGATTTGTTCCTCACTGTATATCTAACAATCATATAAACAACAAACTGGTATGCCAAATGAACAAGGATCATGTTGCAGAAGTGGCTTCTCTGAATACTTACTCCCAGTGCCTTCTTCTGCATATACTATCATCTTCACAACATCCAACAGCCTCCTCACTAGAATGAAAAATAAAGTGGACAGAAATTTCTCTGTTGAATAGTAATCAGGAGTTTCTCTTGAAACTTAAATCTTCTTAGCCTAGATGAACAAGATTTAAGGGAACAGAGAAATATAGTTCTAGTCTGGGGAGACTCACATCTGCCTGGAGGCCACTTTTATCACCACTCATTAATTCAGAAAAATCAGAGAATCAAAATGTCAGAATCTCCAAATTCGAAGAGACCTCAGAGCTAACTATTTAAATCCTATATCTGACCTCTCTGACATTGTCTGAAGTCTTCTAATAAGAGAGGAACATTGAAATACCTCTAATTATTAAGAAGTTGCTTTTTTCTTTAAATACATTAGGCTAAACTGTCTCTCCATAGCTTCCACTCACTGCTCCTAGACCTATCTGCTATTATTGTCTAGGTTTATGGAGGAAAGCAAAATAGCCATCACCAACATGATATAATGAAAAAGGACTGGACTTAGAGTCAGCAAAGTCTAAGTTCAAGACCTATCTCAGTTAGTTACTAATTCTATGACCCTGGAAAAGTCACTTAACTCTGGTGCTTCAATTTCCTTGTATGCAAAATGAAGGGCCAGACTCATAGACATTCGAAGTTCCATCCAGGTCTATATGTATGACCTAATGATCCTATAATCTTCTAGAGCTCACCTACTTCCAACTTTGTTGACTCCATGCTAAGCAAGAGTCAACATCACTCTCATTATAGGTATCATGTGTTATCTAGTCCCAGATTAATCACTATCTGTGTCTGTGAGTGAAATGAAGTCCTAGAGTATATATGGTATACATGCTTGGGTAACTTCAGTGTTTAATGGATATAGCAGTGTGGAGAGGCACTTCCATTTGTAAAAACTTCAAATTCATTTACATTGAAAAGATAATCTACATTTTCTTATAAATGTTGCTCATAAGCATTACTAATCAACCAATATGCATTTCTTAGATACCTACTAGGTGCCAGGCAATATACTGGGGCTGTGGATATAAACACAAAAATGAAGTAGTCCATTCACTCAAGGAGCATATAGTCTACTGAAGGAGACATAGATAGTCAGTCAAACAGACAGGTAGATAGTTAGATAGAGCTACACATTAAATGCATAAATGTGAAATAATTAGGGGCTAGAAATAGAGGGGGGAACAGAGAAAAGGTCATTACAACTGAACAGCAGGGTAAGGAAGGGTCATAATGAATAAGACTGTAAAGATAGATTCAGACCAAGCTGCACAATGCTTGAGAAACCAAGAGGAGGAGGCTATATTTTAATCCATAGGTAGTAGTTAGTCAGTGAGGTGAGGGATATAGTGAGATCTACTTCCAAGGTAAATTACTTTGGCAGCTATATGGAGAATTGATTGGAGTTTCATGATATGAGACATGGAGACCACTGAAATTACTGATAGAGACTCATAAAGGAAAGGAGTCTCATAAGGAAAGGTCTGACATGTAGGGGAAGAACCAGGAGAATTTATTGACATGAAAACCCAGAGAAGAGGAAGTATATATGACAGGACTGGGTGATCAAATGTTTCAAAGAGGTCAAGAGGAATGAACACTGAGAAAATTTAGTATTAGGAGATTTTAGATAACAGAAAGAAAATAGAAATAGGGAAATCCTCTCTTTGAAACAAATTCAGCTAATGTAGATTAACAGTTTATCTGTAATTTATAACCTTAGAGAGTTGGTTAAGTCTTGAAAGGTTAAGGGATTTATTTGTGCACAGTTGTGTAGCTAGCATTTGACAAGAGGCAGGACTGGAAATCAAGTCTTCCTGATTCCAAGAATAATCTTCTATCTTCTATGCTATGCTGTCTCTCAAGTTAGACATTAGCGTCCTTATTTTTTTAGATGAGGAAACTAAGGAACAAAGCAATGAAAAGTCTTAATCAAGGTTACCCAAAAGTTAGGAGTGTAGCCATTAAATAATAAATTTTACTTAGGGTTTTTAAAATGGTAAACATGATTTGGTGTAAGATAACTGGAGGCAAAAAAATAGTAGATGGGAAGATTTGAACAAGAAATGCTGTGCAAAGATAGGAAAGGAAAATCTTTATATTAAATATTTTTGCATTGTTGGCAAGCTGTGAAGATTTGGTAGCAATTTTCTTATTCTTACTTGGTGTTATTGAAATTATGAATCCTATGTCAGAGAGCATTCATTGCTGAGAGGAGCATGACACTGTTGAAGAGGATCAATCATTACATTTTTCCCTTTACCTTCCCTCAGCTTGATTGACTTAGACCTGACCTGATTTCCTGAGACCTCAGGTCTTTGCTAATTCAGATCTTCTTTTTATTAAATAGCTGTTTTTTCTTACTGATTTGTTCATTAAAAATCTGAAAAAAAGAAGTCAATCAACTACCAATTATTAAACACCCAGAATGTGTCCAGCCACTGTGGCAAGCACTGGGGACACAAAGAAAGACAAAGATATGGCTTGCTATCAAAGAATTTGATAGTAGAATGGGAAAAAATGCAAACAACTATGAACAAACAAGATATATACAGGAAAAATGGGGATTGGAAAAAGATTCTTGTAGAAGATGGTACTTTAGCCAAGAATCAAAGAAAACTAGAAGGCAGAAATAATATAGAGAGGGAGACAGAGAAAGAGAGACAGACAGAGAGTAAGAGAGGAAGGGAGAGGGGGAGACAGAAAAAAAAAAAGAGGAAAGAAATTCCTAGGCATGGGGGAAGGGGGAAAGCTAGTAAAAATGTTTAGAGTCAAAAAATAGAGTGTCATGAGGAAGGGCCAGCAAGATTTGGGTGTTACCAGATCATAATAATGTTTGTCCTTCATTTTCAAAAAAGATCATGACATCAGAGAGATTTTGCCATGACAAACACATGAATTGGACTTGGGTGACTAAGTCACCAGCCTCATTTTCTCCTCTAGAGCCATCTAAGATCCAATGGCCAGATATGAATCAGGATGACTGTAGATGACCCAGAATGCAAGACAATCAGGGTTAATTGATTTTCCCAAGATCACACAGCTAGTAAGTGTCTGAGGATGCATTCAAACTCCTGTTTTCTTGACTCCAAGGTTAGTGCTCCATATCCACTTTGCCAACTAGCTATCCTGACAAACCAGAAGAGAAAAAACATAGAGTTTGGAGGTAGAATGAGGGGATAGGGTAAGAAGATAGGAAAAGGTAGGAAAAGGGTCAAATTATGGAGGGCTTTTATTTTATATTTGATAGTGGAAGCAATGAAAGCCACAGACTTGGAGTTTAGGAAGATCAATTCAAAAGCTAAAGGGAGGTTGGACTGGAGTAGGAAGAGATAAGGCAGAGAGACAAATAGTAGGATATTTCAATAGTGAAAGGATGAGATGAGGGTCTGGATTCCTGGAATTCCAGATCTTCATCACTTATGCTTTTGATCCAGATCAGAAACTTAAATATAAATAGAAAAAAATCATCAAAAGGCTTAAGAACTAAGTCCTTTTCTCAAGGCTACATGATTATAGAAAGAATGGAGTGGAGAGCAGGACTACTCACTTATAGTATAGTATTAGTGAAGAAGTTCTTCACCCCCAGAAAGAATGAAGCTAAAGTTTCAGTTTCTGTGTGAGTATATTTAAAAGACTCCAACACTTCTATCTAAACAGCTAAGTTTACTCCCAACCAAGTGTTAAACAATACAGAATCTCCTTGCTTCACTCCTTGCATCTCTTGGAAGCAGTTCCTCAGAATCTTCCATGTGAATAGCACCATCTTAGGTAATTTAGACACGTATCAAAATTGAGAGAGAGAGAAAGACAGAGAGAGAGAGAGAGAGAGAGAGAGAGAGAGAGAGAGAGAGAGAGAGAGAGAGAGAGAGAGAGAGAGAGAGAAGAGAGAGAGAGAGAGAGAGAGAGAGAGAGATCAAGAGAGAGAGAGAGAGATCAAGAGAGAGAGAGAGAGAGAGAGAGAGAGAAGACATTTTTAAAACACTCAAAAGATAGAAGAAGAAAACTTAGTAAGGGACACAAACAGTGATATTAGAACTGCAAAGTTAAAATTTTGTTTTTGTTTTTTAGAAACTGTATATAACTGTCATATACATTCATCTTTCCTCTTCTTTGTATAAGTAAATATTCATCTTTGTTGATATCTATCAAATTCTTTCAAGTAAATTTTAATAATTTGATAATAAATTTTAATAATGTTTAAAATAAGAGATTTAAAAATAAAATATATACTTCATTCTTCAAGTTCTATGGTTTTGTGTATTCCCCTCCACAGTTCCAAATCAAAACCTTCTAAGGACCTTTGGGAACAGTTTTCTAAGTAGTTGTAGCCAAAATAAATTTATCAACATAAGTTGACTCACTTTCTTGTGCAGAGCTTCCATGAACCTAACAAACCTAATCCTTGGAGGACAGGCAGCCAGTCAATTCCCTAATAGAAACATAAAATATTTCCACAATGGCATAACCTGTCAAAGCTTATATTCTTCCACCATAGACTTGATGAACCCTGCCCATTAGTACGAAACACTGTTACAAGACTTTATTAATGTGAATTAGAAGTAATAACATTGGTACAGTTGAAATTATCTAGAAAGGACAAGTGAGTCAAGAAAAAGGAAAGCACCTACAAAGTGAACACGTAAGCAAGTCTACAGAAACAACTATGTTACAACAGAGTAAGCAGAGAACATCAGGACAAAACTATTGAATTTATTTCACCACTATTCAACCCTTCCATCTATCTGGATGGATATCCTGCAGGAAAATCAATATGGCTGTTCTCAGAATGAATCAAGGAGATGGTTGAGCTCTAGAGTTCACCTGTCCTTTTGGCCTATTTGTTAGACCACCTAAACTCAGTCACTGAGAGGGCAAGATATAGAAAAAGAAATAAAAAATCAGAGAGAAGGAGGAAAAATAAAACCTATCAGAGCTAGAAGTATGTAAAACAGTGAGAAGAAATTAGATTATCTAGTATCAGAAAACGAAATATGGCTGCAAGAGACCAATAGCTGTCTGGAAACAAGCAAGAGAGAATAAGTGGCACAGATAGAGAATAAAGGAAATGAGTCAAGATTATTGAAACAAGCAGTAGATATTTAAGGAATTATTTGGGGAGAGAAGAGGGAAAATGGTAAATAATTTTTAAAAAGCTTTGTTTTTGGTTCTTCAGGGTTTAAGAATGATTTTCCTTAAAAGAAATGTTCTAAAGTTTTCAAAATTCTACACCAAACTCACAAATTCCTTGATGTTTTTCTGCCTTGTGGCTATGATTGTTATGGAGAATGTCATTTTACTTACTATTTTCAGGCTCCTTCACCCTCTTAATTTCAAGTGCTCTACTCTATCAGGAACTATGGCTATGGAGTGGTACTTATGTAGAAATGAAAACAGAAAAGGGACAAAAAAGAAGAGAGTGGAAATGAGGGTGGCAAGAACCATTGAACACACAGCCCACAGGTCCATAATACTCTCATTTGTGACCTAAACCAGATTTTTAAATATAGTTTAATTATTTATAATTAATTATAATTATATTTATAATTATAAGTTATAATTTTATTTAAATGTATCATTATATTAATTTTTAAAAGGAATATATGAATATCTGTGGTTTTCTAGGTCAATATGCAGTGCACAAGCATCCTTATGTGTGACTTAGTGGTCCCCATTTGTATTTGATTTTGACATCACTGGACTAGTGGGGGATAGAGTATCAGCTTACATTCTAATATCCTAATAGGAAAGAAACATGTCAGTTTGCTTCTATAAAATGAGAATAACACCTGTGCATCCACTCCAGAGTTATTGTGAGGCTCAGATGAGATGATGTACATAAAGGTCTTTGCAAACTTTTAAATGTTGTATATCTTGGTTATTATAGGGTAAATTCCTTAGTTCAATTGGAGCACAATAGTATATGAGTAAAGTGATGGGTTGCCTATTAAATGACTGCTTGGATTAAGGAGAAAATGGAAGGAAGACAAGAAGAGGAATAGTGAAGAGAAAGGCAGGGAAAAGAAATAGAAATAAGAAGGGAGGGAGGGAAGAGGACAAGTAGGGAGAAAAAGGGGAAGAGAAGCAGAAAAGCAAAGAAGAGAGGGAAGAAGAAAAAGAAGAGAGGGAAGATTAAGAGGTGAAAGGGAGGGAAGGAAGAAAAAGAGAGTGAGAGAAGAGGGGCAGAAAAGAAAAAGGACAGGAGAGAGGAAAGGATGGAAAGGAAGAAGAAAGAAAAGAGGAAGAAAGGAGGTAAAGGAGAGAAGGAAGAAAGAAGTCAAAGATAGTGAAAGGGAAGAAAAAGAAGAAAGGAAGATGAAAGGCTGAAGGAACTAAGAAAGAAGAGGAACAGAAGTAAGAAAGAAAAAAGCACCCACCCATGATATCTTCCTTATTCTATTGTCACCAACCTCTTCTTCCCTCCCTGACTGTCCTGACAGCTGCAGCCCAAGCCCCAATCTGCTACAGGCGGCTCTTTTTGCCCTTCAGGCTTTCTTCGCCATTGTGATGCCTTAATGAAGTAGACCTGCCCTGTCAGACCTCATCAGCAGTCCTGGGAAGGAAGAATGAAATCACTTCTATTGACCCACTGGCATATTTATAGGCTCCCTCTTTTTTGCTGAGCCGGGGAGTTATCACCTTTCCATCCCCGTGTTGTGTTTATTCAGCAGCAAGCTAAATCACGTCTGGGCACCAAAGGAACATTAATCAGGAACTGTAAGGCCTTCGTTCAGCCTGCCAAACCTATCTAATTACTGGAGCTGGGAGGGTTTGCAGAACCTACCCCCACTGCCGCAGGAGAGTTTGCTTGCTTCTACCCTCAAAAAAAAAAATCTTCCTAGGTCTGCCCGTTTTCTATGCCCTCTCCCAACACTGACTTTGAACTAGCACAGCCCTCATTTACCCTTCAGTGCCTTTGTCTTTGAGAGCACTTCCCCCCATCTCCTTCAACTTTCCACAATAAGGACAAACTGCTCTCTCTCTCTCTCTCTCTCTCTCTCTCTCTCTCTCTCTCTCTCTCTCTCTCTCTCTCTCCACACACAAACACACACACACACACACACACACACACACACACACACATCCTCCTCCCTTTGGTAGTGACTTTCATGTGCATTCCCCTACTAACCTGGGCCCATACTGCCCTCTGTCTTTCTCTAGCTCTCCAGAGTCATCCTGCATTCTGAAGGAGTATGGAAGAAGCTATGATGTGAGAGCATGCTTTCATTTTTCTTCAAACTTCTCTTTGCAATCCACTTGGGCTGCAGCAGATCACTGGAAATCAAAGCCTAGGCTGGAACCTGCAATGGTATTCAATGATTTCTGAATCTGAACTGTCACAATATCTTTTTTTTTGTTCCTAATCATGATTTACCATCCCCTTTTACATTTGCTTATTTGTTATTTCTGGAGTATATGTTTCTGATTCCAATAAGATTAATATCTTAAAGGACTTCTGAAGTCCCAGCTAATCTAACTGAAACTAAAGTCCGGGTAATGAAGTGACTTTTACAAGTTTTCAATAACAGCAACAGAATAGTGATTTGAACTCAGGTCCTCTGACTCTAGAACCAGTGAACTTTCCAAGGTACCACAGTATGAAACAGTAAAGGTCAAAAATATATTATAGTAGTGTCTTCTTTTATGATGTCTAAATCCTCTGAAACATTTTTAAAATTGGATAGTTTAATGTGTGTCTATGATATTTTTTATGTGGTTCTCACTAAACTTGGAAAAGATCTAGAATATCATGGTTATCCAGCTTCTTAGTTCTTCTGGGCTGCATCATCAACAAAAGCTTGTCAAGGGTCACATAAAGAATTTAATATTTATTTTTGACTACCATGTAACCCATATTACCAATGTGCATAATAATAATAAAATACAATATAGCTTCTGGGCTGTATATGGCCCACAGGCTATGCTTTGGACACACCTGGTCTAGATGTTCCTTGAACTTAGCATTGAGTGTCCCTCTTCCAAAACTTTTCATGAGGTGTTAACTCTGCCTGAAATTGACTCTCTCCTCACCTCTACCTCTTTGAATGCCAAGTTTCATTCACCTGCATGTGCCACCTGCTATAGCAAGTCTTTCCAGATCAGTCTAGTTAGTGGTGAGTGCTCTCCTCTTTAAATGATCATGAATATATTGATCTCTTTACAGGTTATATTATGCAATAGACTATGAGCTCCTGGAGGGTAATGCCTGTATACTGCCTCACCCACCTCCTTCCTCTACATATAGCACAGAACCTAGTTCACAGTGCTTCAAAGGCATTTGCTGAACTGAGTTGGATTGCAGTAGGTTGGATTAGATTGGATTGTATTGGGTTGAGTTGGTTTGGGTTGAATAACTTCCCAAAGGCCCTACCAGCCAAGATTCTTGGTTTACTTACAAGCTGAGTAGATATGGAATAAATGATGATTTCATCCAAAATCTGAGAGATAGCAGTTGAAGCTGTTAGGGACAAGATACATACATATACAAATACATATACATATACATATACATATACATATACATATACATATACATATACATATACATATACATATACATATACATATACATATACATATGCATATACATATGCATATACATATTGCAAAAGATAAGAAGAGCAATTTACTTGGCATGTATCACACTCCTAGGGATGAGCTTGGGCCAGGCAGGTTCTAATACTGGCAACTTTCTAATAAGTTGAAATGGGAACAAGATAAGGAATCACAATATATCAGCACTAGTGGGAAGGCAGTCTTAAGTATTCTCATCCAATGGACCAGAAATAAATTCCCTTCCTAAGTGTCCCTGATAAATTAACAACTAACCTATGGTGAAAGATCTCTGGTGAAGAAGAACCCACTTACTACCTCCTGAGAAAGTCTACTCTTCCTTGAGATAACTTCAATCACTAAGTTTTGCCTTTTGTCAAACCTACAATATTCTGAAATTTCCACCCAAGGATCCTAGTTCTATTATCTGAGGTCAAACAGAAAATGTTTAATTCTATTCTCTTCTGCAAAATATCTTTTTAAATACATGAATACAATTTTAATCCTCCCTTACCCCCAATCTCCAACCACTGTCTTGTCTCTAATATATGTTTATCAAATTTACTAATTCCATCATGCTGCCATACTCTCTATTACTTCTCTACCATTGCCACTATCTACAAAACAATTTCAAGTTCTTTAACTTGCTTTACAAATGATAGGTTGGAATCCAAGTTCTTATTTATCTAATAATAACTATAAGAATGATAACTTCCTCCACTGAAGTCTCTTCCAATGGTCTTTGCTTGACTCTAGTTCTCAGGGGCTATGTCAGTAGATCAGCAGCACTGGTGACTAGCATCTTGGAAAGGCAGATTCCATATTAGATGGTGTGTCTGCTATCTGAGGATCAATCTAGCTAAATCTGCAAGAACTCATCACTAAAAAGCTGACCTGAAGGTCATTTTCCACTAAACTTAGGAAAAGGCAGAGTAGACTGATACAGAGAAAGAGACAGAAAGAGTACATAGACAAATGAAGGTCCAGCATCTTGTGAAGAACAGCAGCTTTATTTTTTCTATTCAATTCAATCACCAATTATTAAACACCTCCTGCATGCATGATGCTCTGTTCAGGGTTAAGAAGATAACAAAATAATCCTGACCCTCAAGAATTTACCTTCTTCATGGAAGAAACAAGATGTACAAAAGAAAAGCAATTACAAAATATGGCAATGCACAGTAATTTCAGAAGAGAACTAATAAGGAGGGGGCTGAATCAGAAAATGTACTTGAATTGAGCCTTGAGGGGAGCTAGGAATTCCAGGAACTAGAAGTGAAGAGAGAGCATTCTGAGCATGGAAAGAGAGAGAGAGAGAGAGAGAGAGAGAGAGAGAGAGAGAGAGAGAGAGAGAGAGAGAGAAAGGAACATAGAAATAAATGACTAAATAAAATGAAATTAAAGAATGAATAGAGCACAAATACGGACTATATAGAGTTAGAAGAGATGATATGCTTCAATCCCCACTTTTTTATAGATGAGAAAACTGAAGGGAAGAGAAGGGACATAATTTCCCCAGGTCAAATAAATAGGAAGTAACAGAAGTAGGTTTTGAATATAGATCCTCTAAATGCTGGTTCAGGATTCTTGCACAATGGCATCTAAACAAGAGACAATATCATATACAAAGATAAATATGTAGCCTTGAAAGTAGTTTTCATTTTTAGAATATGCCTGCAACTACACCTCCCAATGAAATCTCCTTACAGTAATAAAAAACCAACATATCTATAGTACCTACTATGTGTCAGACACTATACAAAGTGATTTACAATTATCATCTCATTCAATTCTCACAATAACCTTTGGAGGAAGGCACAATTATTATACTCATTTTACAGATGAGAAAATGAAGGCAAATTGTGCCAGGTGATGACACAGCTAGGAAGGGTCTGAGCCTGGATTTGAGCTCAGATCTTCCTGACTACAAGCGCTGTATTTTATCCACTATTCCATCTTGCCACCCTAATGTAGACTGGCACCTGCTCTGCAATCTATAGTCTTATAGAGTTGGCCTAAAGTAAAAACAAATAAAGATACCAATCTGTGATGCTGAAAGAGGAAGCAAAATTTTTCCCCTTTTACAAGTAGGATAACTGAGTCTAAGAGTTGCTAGATGATTTGTCCAAATTTGGAATTTAAGAGAAAGAAAAAATAATGATGGGGGCGGCTAGGTGGTGTAGTGGATAAAGCACCAGCCTTGGAGTCAGGAGTACCTAGGTTCAAATCCAGGCTCAGACACTTAATAATTACCTATCTGTGTGGCCTTAGGCAAGCCACTTAACCCCATTTGCCTTGCAAAAACCTGAAAGAAAGAAAGAAAGAAAGAAAGAAAGAAAGAAAGAAAGAAAGAAAGAAAGAAAGAAAGAAAGAAAGAAAGAAAAAATGATGATGGGAGACAGAAAATCCTATGCCATCAGAGATATTGGTAAGAAATATAGTGCAAATGGTGTAGGGCTCAATAGATTATGATTTTCATTTGCTGAGAGCTGAGTTTAATGTGTTGAAATGATCAAAAGAACAAGGTGAGATTCTGATCTCCAAAACTCCTTGAAGTCTTGATAGACTGCTGCTACTACTCTAGTGAAAAGACTAATACCTCAAATTGGGCTCTGGGGAAACTAGATGCATTTTTTGGACCTATATTAATTCCTATCCTTAGTTATAAATAGTAATTGATATGAGTGGTTTATTTTGTTTATGCAGAAATCATGAAGGCATTACTAATTTGGTCTGATAGAATTCTAGTCCAATACCACCTTCTCTTAGATACAATCTGGATGTTTGTAAGCAACTCCTTATGTCATTGACAGCTCAGCCAAAAAGACACTTAGAAATAGCTTAACCTTCTGAAGACCTTTCTGACAGATGCTCAGTAATAAAAGCACAGAATTGTCCAATACTCTCAGATAACTGCTTACTATGCTCACCCATGCCCTACAGAATCATGATCTGTCCTATTAAGCCTAGCTTGAGTCCATACTTTACCTTTTTATAAAAATTTAACCATATTTATACAGTTTGGAGTCTGATCCCATGTACACATTTCACAGTAAATAGAGTCTTTGGGTTTTGCCTCACACTATCTTAAAACCAGGAATATTCATTGAACTGTTACTTTTCAGAAGCACTCAATAATGGCCTGTTGACAGCTTAGAGCTCAAAATGACATGGGAGACATATTGTAATTATCTACTTACTTGAAATATAACAATGCTACCATCACATATGAAGATAGCATAGTGAATGAGCTTTTGTATTTCCTTGCAATGGTGATATTTTTGGAATCATAGGTCTGGTTCTGATAGGGGCATTTGAGGTCATCTGGTCCAAAGCCTTCATTTAGGCAAACTTGAGAACCAGGGGTCATACAGGAAATCAACAGAGCTGGGATTCAAACTCGGGTTCTACAAGTGCTTTGCCCTGTTATAACACCGTTTCTCAAGCAGCCCATCCACATTCTCTTGTTTAATCTGTCCTGTGACCAGACAATTGACATTTTAAAAGCTGAATAATTTACTTAGAGACCTATGTGATATTAGAGTGGTTAGGTGGCACAGTGGATAGAGAGCACTGGCCCAGGAGTCAAGAGTATCTGAGTTCAAATCCAGCCTCAGGCACTTAATAATTACCTAGCTGTGTGGCCTTGGTAAATCATTTAACCTCATTGCCTTGCAAAAACCTTTAAAAAACAGACAGCTATGGAATATGAAAACGAGTAAAACTCACTGATCCTCACAGAGATTCAGCCCACAAATCTTTTTCCTCATTGGCATAACCCTGCTACTGAAATGCTGAACACCTAGATATAAGAGCAAAAATAAATTGGTAAATGACCTAAACATTTGCCCAAACATTTATATTTATAGCTAAGGAAAAAATTCCCTTATAGCTAAGGAAAAATATCCACCAAAGGGAAGAATTACCCAGTTTGTTAATTATGTCTCTGTGTTGTGAAATCTGAGCTGTTGTTTTTTTTAATTCAAGTAATTCTGATTTCATAATGGATTTGAGATAGTTCAGCCACTCTATTTCCTTATATTTCTATTCTGTCCAATTTTTATTTGCATGAAGAAGCGAGTCTGTAATTAGACCATTAGCAATCATGAGTAAATGAGACCAGTGTTTGGATTTTACAAGTATATTTGAATTGCACAAGCCTTACATTTATACCAAGGAACAAAGCTCAGTCGATTGTTGTCATGTACTGTGGTCTCTTAATACAGCATAAGGCCTTACTTAAATCAAAGACAATTCATTGTGATAATGAATCAGAATCATTTTTCCCCTAGCTGTACTCTGAGCTAATTATCTCTTCCTTAGCCATTGCACATATGTCTATGCACACACATATACATGGACTGGATATTTATATACCTATATTTACACATATACATATTACACATATTCATGTAGATGTGTATATTCTGTGTTATATATATGCATGTATGTGTGTTTAAACATTGCTAGTCCTGTGGATTTGGTGATTCTTTGAAGGATAAATTTGGAACACTGCATACTGTAGAGAGTATGCATAGGGAGATGTGACCTCTGATTAGCTAATGGGGTTCCTGAGTCTATGACACTATGCCTGGTCCATATATACATTTGATTAACTATTAGGAGTTACCACAACTATAGGCATGTGGGAAAGCCACCTTATCAATGTTTACCTTGATTCCCATCATTTACTTTTATCCCTGAAGTTTCCAAGAGTAGACATCTCTGATGAGATTTGAGCTGAAATTTTATTTCTATCCTGTTTCAAAGAGCATATTTATTCTTGTGTATTCTATTATTTACCATGTCCCCTGAATATATACATATACATATATATATATATGTATATATATATATATATACATATATATATATATATATCTTTCCTGATTTTTTGCGTGAGGTTTGCTTAAAAAAATATGCCTACTTTCTATCCATAATTGTCTTTTATTAAACCAGTGTTTGGTAGAAGAAGGCTAAGATGGCCAAAAAGTAAAATAACAGTTACCTTCCCCTTAAGAGTAAACAGGGAAATTCATAGTTAGCCTATGTCCCCAAAGCAACATTATACCCTTAGATTGTAATTGTAACATGTATATTAGATTGATATAACTCTAACCCAATACTTAGAGATTAGAGAGTGAGGGAGTGAGCACCTAGATGCTCTCTTCCTTCTATTCTGCCCAAAGGTGCAAATTACAATCTTCTTGGACAAATGGAAAGAGGAGTTCCATATCTTATGGAACCAAATATATCCCTGAAATACAGATCACTCCTATAGGGAAATATTTCATTGAGTTCCTATGACCCAGCTTAAACCATTACAGATGCAGATAGAGATAGAGACAGAGATAGAGATAGAGATAGAGATAGAGATAGAGATAGAGATAGAGATAGAGATAGAGATAGAGATAGAGATAGAGATAGAGATAGATAGAGATAGAGATAAAGAGAGAGATAGAGAGAGAGATACAGAGAGATGATAGAGATAGAGATAGAGATAGAGATAGAGATAGAGATAGAGATAGAGATAGATAGAGACAGAGATAGAAAGAATAGAGGGATAAAAAATGCATCTATGATTTCATTGGTATTAGGCACTCCCAGGTAGGGAAACTATTTACCAATACTGGTCATTAACTTCTCTGCAACTATAGTCAAAAGAAGTTAGCACAAGTTAGGTTACTTGCCCAAGGTCAGACAGCCAGTGTGTGTCAGAGACAGGATTTAAACCCAAATTTTCCTGGTTTGCCTCTCATTATGCTATATTATAATTAATATATACCAACTGTTTCCTGAACAAAATGCCAATATTTAGGTGTAGCCCAAAACTATGTTTAATTTTCATTTTATTAATATGATTTTTAAACTTTGGGTAATTTTACTCTCTGTCAATTTCTTGACTACTCCACTTTCTACTTTGACTTTTTTTTTCAGTGAATGAATGTATTCTGGCTTCAGGAGAACTCCATGTTATTTCTCTTACATATATGCAAATATATGGCAAGAAGTTGTAAATACATCTTAGATTGTAATGTAACCTTGAAAATAGCCTTTGGCTTACTTTACCAGTCTCAGGGATAAGTTATGCCAACTTTAAAAAAAAATGTTGCTGATTCCATTCATTTTACTCAGAGTCTAATTTCCATGGAAGAGGAAGAACTGTTTTGTTATAAGTGCAGAATGATCCATTTTTTATGCTTATTTTAAAGACTTCTGTTTATGCTATAATGAATCAACATTAATAATAATTTGAAAGTGTAGCCTAGTCCTCAAAATTGATTGTTAGCTCAATGTGGAAGAAAATTTTCATGTCTTTGATGAATTATTATACTATCTCTACCCTTGCTGGAGAGTTTTAAAATTTAAATTTTAAAATTATCTTTTTTTGAGAACTCTGCCTTGATAAAGATTTAATTTAACCCAACTTCTTCATATGTTACTCTTCAGAAGTTCACTGCCCCAAAGATGCACATTTATTATATTTTCAACAAAAGCACTTGAAAATTCCTGGGGACATTCTGCTGTGTAGGATCAAGAGATAAGAATAAATAAAATATGGAAAAATATGAATCAGATTCAGAAGTGTGATATATGATGCATCACATCACTTGCCAAATCCTCAAGCATTTCTTACCTTGATACAATGGGGCTTTTTTTGCTTTTATTCAGCACAAAAGTATGCAATTAATTTCTTAATGGTGACATAACTAGATAAAATAGCTTAAATAACTCAAGTTTAAATTGCCAAGGAGATAGAATTTTTAAATTCTATTCCTTGAGCTGCGTAAAATGTCAGTGTATTCAAATATCTTGATCTTGATTGCAGATATCAGATTCACCCAGGACAAAAACCATCTTTCACTATATCACTTCCTTTTAGGGATCACCAGTTATAGCATGTCATCAGGGCTACTTAACACAAGACCGGCACATGTGCATTTTTCCAAGAAGGCTCTGGGTTAAAGCACCTGGGGAGTAAAGGAAAAGATAATAATGGGTCTTGTGGAGGTTCTCAAGGGACTAATAACCCCAGGTGGTCTTAGAAATCACGTAAAATATCCCTTCAGGACTACTTGGGACAAAGCCAGGGAAATGCAGCTGGTATAGTGCTTCAGTCCTCTCCACACGTCGTTTCAATATGGGCCCTTGTCATTTGCCAGCGCAGCCCTGCAGTGAGCAATAATTACATCAAATTCTATAGATTATCACCCTACAAGTCATTTTTCAAATGCTCTCATTAACGAGGACATTTTGAAAGCCAAGAACAACCAGATAGGAAAAGACAACTGTACCCTGTGACCCTGACTCTTTACACTCTTTTCTTCCCTTCCTCTCTAGCTCCCCAGCCCTGAGAGAAAAGCAACTGCTGCTTTTCCCTCACAACTCTATGAATTCAAGAGTGAGTTTCTCCTCCCAATCTCTATTCAGCCACTCCAAAATTCAGAACTTCTTCTCCATATACACAGCCTCTGACCAAAGACTAGAAATGGGGGGAGGAGGGATGTTATAGGGATTATATGAATAATTGTCATTTATATAGTATCTTTAGTCATGTGAACCTTGCATGAGATAATTGTTGTTGTCATTAACAATTATTTTACAGATAAGGAAACTGAGGCTCATAGAGGTTTATTTTGTTTGTTTGCTTTTTATTTACCCTAGGTTAAATAATCAATGAATTAACAAATATTTATTAGACAGTATTGCCAGGTACTGTCCTAGATGCAAGGGTTAAAAAATGAGTCTTTCCCTCCAAATGAGTATATTCTAATGGGGGAGACAAACATACATATAATAATTTACATACAAGATTCATACAGAGTAGATGGAAAGTATCCTTAACTATATAGTCACTGAAAGAATTTGACAATGGGCCATCCTGATTATAGGTCTAACACTTACTTCTTTGCACTATGCTACCTCTCAAATAATGTAATTAATCAAAAATAAGATTCCTTTAAAAAAATTTCATGTCTGTAGTATCATTGTAATTTGAAAAAAAAAGTCTGCTCTTGCTTTACTTTACTCTCTATTACTAAACATAGTATTTTGGGAAACTTCAACATCATTACCTCCATTTGCTAAGGTAGGACCCAGGATTTCCTCCACTGGAACAAAGTAAAAATTGACAGCCCTGGTTAGAGGTACATCATTTAACCTTTCTGAGCCTTGGTTTCCTCATTTGTATAATAATAATGACAGCAACATTTATATAGTGTTTAGCAGTGTGCTAAACATTTTACAATTATTATTTTATTTGATTCTCACAATAACACTGAGAGGTAGGCGCTCTTATTATACCCACTTTATATATGAAGAAATTGAATGGAAAAAGAAGTTAAGTACTTGCCCAAGATTGGATAGCTAGTAGTGTATGAGGTTAGATTTGAATTCAGATCTTCCTGACAGTAAGCCCAACACTCTATCCCCTATCTACCTAGGAATTGAAATAATAGCACCTGCTGCACAGATTCTTATCAATAACATATTATAGTGGATAACTTATTCTGTTTCAATCTGGGAAACAAGCAAGGGTTCACTTTAATGGTAGGATCTGGGCTTTCAAAGCCAAAACACAAAAGAGAAGTGTACAATGGAAAGATATTCTGGATAGGACCTTATTTAGAATACTGGTTCTGCTGTTTTCTAGCTCTATGAACCTGGGTAAATTATTTCTCCTTTTTTAGATCTCATTTTCTTCATTTGGGAAATAATATAGTTGACCTAGATGAACTCTAGTCACTTTTTAATTCTAAAACTTATAGCCCAATGAATGAGTAGAAAAAAATTGTTAGGATTTGCTTTCTCTCAGGCATCTATACTATTGAACACAATTACTAATGAAGAATATCTGGAACCCTATTCTTCCATGGTCATCCTTCCACCCAACAGAATCACCAAAGCTTTAGAGCTAAGCATGATTATAATATCCATCTGGTCTGCACCATATCTGAACAATAACTGCCTCTAAAATGTATCGGACAAGTGGCCAACCCATCCTTACATCTAGCTGTAATCTTTTCCTTTTGGAACTCAACATTTCATTTCTTCTTGAATTGACTTGACTTGATAGTGTCTAGAATGATGAAGATATAGTAATAATTAGATTCCAGATTATAATCATGGTATAGTATTTAGTTCTGGATACCACATTTTGGAAAGGATGTTGACATGGGATGGAGCATGCTCAGAGGTTAGAAAGTCATATGGTAAAGATATTGCAAAAACATGATATTCAAGGATCAGTTTAGGGAACTGAGAATGTTTATTTTGGAAAAGAAAATTTAGGGGGCAAGTGATGTTTTTCTTCAAGTATTTAAAGGGAGGACATGGGGAAGATAGATGAGACTTCTCCTTGGCTTCAGAGGACAGTAGTAAGGATGATGGATGGATCTGAAGCTTTGGACTCACTCTAAGCATCACTTTCCTAAAAGTTAGAATTGAACAAAGAAAAAATTAATTGGTGAATTTCAGAAGGAAGAGGCTGCAGTTGAATGTAAGGATGGGTAAAGTAAAAGATGGCTTAGTTTGCCTTCATAAAAGAATCAGTCTGGGAGGGTAAGAGTCTCAGAGTTTCTGACCAGAACAAAATTGCTATTTATATTCATCTATATGACAGAGGATATGAAGTTAAGGTAGTTAATGGCACAGTGAATAGAGTACCAGACTTGGACCAGGAAAACTCATCTTCCTGAGTTCAGGTTTGGCCTCAGATACTTACTAGCTCTGTGATCCTGAACAAATAACTTAACTAAATAACTTAACCCTGTTTCCTCATCTGTAAAATGAGCTGGAGAAGGAATCAGAAACAACTCTAGTATTTTTGTAAAGAAAACTTTAAATGATGTCACAAAGAATTGGACATGACTCAACAATAATAAATGAAGTTAAAGTTAACAGAACTTATGGAAATCAAGAGGAATTTAGGAGTCAAGGATGACATCTAAGTTGTGTAAGCAAAAGGATGGTGGTTCTGTAGACAATGTTAGAGAACTTAGGAAGGAAGGAGATAATTAGTTCAGGGATATGTTGAATTTAAGATATATCTATGGGATATCTAGTTCAAGATGTCTAATGTAAGACTGAAGACCAGAATAAAGGTTAGAATTGAATAAGTGGATCTGAAAAGTCATCTACTTAGAGATGATAATTGAGTACATTATGCAAATTTTAGCTTTTTAAGTCTGTCTTACCATATTGTTGAATTATTCCCACCTTAAAGATTATTAAAACTCTTGGCTTTTTTCTAGTTATATCTCACCTATATCACATTTGTGTAACATTATTAGATTTTACATTATTTCTGTTTTATTTTCTTATTCAATTCTAACTTGTTTGAAATCTATTTTGGATCCTCTCCTCTCCTCTCCTCTCCTCTCCTCTCCTCTCCTCTCCTCTCCTCTCCTCTCCTCTCCCTCCCTCTCTCTCTCCCCCCCCCCATTACATGTCTTCTCTGAATTTCATAAGACTACCTTAGGATCATAAACTTAAAACTGGAAAGAATTTAGAGCTCCTCATGTCCCATCTCTCATGAGGTCCAAAAGATGTGAAATCACTTTTTCAAGATCTCACACAGGTCATAAGAATTAGAATGAGGATTTGAACCTAGATGCTTCAAATCCATATTCATCAGTCTTTCCCTTACTTGATGTCATCTCCATCTATACTTCTATCCAAGAGAGTTATAAAAATATACAGAAAGATATCCCTCAAGTAATTTACTAGAGATATTTCTCCAAACTGTCAAGGATTGATTAATAATTAACCTTTGGTGTGGGATGTTAGGAAAGTAAATGGATAATATGAAATGTAAATTAGAATATTTTGTGATATTAATTATTGTTCAGTCATTTTCAGTTATGCCAAATTCTGTGATCCTATTTGGGGTTTTCCTGGCAAAATAATTTGCCATTTCCTTCTCCAGCTCATTTTACAAATGAGTTAATGATGCAAACAGAGTTAAGTTGCCCACAGTCCCTAGCTAGTCAGTGTCAGAGATCAGATTTGAGTTCGGAAAGATGATTAAGCTCCTTAAAGATAATCATTGTCTTACTTTTGTATTTGTATACTGGTATCTAGCTTGGCGAGTGACACTTAAGAAAAGGTATTTAATAAGTGTTTTTTTATTCATTTAAATACTGTATATTACAGGCAAGTAGGTCATGTTCTATTTACCATGAACAACATTCTATTTCCCCTTTGCAAGGCTTTGCCATGCCATTTCAAAGCTGTAATAATCTTCCTTCTCTTATTATCCCTAAATTCCTTTTCTTCCCCCCTTCAATAGATCTTTCCTGATTCCCACCTCCTCATTATTAATGGTCCCCTCATCATGAAGCATTAATTATATATATATATATATATATATATATATATATATATATACATACATACATATCTTGTATTTATTTATTTGTGAATAAATGGTCTCTGCCCAGTAGAATATGAAATCTTTGAGGGTAGGGATTGTTTCCCTTTTTTTATTGTATCCCCAGACCCTAGCATAATGTATGCCACATGCCTCATTCTTCAATTATTCTCAAGTCCAACACTTCATGACCCTGTAGGGGATTTTCTTGGCAAAGATACTGAAATGGTTTGTCATTTACTTTTCCAGTGGATTAAGAAAAACAAAGAGTGACTTTCCCAGGGTCACACACCTAGGGAGAGTCTGAGATCAAATTTGATCAGGTCTTACAGATTCTAGATCAGTACTTTATCTACTGAATCACCAAGCTGCCATCCAACACATAAAAATGGAAAATAATTACTCATAAATTAATTCATTATAGAGAAAAATATTCATTCAAATCACTTCTCTGAAACTTAGGAGATCTATAATCTTAGGAAATTCACTTTATCTCTCTGGGCCTCAGTTTATTCATTTTCAAAAGAAGTCTAGATGACCTCATGGTACTGTCCAATTCTAAAATCTATATTACTATCTTATAGTGATTAATATCTTTTTAAATGAAATTTCACTTCAATTTCAATAACTTGTTTCAGTACCATAATGTAAATTATTACTTCAATATAACACATTTGGTTTTTCTCACAGAACAAGGCAATAGATATGTCAAGAAATAACAATATACAAATGTTTCTCAAGGTTTGATTCTAATTGCAAAATATTTTAGAGATATACTTATAAATATAAGTTCTAAACCCAAAACAAGTTTTTATTTTTTTGGCATCTGAAATTTTTGCAAGTATTCTAGACATAAATTTTCAATCAACAGAGTTTCATTAATTTTCTTTATTGTACTAGTTTTTTTATCAGTTCTAGTTTTAGAGAGAATATTTTACTCAGTTTCCTTTTATTTTTATAAGTACAATGGTTTCTAAAGTATTTATCTTACAATTTTCATGAAAGTAAAATTACATAAGGTAATGTGCTCTATAAATCTTAGTGTCATAATAGTGCCTTTTCAGATATTATTAATCATCATTATTATAATTATTATCAATAGGATTACTCTATATGAGTCCCATTGGATAGAAAGATAATTTTGCCATCAGATAAATTGAAAATGGAGCTGCTAGGTGGCACACTGGATAGAGCACTGGCCCTGGAGTAAGGAGGACCTGAGTTCAAATTCAGCCTCAGACACTTAACAATTACCTAGCTGTGAGACCTTGGGTGAGTCACTTAACCCACTTGCCTTAAATAAATATTTTTTTTAAAATTGAAACTATCAATTTACATGGGATTTCAAGTACTTTGATGTTTAGTGTGCTTCCTTATGATTTTGCCTTTGCCCATGTAGTCCCAGGAGAATTTTAAAGCCCTTTAAAGCTATAATTCCATAGAATATCTTTGAGGTTTTAACTAGAACTGAAAAAAGCTAGTTCCCTAAAGAAAAATAATGTTCTCTGTGGTCATGGAAGTAGTGTCAGATGATGCATTTGAACTCTCCTGACTTCAAGTTCAACATTCTGCCCAATATATTGTACATAATATCAAGTGAAGAAAAATTATTTAAGTTGGTAGAATTTATTTTATTCCCTATGAGAGAGAGAGAGAGAGCGAAACAGAGAGACACTCAAAGATGATCTTGTTGGTTTCTCAATGTACCTATCTCATTAATTCAAAAATAAGATCTTGGAAATGTACTTTTGTAGGTATTGACAATTTCATACTTGCTATTCTCAATTCAAATTTGAATTTAGTTACTCCACTGAATTAACAAAGGAAATTTGTATAGTCTAATCAGATAGATAGGTGGTAGATATGTGTATAATATTCCACTTTTATAATCACCTATTTAATTAGATTAGAGAAGAGAAAAACAGCATAGTAGGATGTTGGTCTTTGGATCAAGAATACCCAGATTCTGTTTTTGTCACTCATCTTTACTGTAGTGGTATGAGAATTACTTAGAACAATTAATTATTTTTATATGTTTTCATTTTTGGACAAGCAATGATAATGCAATTGTGCTTCTACTGATTCTAGATTGACTCAGAACTACTAACTTCAAGCAGATGAATTTAGATTGAGGTGATTTCCCAACTTGTAGTTTATTATGTAAGATGAATGATAGATTTCATTCCATAAGTATATTTCTTTGTTCTCTTCTAATATGAGTATAATTCTATGATTTTAGAGAACAGATATTACTCCAAGGAAATATGAAAAAAATTGTATATTTTAAAAAACATACTTCAAAGTCTGTTAGAGAAATTTCAGTGCCTGTTGGAATAGGAAAATTATGATTTTTAAAGTTCATTCAAGTCCAAAATGAAATAGGATCAGATGCACCAAAGCACATAGGAAAGTGGGATTGAAAATGAAAAATGCTAAGAACTGATCAACTCTTGATGCCTAATAAATTGCCTAATAAACTCTCAGAAAAGAGGAAAAGACTTTAAGAAGGACCTGGAAGTTCCATGGATTATTATTAATTCTTCTAGAGTGTGGTATAGGTTTCTTGAAGTTGAAAGAACAATTAGAAGGCTAGTTTTAAAAGAAAGTATATTATTTTGAATAAAAATAAATGCTAGTCATGAAAAAAACAAAAAATACTAGAAAAATAAAACAATTAGACAAAAAAGGTGATTTTTACTAATAAACTCACTTTTATGCAAGCTAAACTCAAACTAGCATCAGAAAATCCAGGTGAGTTTGTAAGATCTAGGAATCTGAATGAACTGTAAAGCAGTCAATAAACCTGATCTATAAGGGAATTTGTTTTACATGACTATGAAAATTTGTACAGGACTATTTTTTCCCTTTCTTTTTTTCAGTGTGGGATGAAGTGAGTGTGAAAGAAGGATATAAATGCTTGATGATTTTTAAATTAAAAATTAATTGAAAAATGTCCACCCAAAGAAATACTGTATTTTCTTTTACTCCCAATAAGATGTGAAATCTTGTCTCTTTTGAGGGAATGATGAATGCTAAGAAAACTATTGATATGTTGAGAAGTAGAATTGTTCCAAAAATTAAAAAATTCTTAATTGGAAATGGTTTATAGCACTATGACCTTGTACCAAGACATATGGCATGGAAAGTTAAGAAATTTATCGTTGATATCTTAGAATCAGCTTGATTCAAATTCCATGAAAAATCTATATGATATAATCAGTTCTGGTCTTGAAAAACTAAACTTTTCATCCAAAGTTATGACTAATATAGAATATGATTTGAAAAAATGATAGTTATGATAAAGAATTCTTAAAATGTATGAAAATCTTGTGAACTAAATGCCAGTCATAAATTAAGGGATTACAAAAAATTATGCAATTTAATATCAATATATTAAACATTTATACAAAAATTACAAGTTTTATTGAATAAACCAGTAAGTTTGATTATTTTATTTTGTCCCAGTTAATTAATAGAGAACTATAGTTCTGTGACCATGAATAAGTCAATTCTCCTTAATGTGCCTTATTTAACTCCATGACATTTGCTGATTGCATCTTAGTGCAAGGATTTCCATGCTAGGTGTTCCACATACGATGCAAAAAATCATAGTTCTTTGTTCTTTTGAGGAGATTTCTTCCCTATAGTTTTTCTCCAATCTTTTACTATAGTTTAGAGATGATCCTAGGTTTTCAAAGACCTTCCCTATGGATAACAAACTCTAGCGTACTTTGCCAAGCTACATAGGTAGATATGGAGGGAAGTTAGATGATGTAGTAGATAGAGTCCTGGCCCTAGAGTCAGGAGAATGGGGGGCAGGGTTCAAATCCAATCTCAGACGCCTGATACTTGCTAACTGTGTGATCTTGGGCAAGTCATTTAACCCTGATTGCCTCACAATCCAGTCATCCTTATTCATATCTGGCCATTGGACCAAGATGGCTCTGGAGGAGAAAGTAAGACTGATGACTTAGCTCAGCACCTCCTTACCCAAATCCAATTCATGTTCTTGTCATGGCACCAACTCCTCTGATGTCATGGTCTTCTTCAATAATGAAGGACAGACAACATCATCAGGTTTTCAACTATTCCAGTGTTAGAATGTATAGTAAAGCTTCCCAAGACCTGCCAGACCTACTAAAGTATGGAGACATGGAGATCTGAATCAATGCAAGAAGTACCCAGACCAATTAAATCATAGTTCTTAAAATCCTGTAACATTTTAATAAAAAGGATGCCAACCTCCTTTACATACATACGTAAATAGAAATTATAAATATAGTCATTAAGCATGTTTCTTTAAATATTCAAACTCAAATAACTATTCAAAAATATCTGTGATTTCATTAAAGCATAATTTGTTCAAATATCACCTTCTATAGGAAGAATCTCCAATTAACCCCTTCCTCACTTATTGATAGTACTTTCTGAAATCACCTTCCAATGACAGTCTAAATATATATATATATATATATGTACATATATATATATATATACACATATATATGTGAATATATATATATGTGAATATATATTTAATGTAAAAATATATGTAAAATTAAAACCTATAAAATGTATTGGAATCTGCAAAGACTTTTTTAAGGTAGAACTCACACAGAACCATTGCAGGCTTGTTTAAACACACACACAAACACACACACACACAAACACACTCACTGACATGTGGCTTATCAGTCTTGATCCAGAGCTCTTTGGATAAAGCAAGAGATTCCATAACCATGCTTATTCAACTCTTGGATTCTCGCTCTGCAGGTTATTACAAACCAGGAAGCCAATTAGCACTCAAAGTGATGGTGGTTTTTTGTGACGTGGACAGCTGGCCACTCAAAGATACACTGGGACCACCTGCTTATAGAACATAGGCCACCAAACAGGCACCAGATGGTGACAGCATATGGACATTCCTGCTACATTCAGTCACTCTCAACCAAAGCTATATTTCAATTGGACCCTAAGCAGAAAAGATAGCAATAACAGATAACTAATAATACAGATAGCATAGTTTTCTTTAAACCTTCTGTTATTGCTTCTTCTGGGTTAAAGAATCATTTCTTATCTCCCCTTACCCAGAGGAAATCTGCAGCATGTGGCAATTAAAGGTAGATGCCTATATGTTTAACTAGATAAACAGATATATACACACATATGTTTGCATATATATGTACATATATCACCTGCTGAGATTTCCTTATGGAAGACAAGCAGGGGAAAAATGTGAGAAAACTAGCTATAGAGAGAACTGAAATAAGGTGATAGTGAGGGAGACTAAGTGTAGGAAATAGCAAGAGAGAAAAGTGCATGAAAGCTTTTTAGCAGGAACCCAAATTAACTTAGTCTTCAAAGTTTGATAATACATATACACGTGTACAAGGGAAGGAACTCAAGAGATTACTGGATCATTCGGTGAGTCTGCAGAAGTGTTGAAACACAACTCTTCCCAATGATAGGCAGTAAAAAGATGACAGAACACTGAAAGTCCAAGGCAGTTTCAAAAGGGTCCATAAAACTGGCTAATTGTCAAAAACTACCCCACCCCCAACAGAATGGTTATGGAGAAGGAAAGAACTTCTCTTGTTTCTAGGGCATGACATTTCCAATAAGAACCAAGAGGACTCTATGGATAATTTTCAGATGGATGGAGGCTGAGGTATTAAGGGTTATGAATGGGGAAGGGTTTTAATTTGGTTTATTCTAGAGTAGAGACTTAATTAGTGTAAGGAATTAATTAATGTAAGACATCATAACCCTTTTGTGTCATATATACTTGTTGAAGCTTGGAGCTCCGTTCTCAGAATATTTTTTTGAATAAATAAAGTCCAATATGCAGGATTACAAAGAAAACTAATCATATTGAAGTACAGTTAAAATATTAAAAATAAAAAAATCACAAAGAATCCTCACTTCTTTGATTTAGATCAACAGTCTAAAACATAAAGAATTTTCTGGAGTATGACTTGCCCTTGGTGGCAAAGCAATTATATGCCAAAAGCAAGTTTTGAACCCAAATTTTCCTGACTCTAAGACCAGTCCTCTAGCCAAACTCCTCTATTGAAGGAAGGAGTTGAAAAGCTCAGCCCCATTTAGCAAACATCTATTAAGTGCCCACTGGGTACCCAATATTGTGATAGGTAATAAGGAGTACAAAAACTATAAAGTCAGTGCTATCAAACTGAAGTTCTTGACCTGAAAATGATATGCCAATGGGACTAGTAGGTATCATGTTTCAAATTGACAAGTAAATTAGAAAATGAGACACAGATCATCTTCTCTCTTCTACTTTGGAGGATTGGGATAGGTTGTTCCTGTTCACAAAGAAACAAAAACAAACATTGGTCTGTTATTATAAGGGACTCGCTTAAGGATCA
The DNA here is from genome assembly GCF_037893015.1 of Macrotis lagotis. NCBI lineage: Eukaryota > Metazoa > Chordata > Mammalia > Peramelemorphia > Peramelidae > Macrotis > Macrotis lagotis. Next base: position 415,453,494 of record NC_133666.1, read on the forward strand.
CACTTAAAAACTTGACTTTGACTTGCTGCATGGCAAATGCCTACTGATTTCTAATGAGGGAATTATTCTGGCAACTCCTATTAGGTGAAAAGGAACAGAGAGAAGAGAAAAAGAAATCAGAGGAGGAATAATGGAAAGTATATAATTTTGAAGAGAGTAGTCAACATGACTTTGGGGAAGTTCCTAGACCTCCCTAAGTAACTTCTGTTCTCTCATCTATAAAATGAGGGCAAGGGACAAAATGACTTCTGTGTTCTTTTCTAATACAAAATGGAAAATAACTGACTAGAATTCAAAAGACCTGGGTTCTGGTCTCAGATCTGACAGAGTAGCTTAGGTAAGGTCTTCAATTTCTTTGGATTTCTGTTGCCTTATCTGTATAATAAGGAGATTTTCCTGGATGACCTCTAAAAGACTTTCTCTCTTCAACATTCTGAGTTGTTTTGCTTCACTTTTTTTTGAATTTTTAGTTTAAGGAGATGAAAGAAATACTACAGCATGGATCAAGTAAAAAAATAGAAAAATAAAAAAGGGAGATAAAAGGAGAAGTGAAACAAAAGAAAGCCAAAATATGACAAAGGCCTTTCTCAGTATTATGTCAAACATGTTTACAGAACTCTACAATTAATAATAATAATAATAATAATAAAAATCATAAAAACCCTCTGCTGGAGTCCCTAATTACTATTCCACACAGGGCAGAATATCTCTTCATTATCCCTTTTGGAATGGATTGTGTACATCAAACAGTCAAGATATAAATAAAATATGCCTGCATGCATAATACCCTCACATTAAAGCAGGAGGCAATTAACCTATGATTTCTCATTAATTAAATTAAAATACCCCTCCAAAAATGTCTAAAATCAAAACAGATTTCTTTCTGTGAGTGGATTTTTTTCTTCAATAATATGGCATAGGCTACTTGGAAAATTCATCAGTCCAATAAAAAGATATGATGTTTCTACTATTATCATAGGCTAAGCACAAGTTTCCTCCCAAAGCCCTGCTATCATTTGCTATGTCCTGTTACAGAACAAGTTTTATTTATGTCTATGATGCTTATTCTTACCATCCAAAAATTTTCTTCTTCCACAACCTCCTCAAAAGAGTGACCCAATTCAGTAGTTTATTGTCTTTCCATGTTGAACACATTAAAGTTGATTATTATCTATTTAACCTGCTAAATGACATGAACAAATTCTCAGAAAAAGCCATCCTGTCAAAATATGGGTCTTGGTTGTTCACCTTGCTGCTTAATTTTAATTGTCACCCTTTCTAAAAGCATCTGAAACTTCCCTGTAACCTTGGTTTTCTAATGCTATTAAAACTACTAGAACTATGTCCCTGCATTCACCACCCCCCAATAAAGTGATGCTTTTCTTTGTCTTGTCAATGTCCAGGTCACCAAGCTCTGTTCCCTAACTATGACTCTGCTCTATTCACTCTGCCCCACTAAAAACTTGCATCACATTCCTGGGTCCACTGGTTCTGATAAGTGAATTTTTTTTCCTTACCAGATGAACTTTTTGCCCATTCTTACTAAACCCCAAGTCTCTAGCCATTTTGTCTCATCACTTCCCCACCCCCAAGTTCCACCCCCAATTTCTAGAACCCTTTTATGTGTTGCTCTCTCCCATTAGAATGTATTTATTTGACTCTGGCAATAGAAAGAGGAGAAGTATGAACAGTACAGTCAAAAAGCCCCAGGATAGAAACCTTAGAAAGACTGGGAAGCAGTAGCCAACAGTTGCAACAAATAGCACACACAGTTTAGCTAGTATACACCAGACCCATGACCTGTCTTGGGTCCCAGTGATTCTATCTTGAAATGACAAAGAAGTCACTATCACCACTCTAGACCCCAAAGAGATTATGAGAAATGAGGAGAGGAAAGGAAGGAGAGGAGTGTAACCTCAGGAGAGAGAATCCAGAATGAGACCAAGCAAATTTGACCATCCTACAAAGGGTAGAATGGGGTGGAGCCTAGGTTTGGCACAAAGCCTACTATAGAAACTAAAACTGCAGAGATAAATAAAATAAAAATAAACAAGTCAAACAGTATCAAAAATTACATATCTAAAGAGCCTCCAAAACTAAGGAGTAACTATGCAAGTAACTAAGCAGAATCTCAAGTGGGTAGTATAGTTGAGACTTTTTACAAGATCTACATGAACACCTAGGAAAAAAATAAAGTAAAAGTTAAAAAAAAATAAGTTTAGAGGGGAAAAATGGAAGAAGAATGAACAGCTTAGAAAAGAAAATAGCAAACCTTATAAAGTAATGGACTTTTTTATTTTTTAATTTATTTATTATTTTCATCCATATGGACATGCATATTTCCAAGTTACAAAATTTTTCTCCGCCCCCACTTCTCACCGCCCTCCCCTCAGCAGGGAACAGTCAGGTTAGTAATATGTGTGTGTGTGTGTGTGTGTATACACACACACACACACACACATATATATATATATATATATATATATATTAGACATATTTACAAATTATTAATTTTTGACATGAGGAATTAGGATTAAGGGAAAGAGAGATATATAAGATAATTTTTATAAAGTATTCATCAGATTCGGAAGGGTTATTTTCTTTGTTTTGTTTTACTTTTTTTTCTTCCTCTGGTTGGGGAAGTAATAGATTTTCTAAAAAAATAACATGAACCAAACAAAAATCAATAATTCCATGAGACAATAGGAAAAATTAGAACGAAATCAAAAGTTTAGGGGAAAAGTATAAAATATAAGATATCTGATATCATAAACAACTAATCTGAAATAGGACAAGAGAAAATAATTTAAGAATCATTAATCTGAAAACAATGATTATTTTTTAAAAAGCTGGACACTTTATTTCAAGAAAACGTAAATTTAAAAAAAATGCTCAGATATATTAGAAACAGAAGACAAAAAAGAAGATTGAAAGAATTCAAGAATGATCTTTTTGAAAGAAATCCCAAAATGAAGTCCTGGGAAAGCCAAAATCCAGAGCTCACGTGTCATAGGAAGAAAATACTGCATGGATCCAAAAAGAAACAATTCAAGCACTAAGTCAACATAGTTCAGATCATACAAGACCTAGCAGTTTCTAACATAAACAAGAGATCTTGACACTCAATATTCAAAAAGGCAAAAGAGATGGATTTACAATCAAGAACAACTTACCCCCAGGAAGTTAAGTATCATTTTTAATGTTAATGAACATTTAATGAAATAGAAAAATCTTTCAAGCATTTTTGATGACATAACTAAGACTAAGGACTTTGAAATAAAGGGAAAATAGTAACCACAGCAAGTATTGTAAAAGGTTTTGGTAAGACCCAAGAAAAAAATTATATAAAGGGTAGAGACTGAATCTTTTATATGAATTATTTCTTTTTTGCAATTAACTGAGGAATAAAGGAAAACAAAAGGGAAAGAAGAAAGGGAAAGATATAGCCAACCAAATGAAGAAGCAAGGAGAGAGATAAAGTATTCTTAAATGAGTAATCAAAGAAATGGAAGAAAACAAGAATGGGAAAAACAAGAGATTTCATCAATTAGAGCTATCAAGGGAACATTTCATACAAAAATGAGCATGATAAAAGACAAAAATGGATAATCACTCCTACACTTGGGTCTCCTCCAACCACTGCAGCTCTATTACCTGGAACTTCATTGTGAATGATAGTGCTATCAGTTGGCATCTGTTCCTCTCTTGCCAGGATATAGAACCTCTGTTCTGGTGTACAACCTCTTCTTATACAGAAATACAACATTCCTGGTCAGACTGAATTCTCAGTGTCTTTTAAATGCATATCTGTTAATTTCTGAATCCTCAGTGTCTACCTCTCCTCTGTCTGTCTCCCTTTGTTGACCCAGGCTGGTGAAAATAAATCACTGTGATTTTTCTCTTGGATTTCCAGACCAGGATTTGACATTTTCTAGATTTGCTTGGAGAAGTGATTTTGGTGGGAAGGGTTGGAGCTAATTGTGTTCCTTCCCACATTGTGGTTTTGCCTAGGAGAATTGTTATTAGAGTAATCCACAGGATGCAGTAGCAAGTGAGGGCAGAAGAGCATGGAGATTATGTTAAGATCATGCTTCTTGGAGAGTGTTCCAATTTCATGCTCACTGGTGCCCAGATAGATAGATAAAGAAGCTTGTCTGATTGGTGACAATCTGCCTTGATAAAGGGAAAACTTTGGAAAGGAGCATGACTTTCATGGGATCCTGGGTGGTGATAGCAAGAATTATGTTGAGAGAAATGGCTCATGCCCTGGGGAGAAAGTGAAAGATCATGCTGTTCCCTACTCCTATGTGTTGGCATCTTGAAAGGAGTCCCAGTTGCCCATGATAGTTCGAGTTTTGAGAGAGTCAGAGAACCTACAGAAGAACACAATTTTATGAGGCATATCCTAGACTTGAAAAAAGAATGAAGTCTAGAACATAGGTGCTTTAGCCTGGAGGAGAGAAACTACTTTCAGGGTAGAAGAGCAAAGATAAGGAGAAAGGTCTATAATATATACCATCATATGTTAAGATGAAGATGGTCAGTAAATGATGAAACTCACATTAAATGAAAAATGTAAAGGGGAAGTCATCTACTAATGAGCCAGAGGAGGGGAGAAACTGGGAGCTTAAGGGGAGAGGTTTCAGAACAACTGTAGAAGTGAGTTTGCAGCAGTCAAGGAGAGATGAATAAAGGGATTAACCAGTCAAGCAGTGATGGTCTGCTTGAAGTTAGACATTATGAATTTGTAATGGACCTAGTCAGCATGGTTCTGAGTTTTCCTCCAGCAGTGTTCTATGGCCTGGAAGCAGAAGTGGAGAAAGCAGACAGTGGGGGTGAGGTAGGGTTGGGGAATCATGTGGTGGATCTGTCAAAAGGTCAAGTGAAGAAGATTTTCTTGGCTGCTGAGAAAGGTCAGCACTGAATTACAGAATCATAAGAATGAGAGTATCTAAGAATTACAAGGGACCTAATGTACATATGAGTCCATCTCAAAGTCCATCAAGAATTCCCTTTGTGATATCCCTGAAATATGACCATCTAATCTCTATTTGAACATTTTCAGTGACGTGGGCCTTTCTATCAGAGAGTCCATTATATTTTAGGAAGTATTAATTGTTGAAAATTATTTCTAATGTTTTTAAATACATATCTTTGTTCATTTCTACTTGTGAAACAAACTCTCGCTAGAGAGAACTCTCCCTTTAGATCTACATAGATCTAAATTTTTCCATAGGGAAGATCATATCTTAAAACTGATATTATATCTCCAGGAAGTGAAGGGTTTAGAAAGTTTCTACTGTAAAGATGAGAACATTAATAATGAATTTGGTAAAGTAGGAAATGTCCAGTGGTTGAAAGACAGAAGGCACAGACTGGGTTTGGTGGATCTGGTAAAAAAAGGGGGGGGAGAGAACAATTAGATAAGTTTGGGTTAAAAAAGAGTGCTGAATTAGAGTTCTCACAGGTAAAGCAGTCTTAAAATGAAATTATTTTGGGAGAGTCAAAGCTAAATGATTGAATGAAGTAAAGAAACTACAAGAAAGAATTTAAAGGAAGAAGACCTAGGTCTCAGGGAGTTGGGGGCTCAAAGAAGCCATTATGGGGTAGTTGATGAGACTTGAACCAAAACAATATAGACAAAGATTCCTAAACAGGAAAGTTAGAACATGTTTGAGAGGCAGTGAGAGGAAGAATTTCATTGGAGGGAAGTTTATTTAGGAAAACATTAGAAGATAAGGTTGGAAGATTATATTAGGAACAGGTTGCAGAGGGCTTTAAATGACAGTTGTCTGTCTAGACTGAATCACACAGAAAACCTTTCTATAATTCTGTCATTTGTTAGGGTTTTCCTCACTACTATATTACATTTATTTATCAGAATAAAAACTTGCATCTCTCAATACAATATAGCCACTATTTTTTAATTTTTTTGTATATCTTTCACCTATTTCAGTAATTGAATTTATATAGCACTTTAAAGTTTGCAAAACACTTCACAAATATCTTTTTTATCCTCACAAAAGGTCCAGGAAGTAGTGCTATTATTTTCTCTACTTTGTTGTTGCTATTGTTAATTTGTTCAGTAGCAACTGACACTTTGAGATACCAAGTACCATAGCACACTATTCACTTTCCACAATCTGCCCAAGTTCATAATCATTCCTTCCATGATACCCTCTATCCATCTCATCCTTTACTGTCTTGTACTTTTGTCTTCAATTTTTCCCAACATCAGGGTCTTTTCCAATGCATCCTATCTTCTCATTATGTGTCCAAAGCATTTAAGCTCCAGCTTCAGCATTTATTCTTCCAATGAATTGTTTAAATTAATATATTTAATATTTGACCTACCTAACATCTACCTAATTTGATCATCTTACTATCCAAGGAACAAAAGTCTTCCAGTATCACAATTCAAAAGTGTCAGTTCTGCAACATTCAACGTTCCTTGTAGACTAACTCTCAGTCGCCACTATTACTAGAAAAAACATAGCTTTTACAATACGGATCTTTATCAACAAGATGATGTCGCTGCTGTTTAGTATGCTGGACAGCTTTGTCACAGTTTTCCTTGAGTTATCATCTCTTAATTTCATGACTGCCATCACCTTCTGCAATGATCTTTGAGCTCAAGACTATAAAATCTGATACTGCTTCCATTGTGTCTCCTTCTATTTTCCAGGAAGTGAACAGTTGCCAAGATCATAGCTTTTCATTTTTAAGCTTTCCATTTCACCCTCATCAAGAGGTTTTTTAACTTTACTTTGTGCTAACAGAGTGTTATCATCTGCATATCTGAGGTTGATATTTCTCCTAGTAATCTTGATTTTTTCCAGACTGGCATCTTTTATGATATACTCTGTATATAAGTTAAATAAATAACATGACAATGTGCAATCTTATTGTACTCCTTTTCCAATCTTAAACCAATTAGTTGTTCAATGTTCATTTGTAACTGTTGTTTCTTGGCCTACATACAAATTCATCAGGAGACAATACTCCCATCTCTTTGAGGACTTGCCACATTTTGTTGTGATCCACTGAGTCAAAGGCTTTAATGTAGGCAATGAAAGAGAAGTGATTTTTTTTCTGTAACTCCTTTGCTTTTTATCTAATTCAGTGAATGTTGGCAATTTGATCTCTGCCTCTTTGAAAACCAGCTTGCTCTTCTGGTAATTCTCATTCACACATTGCTGAAAAATCTAGCTTGCAGAATCTTAAACATAATCTTGCTGGCATGTGAAATGAGTGCAATTATTTGTAATTTAATCGATTTTGACATTGTCCTTTCTTTAGGATGTGGACATAAACGGATCCTTTCTTTTTTAAATTTATTTTTAATTTATCGAATAAAGCAAGCATTTACATAAAAGTAGAATAAAAGAGATGATTGTACATGATTTGCTGTTTCTTCTAAATATACAACAAAATTATCATGTAAATTTCTATTCTTTCCTTTCCTTTCCCCTATCACTTTCATTTTTACCAACTTTCTGGAATTATCCATGCCAGAGGTCATGGGATTTTTATAGTCAGGTCACAAGACTTTACATTATTTCTGCTCAACCAATATCTCAAAGATCACAGCAACCTAAAGACAAACTTCATAATTGAAAAGTACTAGGGGCAACCTGGTACTCAAGATCCAATTCATTCCAGGTCAAGTAGATGTGTCTTATTTCCCATAAAATAAAAATTAGCAAGGATCTTCTCACATATTTACCAAAGGGGAGGAAGAGGAAAAGAAAACACACAGGAACAAATCACATATCTAACTTAAAGGATGAAGGTTTATATACATTCATATTTATGTACAATTATATTACATATGTACAAATCATTTATGTAATATATAGAGAAAAAATTTGATTAATATTTTACCCTAAGGCTATACTTTAGAGAATTGACAGAATAACTATCAAATTAGTCCAATTATAGGTCCATCTTTAAAATGAGAGCTCTTCAAAAGGAAAATAATTCATAATTTTACACTAAAAATAGCATTTTTATTATAGTCTGAACTCAGGTTTTATCCAAGCCTAATCTGAGGAAAACTGGAGCCCAAATTATAATCAAAATAGTAAACTTTATAATAGAGCTTTCCAAAGGATTGATAGGATATTAAGCATAATTTAATATTCCAGGGTGTGAATTGTGGCAGATCCAATCCAAGGCTTTGAGAAACTCACTAAGCATGTATTTAAACAATTGAGTCTGTCATGTGCATTCTCACAAGTCCCTGAAGAAGTATTTTCCTGACAGGATACAATAGTATTGGAGGGGGTACTTGATACTTGGATTCCCCAAGGCAGTATTTACAAGATCAGGCCAATGGACTCTGCTTATGGCTTTGTTCTAAAAATGAAGATAACAAGGATTTGAGGTAAGGTTTCCTTTTATTCATAATTCCTTTTAATATTACATTTAAATAAGCAAGGAATAATAAAGACATTTTGACAATGCAATGTTTTATAGCAAACAAAAACTCTAAATGAAAGGCTAAAATGATGTGTTAATTTCTCATCTACTATAGAGGATAACTGTAATTTGCACAGAATTCTAGGGATGGGAACGTATAAAACTAGTCATGATGTGACTATAATTTATTATAATTTATTAATGAACACACTAAAACTTGCAATGCAGAATATAATACAATATAATGCAAATGACTATTGTCCCTTTGCCATAGTTGGCTTGGGAACCCAGACATGCCAGTAATACTCAAAACCTTTCTGTAACTGTTTTGTCAGGGCTATCTTTGAGACTATAGTACATTCTTAGAAATATCCTCTTTCATGGCAAATTAGGGTACATTTTAGTCTTGGAAAGAGCCCAAATTCATATAACAAATGACAATTGTGGCAAATAATAATAGCTAACGTTTATGTTGCATTTATGTTATCTCATTAATCTTCACAACGTTATGAGATGGGTATAATTATTACCCATATTTTATACATGAGGAAACTGAGCCTCAAAAAGATTAAATGACTTGCTTAGGATCACTGTAGTAACTGTTTGTAGTCAGATCTGAGTTCAGGTCTTCCTGACTCTAAATATAATTCTCTAACCAACACACTAAGCTGTCTGTTACATACAAGTTACATGTATTAATAGATGTAGGGTATCCAAAAATGGTGAGACCTATTTTGTGACTTTAGTGAAATTCAAAATGTTGAAAGAAATGTTGAGGAAAGAAAACACTCTATTGTGACTACTTTGATCATAGTCATTTATTTGGAAATGTGTTGGATTTCTTTTTTAATCATGACAATATAGATCTAGATTTTTAAGGAAACTCTGAGACCATTTAGTCTGGTCAATTTATAGATAAGGAAGAGTTTTGGGGAAGTAAAATTATTTGATTTAAGTCAGATAATAAATGTCAGTAATTTTTCAAACCAAGTTATCTAACTGAAGATCCAGCATTCTTTCTACTCTACAACAAAATCAGTCTATAATCACATGTGTACTGGTTGGTTGGTATGGACTCCAGAGATTATCTAATCAAATTCACACATGATGTACATACAGCTAAATCTTTTCTAAAAATATCACTAACAATGAATAGATGTCTAATGCCTCAAGGATCATCACTAGCTCTCTTCCTTATTAGCTAGGGTCTTAGGAAAATCATTTAATACTTCTAAGATTCCGTTTTCTCTTCAGTAAATTGATTATCTCTCTCTTATCTCTATTAAGGTCCTTTCCAACTCTAAAGTCCTATAAATGGATACATTGAATGGGCAAGTATCAAATCACTCCCACCAACTCTTTCCAGAAAAATTTAGCAGAGAAGGGGTCATTGGTGTAACAAGTGACTAAGTGAACAAGGCAGCTCTCTGTCATCTTTAATGAGGGGCAGCTAGGTGGAACAGTGGATAAAGCACTGACCCTGGAGTCAAGAGGACTCTGAGTTCAAATCTAGCCTCAGACACTTAATTACCCAGCTGTGTGATCTTACAATCCCCCTTCCCCAAAAAGAGGATTAACAAGAATCCTTCATCTAAACTGCTTTATTTCTTAAAAAGGATCAGCATTCTGGAAATGAACATGAAATAAAGATGAAGCTTAGAAATGAAACCCAAGGAATTCCCCTTTCAGGTTTACCTAGACAAGGTATAGGCCATTCACTATGTAATTCTCTTTCAAATCACCATTTTTTGTTTCTGAGAAAGAAAATTCACCGACTTTTGCTGCAGTCTAGAAAGTCCAAATGAGACAAGGTACAGGAAAAATTTAGTAGAAGAAGCAAACCTTTTTTTTTTCAAAACTCACTTTTATGGATGACAAATGCTCCTCTGTCCATTCTCCTGAGCTTTACTCAATCATTACAAGGGAATGTAATCTTTGGAGTTCATTGAGTAGAGTGTCAGTATACAAGTCTACCTCCATGTGGGAGGTGTACTTCAGATACAGATACAAGTGCACCATGGTCCATATCTTAGAACCTTACCAAATCGAATGTAAGGGAAAATAGAGTAACTGATCAGAAACACCCAAACAGCTCTGCTACACAAATAGCAACCTCTCTATACCTTAGTAAACAGCTAAATGAAAAGGTTTGATTTTCAGAGTTCATTATACTCTCTTCCCCAGACAATTCTACCTGAAATGTTTTATATTGCCAGTACAGAAAATTTAAATCTTTTTTGTTTATCAAAGAAAGATTTTATTTATTTTAAATTTTATAATTTTCCCCCTAATCTTGCTTCCCCCCCCAACCAGAGAAGGCAGTCTGTTAGTTTTTACATTGTTTCTATGGTATACATTGATATAAGTTGAATGTGATGAGAGAGAAATGATATCCTTAAGGAAAAAAAATAAAGTATAAGAGACAGCAAAATTGCATAGTAAGATAACATTTTTTTAAATTAAAGGTGATAAGTCTGGTCTTTGTTCAAACTCTACAGTTCTTTCTCTGGATACAGATGGTATTCTCCATCACAGATATCCCAAAATTATGCCTGATTGTTGCACTGATGGAATGAGCAAGTCCATTAAGGTTGATCATCACTCACATGTTGCTGTTAGGGTGTACAATGTTCTTCTGGTTCTGCTCTTCTCACTCAGCATCAGTTCATGTAAATCCTTCCAGGCTTCCCTGAATTCCCGTACCTCTGGAAAGATTAAATAAAAAAAATACACATGTTTTTTCTTGAAAGATAATGATATTTTATGAGTTCTAGTATCATTTAATTCATCATGAGCTTTATAGCTAAGTAAAAATATAGATATGAACCAGATGTAATTCTTATTAATTGAGGAAAATTTCAATTTAACAATTCCTCACTAATACCTATTAATATGGAATGGCTACCAGGATCCTATGTTCTTAAAGGAAGTAGTTGAAGAATGCAATCTTTAGCAAACCTTTTGTAGCTAAAAATGTTTCAAATAAAGTCTTTGGATTGCACTCTAATAAAGATCTTCCTCCCCAGAAGTCCTTTAAATCCTACTTTAATGGATAGAGGTATTGCAACATATACTGGTATAGGATATGCCCAGATGAAATCACATATCTCTTTTCTTCTGTCCTTAAATCCTTCCTACACATATATACCCCTTTTGGCAGATTAGTTAGCATCTTGCTTCATTGATAATTTTAAGCCCACATGTCATTAAATATATGATTTTTCTACCTCTGCTCCTCAAAAATCTCTGTAGTCAATAAAGAATTTTTCAAATATTTCCTGAAATGGAAATAAACTGTATAATGTTCCATTGACTTATAAGCATAATCAAAAAAAAAGGAAAAATGAAGTTAGATTTGGATAATATTTTTAGGGAATATATGCTGATTCCTTGTTTTTAAGACATTCTCTTCTAACCAAAAAGTATCAATTTCATAGTCTGTTCTCAAGTTTTACTGGCAATTAATATTGATCACATTGAGTTCAGACTGGTTCATTTTTGTCCTTAATCCCCAGAACCAAGCATTATTCTTTATGCACAGTAGGCTCTTGGTCAAGGTTTAATGAATTAAACTGATCTATAATCTCTAGCATCTAGTTTTTCTCTCATTGAAAAAAAAATAAGACAATATTTCTTCGTGTAATTTTCTGGTTTTTCCTCCCATTTTTGAGGTTTTACAAATCATCACAGCTTCATTAATGTTCTCATATGTAATTTTCTGACACCTCTCATAGTCTTTGAGAAAATATTAAAAACATTCACAATCTTCCTTTTCATATGGGACTATGGGCATAAAGTGTCGCACATTCTATCCATCATGGTCAATGTGTTGGTTGGTTTTGCTGAAATATTATTTTTAACTCTTGTTACAAGAGAAGTTTCTCTGGGTAGGGGAAGATGGAAAGGATGGAGAGCAGGGTGAGGAATTTGATATAAATGTGAAAAAAACAAAAAGCATACATAAAACTTTAAAAATATACTCATACTATCAGAACTTCAAGTTTCTTAACTAATCTGATATTTAATTTATTTAAGCCTCAAGACTTAGACTGAAAGCAGCAAGTTACTCTTATACTCTCCTCACTATCCATAAAATTCGGAGTTTCTTAAAGATGTTCTGTTCTTTCTAGCTTAAAGATTATTGTCATCAAAGGATTATTACCCTTTGGTGAAAAGGACAGAAGCAAAATAGGTGAATTTCTATATTCTCTTTGTCATTTGCTGATATCACTTGATCTATATTGTCTTGTTTGTTCATAGCTTATTTGCATATTGTTCCCTCATTTTACTGTGCTCTTCAGAGAAAAGATTGTCTTTCGCCTTCCTTTGTATCCTCAGCAGTTAGCATAAAATCTGGAACATGACAAGCACCTAATAAATGTTAGTTGATTGACTTAATCCAAATAGTAGACTTAAACCTTAATTAATTCAAAGAACACAATCTTGCAAAAGGTGAATGTTGAAAATATTTTTGCATGTAGTAGGAATAATAAATAAATAAATTTAAATTTTCAAAAAATCAATCAACACTTATTAAATATTTACATTGGGCAGAACATTGTGTTAGCTGATAGGTAATAAAAGAGGGAAAGTGGCATAGTCCTGCAGTAGGGATTTGGGCACAGGAAGGCATAATATTAATAAAATGTAATAAATTCATGAGAAAGATAAACCAGAGAGGGATGAGAGGTTGGAGGAGGGTGAGATCACATTTAGAATGGAGTTTAGGAGGAATTCACATAGAAAATGGTTCCTGAGTTGATCCTCGATGAAAACAAGAGGTTTCTATACTTGCAGGCAGAGTCCATTCTAGGAATGGTTTGTAGTAAATGATTTGTATAAATACAGAAAAATGGAAAGGATAGAAAAAGGATGGCTAATAGTCTATGTTTAAGGAAAGCTTTTGTGTAAATGATAGTAATAATTCTGAAAAGCTAGGTTAGAGCTAGATTTTAAAAGACTGTGAATGACACACTGAGTTTGAATTTTATCCTACGAATGATGGAGCCACTGAAGATTGGTTTTTGCTTTTACATCATCATTATCAGCATCATCATCAATAATATTTACATAGCATTTGAATTTTGCAAAACATTTTACAAATATTCTCACTTTACTAATTATAATTACTATAACACTTAAGTAGTGCCTTAAAACGTAAAAACATTATCTCTTTTGATCCTCATGAAAATCATTTACGGATGCTATTAGTCTTTTAAAGATGAAGGAAGTGAGGCCAAAAGTCTGAAGCTGGATTTAAAGTCAGGTCTTCCTGACTCTAGGTCCACTGCTTTATCTCCAAAGCTACTATCTGCATGATCCCATCTATCTAATAAAAAAATGAAACTCTCTCTAAGTGTCTAACCTACATTTTCTCCATCTTTTCCAAAAGACTAAGTAAGAGACTTCAAATGTTTTCCTTCATAAGTTGGAGAAATTAATGGAGACTGATATTCTGAACCTGATTGTGATATCCAAGTGGTAGACAATTGATAAAGTAGAGATAAAAAGTTTCCAGAATTAAAGAGCACAAATTTCAGCACTGAGAAAAAGAATGAGAAGATTCATAGTCCAGCACTCTAAAGTATACTAAAAAGGGAAGGAAAGCTCTTAAAAAGGATAGAGCACCAGTCCTGGAGTCAGGAGGACCTGAATCCAAATACAGACTCAAACAAATAATAATTACCTCCTTGTGTGACCTTGGGGTAAATCATTTAACCCCATTGCATTGCCAAAAAAATTAATTTCTAAGAGTATACTGTCTAAAAGAGCAATATGGTTGAACAGGAGGCTCAGAGGTCAACTTAGATTGAAAAGAGATAGGTGGAAGAGATGGATATGAGTGAAAACTACTGAAAGTGAAGATAAATGAAAGGAATAGCAAAGTCCTGTGACAGAAAGTGTCAGAAAGGCAAAAATTTGTAAGAGCTGAGGCTGGCAAAAGAAACGCTAGAGATAACAATAAATGTTTAGCTCTGTTTCTGAAGAGAGAAATAAAAATAAGTCTCTCTGCTTGGGAAGATGATAGTTAGCAAGAGAAGAGAGAATTATTTAGCTACCATTTAGTTGTTCAACTTTTCTACCAAGGAGAAATATCTTCAAGTGAGAAGAATATTTTAAATAACATAAAATTAGAGCTCAGGATAATCTATCAACAAACATTTATTAAGTACCTACAAACTGCCATTGCTGTATTGTCAGCCTTTAAGCTAGACTTGGGCCAATATCCAATCTCTGACATATCGAGGCAAAGGAACATTGCCTCTCAAAACTCTAAACAATTCCCTGAAACCAAAAGATGCAAACAGGTATGAATCTGCTTTGGGAGATGGAATTCTTCATTGAGAGTTCCCTACAACAATGAAATAAGAGGTCTAGTCCCTATCTCTATATTATCCTAACTCCACTAGGAACCTGGAGATACAAAGACAAAAGTTAAACAATCCTGACTCTCAAGGAGTTGGGGGAAAGCCAACATAAATGCGAGGGTATCCCAAAAAGTTTTAGGGTGGTTTTAAGCTATTGAAGCTATTAAAATATTAAAACTATACTTAAATTATAGGTACACCCCATATATAGGTATAGCTCATATTCTGGTGTCACTATCCCAAACCTCCATTTACATTGGCAACCATGATTCCCTACAGGGCAACTATTACTTCTTTCAGAGACCTAAAGGATCCTGAAGGATTGGGGATTTTTCCCCCCTAATATTTTATTTCATACTTATTCATATGCTTCCCCACTCCCTTGTTGATTATCAATTGATAACAATTAGTTAGCTAGATTTAATTGACTTTTAGAAATAGGTATTCATTATGGTGTTATAGTTGGTCAGGGGAGCTAAGTGGCACAGAAGATAGAGCACTGGCCTTGGAGTCAGGAGGCAAGGGAGTTCAATTTGTCTCAGTTACTTGTTTCCTATTAGCTGTGTAACCTTGGGCAAGTCACTTAACCCTGATTGCCCCACATCCAAGGTCATCTCCAGTCATCCTGATTCATCTCTGGCCATTGGACCCAAGTGACTCTAGAGAAGAAATTGATACTGGTGATTTAGCACAGCACCTCCTCATTCAAATCAAATCAAATTTTATATGATTGTCCTGGCATCACTTCCCTGATGAGAATGAAGAACAAAACATCATCTTCATACTTAGTCTAAAACATCCCTCCAAACTATTGCCACACTTTTCCCCAAGTGTATACAGAATCCAAGAAAAAAATGGATTCAAGCTCAAAGCACTTGTTCCTAATGGGATAATGTTTCTATAAGAGTTTCTGCTTTAGTCTTCAAGCCATTTCCCTTAGAGTCATTGTAGCTTTATGCTGGGCTCCTCATAGAGGCCTAGAAGCTGCCTTTTACCTCAGGATATCTAGGTAGTCTTCAACTAATGCTTCAGACATAGCCACCAGTCACTGCTTTTCCAGGGATGCTGCTCAGAACCCAGTGAGAAATCCAAATTTTTGGACCCTCCAAAGTTCATAAGGACATTTTCTGGGCAAACAGAGGAAGGATTTTTTGAGGAGATAGAGGCACTACTTTAACCTTTCCATGAACAATTATTTCTCCAGACTAGGTTGGAACTGATTTTTTTTCTTCTAAGCTGCTAGATACACATAGTTCAAGTTCTAAATTGACTTGCTTTTTTTAATAGCAGATCCATGGGGAATGACAGAGCAAGGGCTGGTTTAATTCTTTTAACTAACTGATTAACTCTGTAACAATGTTCTTGATTGATAAAGGTATCTTGACTAGAGAATGAGAGAGCAATAAATAGAGGGATGGTTAGATAGATAAGCTAAAGCGTTAATAAGCCTTTTCTATGTATTAGACACTGTACTGTTATCTTTTATTTCAGAGTGGACCAATGATATCATGAGATGATACCTTGACTTGTGCATGTGTAAGTGAAGCAAAGTTGTATAGAGTCATCATCCTCACTCTCTCTTCAAGAGTCATTGAAGTCCAATGGCAAGACAAAAATCAATACAACTGGTGATGGCCTGATCATCTGGTCAAACTCTAAGAACTCCACAATACCTACTTCAACTGCCTGCATACCTCCATATCCATTTCAGGTGCTTAAGGTAGACATCCCTCCAAGTCAACTATAAGATTGAGACTTGTCAAGTTACGTTCAACCTGTATTAACTCATCTGCCAAAGAGGTTTATCAGGCTGTGGCTACAGGGGAGACTAGGTGAAGGTAAACACCAAAGGTAGATTGAGCAACCCTGAAAAGAGCTTATCAAGCCCTCATACCAGAAGTACTAATCCTCCCTGAAAACCCCATACACTTCACTATGCTATGTCCTAAGGATACAAGTGAAGCACATGTGACTGATTGTTCATGTCCTCAAGGAGCTTACATTATAACGGAAGAAAACAATCTATGGGGAAAAGGGCATCATGCTGTGGAGAAGACAAGGAAGTCTTAGCTAGGCAGAGTCCAAAATAATGGAGATACTATTAATAGATGATAACCTCCTTGAGAGCAGAATCTGTATAATCTTTACTTTGTATCATGCCTCAGACATTAAATAGTGTCTGGTCCACAGTTAGTGTTTCATAAATATTTTTCTGATTCACATTAATTTGTTGATTTAGTCTAGGTGTTGGAATCTAATTATTAGAATACTACATTCACTATGTCCATTCTCATGATTCCTCCCTAGGGACCATAAACTCTTCACTAGATATCAGATAAGATCAGATTCTTTTCTTGCATATGGTATAAAATTTCCTTTATCTTACATCCCTTCTATGACCCACTATGCATGGCTACTGGTCACTCCAATTGTTTTAAGAATTTGGCTGATGAATCGGCTAATATAAGAGATATAGTTTACAAAGATAATTTTCTAAGTCATAAATAGATGTTCCTGTTTCATATATAATTTAAAACTCAGTAAGAATCCAAAAGGACTGTCATTCTACTAAATAACTATGGTCTAGCTTGGTTCTAATGTGGAAATGCTGCCCCTGAACCAATTCCCCTGCCATTTGATTCATACTTATGATTCACTCCAGAGCCTATTGTGTTGCGTAGAATCCCTTTCTTGTAAGTGGGACTATTCCCCTGCCACCAGGGAAAGTAATTGCTGCATTTCTGGAATATCTACTAAGAAGAGTCAAAGAGCATACACACATATAACCTGCAATAGGGATTACCCACTGAATGCATGGTGTTACTGCAGATCAATTCAAAGATGGGCATGTATCACATCTATTCCTACTGCAGATAAACATTAGCACTGCACAAGAGCTACTTTATCTCCTGGTTCACCTTTCCATTTGGCTGTTGGCCAGAGGATACCATTCTTTTGTGAGAACCTGCTGAACTAATCTCTTCTGGAAACTCCTCCAGAATTATGAAATAAAGTCTAGCCTTTCTCTAATACTATCAGTGCAGTAAACTTCTATTATTTGACTGCATATTTGCTTTAGAAAAAAACAGATTTGTGTGTATGTGTGTGTGTGTATGAATGGTTTTTAAAAATCACTTCTTCACATTATCTTAACTATATAACTGCAGGGTATGCTTAAGTTAGAGCATTAAAAGAAGTTGTCTTATATTGTAATCAAGGAACCTGTGAGATAGAAATGGATTCAATCTCTCTTAGATATAATACTATCCTGCCTCCAAAGCATCAAAGAGCTCATTTGAGGCCATTGTCAGGACAAAGGGAAACAGGCTTAGCCCCCTTGGTCTCTGACCTTTCCCAGTTATAGTACCCTGGGCCATGCACCACAAAATCAAAAGAAACTAGAGAGGAAATGCCAGACCAACACCATCAAACCTATGAGTGCATTGCTTCCCCACTCTCTCACATACTCTATTGCTATGATAAGGATATAATAGTGACAAGCCAGCTTTCCTAAGAGATATGAATTCAATAAAGTTGATTAATTCATCTCTAATAAATAAATGGAGTTGAGTACTGCTCCTTTTACCCATTGTTAATATCATTAATATAATAGCATAATAACAGGGATGGAGTGATGCAATAATCCTCTTGTTCTCATCCCTCATCAGGCCACAGCTGCACTATATTGTCCATGTAGATGAATCAAAGTTTTAAAAGAACTTTGCCAACCTATAGCACATCCAAATATCAGTGTACTAGTATCCAAGACAATTGAAATGTTGAAGCATTCTGAAACTCTCCAATAGGAGGACAGCTTAAACGAATCCGGATGGCCTCACATCTAGCCCTGCTGCAGATAAGTATTAGGACAGTACAGGAGCCAGTTCAGTTCTTCATTTACCTTTCCAACTGGTTGCTGGTCAGAGGATAGCATACTGTTGTGAGAACCAGCTGAACAAATTTTTTTCCAGAAGCTCCTTGAGAATTCTGCAATTAACTCCATTGCTGGTTGTTGGGAGAGAAAGGGAAGAATTAATAGAAACATGAGTATATTTTGAAAGAAATATTTTGAAGACTTTATATAACACATTTCAGACTTTGAAGGACCATCAAAATACAAGCTGGACCTGAACCTGAAGATTACTCATATGGTATTTGTTTGAAGGCCTAAAATATTGGTGAATCATACTAATTCTTGAGATAACTGATTCTACTTTTGAATAATTCAATTTTTTAGGAAGTTCTTCTTTCTATTTTACCCAATTTGTTTCGGTAACTCATAGTTTCCTAAGATCCTAGATTTAGAACTGGATGAGACAGAGGTTATCACATTTACATCTACAACAATTATACAAATGAGGAAACTGAGGCCATGAGAGGTTAAGTGATTTTCCATTATCATATAGGCAATAAGTAATAGAGATAGGATTCAAACCCAGATGATTTGATTTCAAATTCCACAAAATCTCCACTGTACCATATTGTTTCCAGTTATACTTTTAGGAATTAAGTAGAATAAGTCTAAACTCTCTTGCACAAGACAAATCTTCAAAGACTCAAAAAGAATTCAGGCTGAATTTTCTCTTCCCTAGTCTAAAGATTCCTATTTCTTCCAGTGATCGTAAAGATCATTCTAGTTATTATATTCTTGACATTCTCCAGCTGATCAATGTCCTTAAAAATCCAAAATTAAACACAGTGTTCAGGATGTGGTCTAACCAGAATAAGGACAGCAAAAACTAACAGCTCTCTATATTCTCTCACTAGAGATAAGGAGTTTTTGTTCCCTTTTGTGTTATGGTACTCTGGGGCAGTCTAACAAAATCTATGAATCCTTTCTCAGAACAATGATTTTTAAAGCAGAAAATAAAATTAAAGAATCCAATTATAATCAGAGTAATGAAAAGATAATGAAAACTTGATAGATTCCAAGTTAAAAATGTCTTAATATAGACTGAGGCTGCATTAGTTTAGCTGATTACCATTTTACACTATTGACATATTGAACTTACAGTCAAATAAAATCTCAAGATCTTTTTTCAGAAATTTTATAACCAAGTCTTCTCCATGTTGAACCAGTGAATTTAATATTTAAATCTCAAGGTTAGAACGCTAAGAGATATTGTTCCAAGAAAAGTAAAAGAGGGTGCCTACCCTTGAGAAGATGACTGTCTAATGGGGAGAAAATATAGGAAAAATACTGTACAAACAAGTTCTCTACAGAAAAAAATGGATATAATATACAGAGGAATGACAGAGTATAATTTTGTTCCTTAAGATTACTGATTTACTCAATTGATAAATGGCCAAAGGATATGTAAAGGCAATTTACAGATGAGGAAATCAAAGCTATTCCTATCATATGAAAAATTTCTCTAAATCACTACTCATTAGAAAAATGCAAATTAAAGCATCTCTGAAGTACCATCTCACACTTATCAGATTGATCAATATGACCAGAAAGGACAATGTTCCATGTTGGAAGGGATGTGGGAAATCTGGGACACTAATGCATTGTTGGTGGAGCTGTGAACTCATCTACCCTTTCTGAAGAGCAATCTGAAATTATGACCTAAAGGCAATAAAAATGTGCATACCCTTTGATCCAGTAATACCACTACTGGGTCTATATCCTAAAGAGATCATGAAAAAGGGTTAAAAACATTATTTGTACAAAAATATTCATAGCAGCCTTATTTGTGTTGGCAAAGAATTGGAAATCAAGTGAATGTCCATCATTTGGGGAATGGCTGAACAAACGGTGGTATATGTATGTCATGGAACACTACTGCTCTATTAGAAGCCAGGAGGGATGGGAATTCAGAGAAGCCTGAAAAGACTTGCGTGAACTGATGATGTGTGAGATGAGCAGAACCAGAAGACCATTGTATACCCTAACGGAGACATGAGGATGATGATCAATTTTATTGGACTTGCTCATTCCATCAATGCAATAATTAGGGACAATTTTAGAGCACAGAGAATACCATCTGTATCCAGAGAAAGAACTGTGGAGTTTAAACAAAGACCAAAATCTATTACTTTCAATTTTTTAAAAAAAAAAGTCTTATGTATTGCATAATTTTGCTATATCTAATATTTTATTTTTCTCCTCAAGGGTATGATTTCTCTTCCAACACATTCACGTTCAATCAATGGAAACAATGTAAAGATTACCAGACTGCCTTCTGTGGGGGAATGGGGGAGGGAAGGGAGGGAAGAGGAAAGATTGTAAAATTCAAAACCTTACAGAAGATGATGAGTAGAAATTACTATTGTACATAATTGGAAAACAAAATATTAATTGAAAAATAAAAATAAAATACTTGTAAATGAAAAAAGATTACTGATTTAAAAATGAGGCCCTTAGAAATTAAGTGACTTGTCCAGGGTCATATATCTTGTTTGTATGCATCTCAAAGGAAATTTGAATCCAGATATTCCTAACCCTAGTCCAATGTACTCTCTGATAGATTACTACCTTTACTATTCCATGTGCCCTGGGTCAAATCATTTTACCATTCCAAAAAGTGAGCCAACTAGAAATCTCTGATCCACTTCTTTCCTCCAAAATCTCACCCTTTGAAAGACCCCTAGCTTTTGCCAGCCCAGATCCTAATGATTTACCATCTAGAAATGGGATCCTAGGAACTCACCCCAGAAAGAGTCAAGTGCCCAGTCTATCAGCAAGATTTTGGTCAAGATGGGATCTGGACCAAAACAAGAGCCATAGCAGCCTGGAAAAGAGATTGTCTTGTCTACATTCTTTGAGACAGGGAAAGGAAGCCACTCCCTGAGGTCAGACTTTCAAGATGGATCTTTGATTTCTTTTTTATTTTTTGGTAAGTCAATGAGGTTAAATAACTTGCTCAAGGTCCTACCCTGGGGAATGGACTTTATTCTTACAGAAATCAAAGATCCAAGGGCAGTTAGGTGGTGCAGTAGATAGAGCACCAGCCCTGAAGTCAGGAGGACCTGAGTTCAAATCTAACCTCAGATACTTACCTAGCTGTGGTTAGATTTGAACTCAGGTCCTCCTGACTTCAGGGCTGGTGCTCTATCCACTGCACCACCTAACTGCCCTTGGATCTTTGATTTCTGTAAGAATAAAGTCCATTCCCCAGGGTAGGAACTTAACAGACTCCCAAAAGTTGTTTGGGGGCGGGGGTGATGACTGGGATAATGCAAAGGGTGATGAAGAATTCAAGGCCTAGGACTATCTTGGGGGGGGGGGGTGTAAAAATTTAATTTCAAGAATTATGTGAGGGTTGGTATCATGGAAGATGCCCAGAGCCATACCTGGGATAGTATTTGTACTTTGTTGGTCGTACTTGAAAAGATGATTCAGACCAGAATATGCCTAGGTCAATCTGATTGTTGGGAAGGGGTGTCTGTGTTGGTAGAGGGCATGGAGGAGGTCTGTCTAGGACCATGCCTGGGTGACTGGGGAAGATATGATTCAGGTCATGGATTGGTAGATGAAGGAAGAAGGAAGGTGTCCATGGCACTGTTCTCAATTTAAGAGAGGAAGAGCAGAAGGAAGTAGAACAAGAGGAGGAATTCTGTCAACCAATAAACATGAATTAAGGGCCTACCATGCCAGGCACTATTTTGAGGTTTATTTATAGAAAAAGAAATGCAAAATATAGTTCCTGCATTCAGGAAGATCACAGTACCTTGCCTAGTAGGAGTTAAGTCCCCAGATCAGCTGGATCATGCTTACTTTGTAGTCAGAGAGGGTAGAAGAACCTGGGCAGATGTAATGCAGGAATAATCACAACCTTGCCTTTCTCCATATGGTGGCAGGTGGTCACTCTCAGAGGTCAGCACTTCCAAGTTTGTATATGCCTGGAGTGTCATAATGGGTTTGATATAAGGTCAAAAACCCAATCATGAAAGTGAGAGTTCTCCAGTGGGTTGCTTTCAGCCAAGCTTTCCGATTGTTAGGTCCAGTATACAGAATCACTCTTGTTAGGGAATCAATTGAACTCCCTGGCAGCAGAGGGATATCTGTTCTTGGAGGCCAGAACCCTTGTCCATTGTCTTACCACTCAAAAATTTCCTGTCTTTGAAACAGGCCTGGATATGTGGTTTTTGAAAAGGTAAAGTCAGCTCCCCAGATCAGGTACCCTGGTTTGGGTGGGCTGCCCAGGCTGATGCCAAAGGTACATGGCAGGCACTTTACAAAATTTGTCTCATTTGAGCCTCATGACAACCCTGAGAAGGAGGTGGTATTATTGTCATACAGCTAGTAAGTGTCCAAATTCATATTTGAATTTAGATCTTCCTGACTCCAGATTTAGCATTTCTGTACTATGCTACCTAGCTGCCTCTAAAGACTAGTGACCTTTTTTGCAGTTGATATCATACCATCAATTAGTATTCTATGAGTGTGGTCATTCAACAAATCTAAGTCTCATTCATTGAAATGAAGTCTATATTATTTTGTTCATGACTTCCCAACTTTTCCAGAGGTTTCCAAATGTTTTGGTAAAATCCTACTAAGCTATATTCATATTATTCCATACTCTGATCAAACAGTTACATTAACTTAGCACAAAAAGAAATTCACTTTGCCTGACAATGATCAATCTTTATTGAAGCTGTGCTGGCTTTTATTTCTTCCTATTCCAGATATTCACAAATTTCCTTTTAATTTTATTTTCTAAAGTTTGCCAGAAATCAAAATCAACCTCATTGGCCCATAGTTCACAAATTCTATTTTCTTTCCATTTTTAATTAGCTCAGCATTTGTCTTTTTCCAGTTCTAAAGTACCTCATCCATTTCACATAGTCTTTCAAAGATCATTGAAAAGGCCTCAGCAATCATATCTGCCTGCTCTTTCAGTATGTATGGATGCAGGTCATCTGGGTCTAGAAGTAAAATGAGTAAAATGAACCCATCAAGATGGGAATTCTTTACTATCTCTCAACTTACTTTGAGTATCAAACATTTCCTATTATTAATTTTGTTCTGTCCTTCAGTTAAAATTCTTCCTCCTTAACAAAGGGGAAAAAATAAGGCATAATACAAGATAAACATCTTATCTCTGGCATTATCATTGTCTCCTCCTCCTCAAACAGAAGTCTATTTTTTGAGCCTAAAATAGTTTTTTTTTAAGGCAATGGGAACAAGTGACTTGTCCTAGGTCACACAGCTAGGTAATTATTAAGTATCTGAATACAGATTTAAACTCAGGTCTTCCTGACTCCAGGGTCAGTGCTCTATCCACTCTGCATATTGTTTTTAAAAACACCATTTGTGGAGAGAACAATATTTATCATCCTTCCAACACCAACCTCTGTCCACTGTGAATGTTAGCACCTCATTGACATTATTCTTTTTGTTCAGTCTTTTATTTCAGTAGTATCCAACACTTCTTGATCCCATTTGGGGTTTTCCAGCAAAGATACTAGAATGGTTTGTCATTTTAGCTCATTTCAAATGAAGAAACTGATGCAAAGAGGTAAAGTGACTTGCCCAGGTTCACATAGCTAATAAGTGTCTGAGGTAAGACTTGAATTCAATAAGATAATTTTTTGTCTTTTGTTCTCGAAAAAGACCATGACATCAAGGGGCTGATTCCATGACAAGCAATGGAATTATTTTTGAGTGAGGAGGGGCATGCTAAGTCACTAGCCTCACTTTTTCCTCCAGAGATATCTAGGCCCAGTGTTCAGACATGGTTCTTGATGACTGGAGATGATCCTGGATTTGAGCCAGTCAGGGTTAAGTGATTTGCCCAAGGTCACACAGCTGGTAAGTTTCAAATATCTAAACCTGAATTTGAATTCCTGTCTTCTTGACTCCAAAGCCAGGGCCCTATCTACTGTGCCATCTAGCTGCCCCTAACTCAGGAAGGAGAGTCTTTCTGATTCTAAGCCCAGTGCTCTGACGTACTGTGCCATCTAGCTGTTCACAACTTGTTTTTGTTATTCTTGTTGTTTGTTCTAAAACAGTCATTTCATTCTAAGGTTCTGAACATTTCCAGCCTAACAATTCTTCCTTATTAGTAACCCCCCTCAGATATTTCTCTAACTTTTAAAGAATAATTAGAATAATTTTTAAAAGTTATTAGCTTTTCTGTTTTGACCAGAAAGAAAACTCAAGAAGATATCTGCATAACTAAAGTCCTCCATCACTATCTATAACATGTGTCAATGATGGGTTTGTAACCTGCTTCCTTAATTCCTTATGTTTCCTCTTTCTCTCCATATAGTTTACAGTATATTTTAATTTTATTTCTTTTTCCTTTGATTTTAACCCAAATGTTCTCCATCATGTTTCTGCACTAGGATTTTTTAATTCCTTCATATGATTATTTCTCTTAAATATCAAATGTTATTCCATGTCAGGATTCTAACCTAGTTCCCCACTTTTTATGTATCAAGTTTCTATTGAATAAAATAGACTAATCTGGACTAATATTCTGGTCATGGGACTTTACTCTGCAAATTCTAGTACAATCCTGGGTATGAGGATTTTTATGCCTCTCTAACTTAGAACCCAGTGTCAAGCTCAAATAGAAACAGGGGTCACAGGGTATGCCTTCATATTGACTTAGCTTTAAAATATAAAATTATCTGTGTTCTATTGTATTTTTATTTTGTTAAATATTTACCAATTTCATTTTAATTCGTTTAGGTGGCATTCAGGAGTGGCAATATTATGGGCCTTCTGTAGCCTGAAGGCCATGTGTTTCATAGCTGTCCTCTAGTCTACCAAGCTTATTATCTATCCTTTCATTCACCAATATGCTGATTGACACCTCTTGGTACCTCTTGGTGTTCCATACCTTTCACCCCACTTTCCTGCCTCCTTTTATGTGCTGCCTCCCTTCTTAGATTATAAACTCCTTGGGAGCAGAGCCTATCTTTTTTCATTAATGGAATTCATAACACATGACACAGTGGCCTATCACATAATAGATAACAATAGCTATTTGTGAAATTGTTTTAGACTGGCCCCTTCCTTGCATTTTTTCTCCAATAAATTTATGGAAATATCTATTGCTATTCTTCACTTTATATTCTAGATATTCTCTATGGTATCTAGCTTAGAAGATTAGAAGTATAGATAGATAAATATATGATAGATAGATAGATAGATAGATAGATAGATAGATATAGATAGAAAGATGGATGATAGATAGAAAGATGGATGGATGATAGAGAGAGAGAGAGGTAGAAAGATGGAAGGATGGATGATAGATGGATGGATGAATGATAGATAGATAGATAGATAGATAGATAGATAGATAGATAGATAGATAGATGATAGGTAAGTAGGTAGATAAGCAGTTTTTCCCCTCCCTTTTCATTTTATATTTAAAACCCTTTTAATTAAATTTGTAAGAATCTCAGACACCACAAATTTCCTGGCTCTTCTAGGTCTACACTATTCCTGGGGGGAAAAGACTTACATTCCTATATTTTAAGCTCTGGTCCAGAATACTAAACCACTTTCTCAGTCATCATCTAAATGAGCTCTGCACTTCACAAATATGACTTTCCCTACTGAAACCTTTGCTTTCAATCAGTAGAAGTGGAGAAAGATAAAGAGAGAGAAATAGAGACAGTGACAGACACAGTAATAGAGAAACAGAGCAAGAGACAGAGTCAGAAAGTAATAGAGACCGAAAAAAACCCCAAAAAACCAGAAAGACAGCAACAGCCAGAGAGAGAGACAAAGAGACAGAGACATTTAGAGAGACAGAAGCAGAGAAACAGAGAATAATTGCAGATCCACACAGAGGGAAAGAGTGAGATATGCAAGAAGGTTTGGGATAGATAATGTGAAATGGTCACAAACAAAAAGTGAAAGGATTAAGGTGGCAAATAGAGAGGTTTCTATCCCATTCCATCATAGTAAATGGAAGGAAGAGAACTTGAATAAAGACATAGAGAGGTTTTGAGGTTGGAGAGGGGGGAAAGAGGGAGCTCATATCAGATGGCCTCAATCTTCTCATGAAAGTAGATAGCAACGATCATCTACTAGGCATCTGCTGAGCTCCTTTGATCTAAAAATATATTGTAAAAACTCTTTTTCTTATCCATAGCATTTTTCTCATGTCTCAGCTCATTCTGTGTTGTAGCCTTCCCAACACTATTTTTACACAGCTGTGCCACTCTTGTATTTGTCCTTGGTTATATGTTTCTTCTCCCATCATTTGTACACATTCTTTTCAAATCTTAGCTCAGCAGATTGCTTCCTATGAAGCCCAATTTGTTTCTTTAGATGTCTTTTCTTTTTCTTTTGTTACTGTAGAGTCAAAATGTTGGGGTTTTTTTTTACAGTCTTCATCTTTCTGAGCTTTATTTCTTTCTAAAGTATCTTGTCATAAAATCTTTTGTACTATGGGAGCAATAATAATAACAATACTATGCTAATTTGGTTGCTATGTTACCAGTTAGGCAGTTAGTTAATGTAGTTCATAGAGCCCTAAACGTGTAGGCAGGAAAATTTGTGTTCAAATCCTGCCTCAATCACTTCTAGCTGTGTGACCCTGGAAAAGTCACTTAACCTCTCTCAGACTCATTCTGCTCATCTATTAAAATGAGATCATTAGTAGCATATACCTCTCAGGGTTGTAAACATCAGAGATGTTAAATGGCAGAGAGTTTATTTAAATGATAGTCATTGTTGTTATTTTTAACTATACTGCAGTTTGAAATTATCAAGAACCATACCTAAGAGAAAAAAATCCAATCACAGGCCAGTAAAAAAGTAAAAAAAAAAAAGAGCAGTTACTTTAAAATATGGAAATGTTAATTTATCATTGACCTACAATAGGTAGAGTCTATAAAATTTGAGCTGAGTCAAATATCCTAGCTTCCCAGCTTATTGAGTTCCAATGATGCATACTTCTGCTTTGTCTCTGCCCATGCACATTTTCCCTTCTTCATACCATTATCCTTTTATACCTTCACATATCTCTCCTAATGTAATCCAGTATTTGAAAAGGGACAAACCATCTCTTTGTCAAAGTCAATATCTATATATCTTTTATCCATCTTGTTCTATATCTTTCAAGAGGCTTTGTAA
Organism: Macrotis lagotis; assembly: GCF_037893015.1. Classification (NCBI taxonomy): domain Eukaryota; kingdom Metazoa; phylum Chordata; class Mammalia; order Peramelemorphia; family Peramelidae; genus Macrotis; species Macrotis lagotis. The sequence continues at coordinate 415,481,328 of NC_133666.1, forward strand.
TTGAGCATGCTCTATTCCTACCCCCCCCCACCCTGCCAAAGATAAGTCTTCCTAACTCTAGGCTTGACACTCTATCCACTGTGCCATCTAGCTGCATTTTCCCAGTAGTTAGTCCCAAGTCTTCTCACAACTGACACAGACTCCAATTCTACCTGTTACAGTATTGTGATAATGGTAACAACTTAACACTGGTATTAGTTTTTAACATTTGCAAAACGCATCCTTCATAACAACCTTGTTGAGTAGATAGAATAGTTGTTATCTTTGTTTAAAGAGAATGTATCTGAGCCCTATCTTCAGTATGTAGATACTTAGCATGTAATGAGATAATAATCTGGGAATCAAATCCAGGTTTCCTGAATCCTTATTACTAAGCTATTTCCTGTACATTTAGAGCCACAGGTAGCTCCTTTTAAAAAAACTTTTCTTAGTATCTACTGGATAAAACAAAAGAACTCCTAGAGGTCATTAATCTCTCCCCCCTACACACACACACACACACACACACACACACACACACCACCACCACCACCACCACCACCACCACCACCACCACCACTACTACTACTACTACTACTACTACTACTACTACTACTACTACTACTACATCTGCATCTTTGTGAATTCTATGTTCCAGCAATTATGACCTGAATCACAGTATTTTATTACTCACCCAATGCCTTTGCAGAAGGCTTTCTACCATATTGGAAAGACACTTCCTCCTCAGCTCTGCTTCTCAGAAGGGTTATCCACCTCTAAAGCTGACATTTGGAGCCAATACCTCCCACCCCTTCCAATGATCTTTCCCTGAATCCTCAAAGTGTCAATCCTAGTAGTTTGCTTGTATCGAAGTATATCTCTGTGCATTATATTCCTCCATTAGAAGGTTAATTCCTTGTGGTAAGTTTGTCTTTGTCCCTTTGTTTTTCATATATTTATAATAGGGCTTGGAAATATATCCATATTGCCTAACAAAGGAGACCGGCTACATCTTCCTGCCCTGTAGATAGGAGTAACTATCTTTGATTGACTGACTAGTCTATAAAAATTGTCAGACTACTGCAATTTCTCTTTTTTACTGCTTCTAGAAGTTGGCACACTGTGAGTGCCATGATCTAAACCAGTGAGAGGGAAAGACCTGTCTTTTCTTGCTCTCCTTCTTGTCTTGGAACCCTTGGTTCCAAAATTTCTCTTGGCCTGAGGATATTCTTTTCTATGTCATTTGTGATTTTTTGTTTCAGGACACAGCAGTGATCCCCACCACTGGTTCTGGAAATTGGAACCATGGCCCTGTTGGAGCCAGGATGCCAGGAGAGACATTATAATTAGTCATTCTGGCACAGAAGCCCTGAGAAGTCAGTTGTCTTGACTAGAACCTTGGAGAAGACAATGGAGTGGCAACTTGAACTTTGTGCCCTATTAGCTCTGAATTATAATGTGAACACAATCTCCTTTCCCCTCCTCAGAGACTAAGGTAGTGCCAAGGGGGAAGACAACTAAGACCCACATGTTGGGGAGTGAGTTTGTATATTTGTGATTGTGCTTTTTGAAAAAAAAATATTTCCTTGTAAAAAACTAAAATCACTGTTAGTAGTTAAATAAAATTAGGTTGTAGATGTCCTCTTCACTTGGGGATATACCATTGGTGGGAGTTAGAGCAATTTGCAGAGAGAAAACCCATATCCCTCCAATTTTCCTTAAGGGTATCAAAGAACCCTGGGGCAGGAGTGAAATGTAACATACATGGCCTGAGTTACATATTCTTTTTAAAATAGACCTTTAATTTCAGTGGTGCAAAGAACTCCTGGTGAAGAAATTCTTTCTATCAATACAGAGCCTGCTCTGTGAAAAATAACTAAATAGTTGCCTGGGGCTCTGAGAGGCTAAGTGACCAGTTTTTCCCCTGGTCTCAAATAGCCAAATGTATCAGAAGTCTTGACACAGACCAAGTCAGGTCAAGTCACCAAGCATTTATTAATCACTCACTATGTAACAGGAAATTGTTTTTAGGGCTAAGGATACAAATAAAAGCAAAAAGAGTTCCTACTTTTAAGTCACCTAAGTTCTAATAAGGGAGGTAACATTGATATAAGCTAGTGAATAAAGAAATACAGAGTATTTAGACCATAATTTCAGCACAGAAGGGACTAGAAACTAGGAAAAAGCAATGGCTTCCTGAAGGAGATAGAATTTGAATTGAATCTTGAGGGGAGTCTGAGAAATTAAGAGATGGCAGAGAAATGTAGGTGTGGAGGACAAATAGTACAAAGGTATAGAGATGAGAGATGGAGCCTAGTCTTTGAAGAATAGTAAGTAGGCCCGTATTAACAGCAAACACCTTCTTCCCTAACAAGGAGCACCACATAGGCAAAGCAGAGTCTGAAGCCACAAATTTCCCAACAATAAGTCGTTTTCATTTGGCACAGTGAGGACCTTGTTTGTGATCCGGCTTATGAGTTAAATAAGCGCTTTGGGGAACAGGGGCAGTTTTTAAGCCTGCCTTCCCTTGTGGTTCTGTAGAAGTATCCCTGAGGCCAGTTTACAATGTGACAACAATATGGGGATTTCTTAAAAGAACAAAATAAAAAGATCAGATGATTTGCGTTCCCCATGCCTTTTCCAGTCACCTCAAAGCTATTTTTCAAGCTGAACAGTGCCCTCGTAGCAGCCTTCCCACAAGCTCCTAGCAGCTCTAAGAGATTCAGAAATATCATCCTTTGTTGTCAACTCTACACACCTCTTTTTGATCTCCATAATCACTGCAAAAGATGCACAGAAAAGATTCAAATTCAGGGGCTTCCTATTTAAAAAGTGTAGCCCTTAATAAATGGTTAACTTCGGGACAAGTCCCTTTCAAATGATTGTTCTTTCTGCTACACTCACTTGTCTTGGACTGTTTAACTCACTCTCCCAAGCATCAATTTCCTTTCTAAAGATTACAATGGACCCCACAGAGTGTTAAAGAACTGGTTATTCAATTTAGCAGGATACTTCTTTCTGAGTCTTTTCTTTCTGTGAACCTAAAATAGGCATTTTCTTAACAATCCCATGTGTCTACCTTTCAATCAGAGAGATCCATATGCTTAGGCTTTTTACTACAGGTTTCAGGCCTTCAATGTATTGACCTGAACGTATGTCTTTCCCTAGAGAAAAGGAACCCCAGATGGAATAGCGACCATTTTAGAAACCTTCTGCTGCAAGTGATTGTCAACAAAAATGATACCTTTTCTTAAAACCAAAGTTAGCAATTTTTTTTAGATTTGTAGATAAGCATCATATTTAGATGGGTTTAGGGGAGATGAGCAGTTTTCTTTGATTCTCTCATTGTTATTGGATTGAGCTATTGTTAAACCGATCAGACTCGCAAGGACTGAAGAAACCACTAGTTCTTCTAGTAAAAAATGGCACAGTGAATTCATTGGCCCATGATGCAGAGGGCAGCCAGGGCATTCGACCCCCCAGAGTGATAAATCACAGAATTCTAATAAGGATTCTTTGTTCTAAGGGTACCCATTTCCCATTATATAGTACAATGCCATTTGATGTTATGACAGAGCAATTTTTCATTTTGAAGGAATAGCTTAATGTACAGTGTGAGGCATGGGACCTGGAGTCAGGAAGACCTGGGTTCAAAATGCACCTCAGATACTTGCTAGTTGTGTGACCTTGGATAAGTTATTTAACCTTTTTTGTCTCTCAGTTTCCTCAACTGTAAAATGAGAAATTTAGGACTTGATGTATTTTAAGGTTTGTTCCAGCTCATACACAAAGGAATAGATATTTTAATATCATAATTCTAAACACATTTCACATTTGAGATCACAAATTCTAGCCACCTTTGACTTGCTTGCTATGGTAGGAGAATCATAAACAAGTCTGCCAAATACCCTGGAGCCCTGTTCTAAATATCCCCAAACCAATCTTTTATTGTTCTGAATGTCATAAAGGGAGAAAAACAGCAAATGCATGTTAATATCAATTCTATTGCCCAACTAAAAATAGAGGGCAAAATGGGATTCTGCCATGATCTTGAATAAGCACTTGAAAAGCCGGTACATTCTCTGAAGTCTTAGCTTTTGGAAACTATACCTCCTTCATTAAATTATTCCCACAAATTCTCATTTGCAGAGTCATGTGCTGAGTTTGAGAGGTAGAAATAAAAAAGATCCTTTTTTCCCCCAAATTTGGTAGCAAATTTTCTAAAAAAAGACAAAGGCACATTTTATCATCTTAGAAAAAGTGACTCCAGTGAAGCAGATAAAGTGCCTAATAAGGCCTAATTATCTCATGTTGTGATTTTTTAAAAATCACTTTTAACCTCAGGAAGGATTTTCATTATCTTGTGTAATAAAAGCTCTCCTCATTTCACCTCCTTTTGGGGGGGGAGAAGGGGGGAAGACATGGAACATATTAAATCCTTTTTTGTTTTGTTTTTGTCAAAAGATAAGCACAGTATTAAGTTTAAATTGCTGTCATTATGAAATAGTCTCTATCTGGACTCCAGACTGCACTTTGTAATAATTACTTTTCTTGGTCACAAAAAGAGAATATATCCCACTGCTTACTCCTAGAAAGAGACTATCAGGACTCGAGGGGCATATATGGTATGCTAAAGAGAAGGGGGAGAAGAGACATTCTATCATTGAAGTAATGTTCATGTGATTTCAAGGTCATTTTTCCTGAAGCAGTTGGAGGAATTGTTTTTTAAAATAAGATTTTCAGAAATTTTTCTTGTTGCTCACATTTAAAAAAATAAAAAAGATGGTGATCTCCTCCTTCCAAACCTGCAAAGCTACCTCCCTGAAGAGAAACAGTAATTAATGAGTCTTCCCGAAATGAAGAAGACTCAATTTTCTTCTTTGGTTTCTGGAGGAAATTGCAGAGCATATTCATGGGCATGGAAGGGACACTGACCCCTCTTCTTACTTCTTTTCAGCTTTCTCCCAGAAGTTGTTTATTCATTCACTCTTGGGTAATGGCTATAGAGCAGCAGATTTGGAGTCAGGAAGACCTAGTTTCAAATCCTGCCTTCTTTTATTAAATGTCTTTATATCTCTACTTTCTAGTCTGTATAATCAGGATAATGATACTGTGCACTGCTCAGTTCTAGTCTACCCTGTTAAAAATTTGAGGGGAACCAACAAAAACATTGAAGTGCAGGTAAAGAATTCACTAATTGACTATTATAAAAAAAGAACTGATAACTCAAGAGTCAATCAAAAGCAAACCACTGAATTTTAAGAATATTCTCTTTTCAAGTCTCATGCTTGGCATAACTAATTTGAGCTGCCTCCCAGGATCAGATGGGGGCCCCCATGGGACATGAAAGCCAAGAGCACATGCCTGCCTCTATTTGCGTGTGTGTATGTGTGTGTATGTGTGTGTGTGTGTGTGTGTGTGTGTGTGTCTATATCTGTTTTTTCCTGATCCTAGGTATACCCTGAGATGGATAGGTTCCAAGAACTTTATAAGCTAGGAAGATCTGGAGGTCAAGTTAGAGGCCTCATTGATTATTAGAACTGAATGATAGTAGTACCTGTTCTCAGAATAGCAATGACTGATATTGAGAAAAGAGTTATATACCTTGAGAACAGACATATGTGGAGAATCAGATACCTGAGCATCGATAACTTCTGGGACTGTGACCACATTATCACAATGAAAATGGCGAGCTATGAAATTGAAGAAGATCCAGATCCTAGAAGCCAACCAAGTACCCCAAACCTGCAGAAAGTTGAAGTGAAGGGAACCTATATGAGCAAATTTATGAAAAAAGAAAGGGCTTAAATTATCCAGAATTGTCCCCTTTGTCAGGGAACAATCTTCTTTATACTTCTGCTTCATTGTCATTGTCTCTACTTTGAACTCAGTGTATGCATAAAAACTCTGTGTATTGGTGCAAGAATATGCCCCATATTGAGGGATGGTGAGGAAGGGATATTTCATTAAAAAAATTTTTCCAATTACATGTAAAAAATTTTAACATTTATTTTCAAAATATTTCTATTCCCAAATTCTCTGTCTCCTTCCCTCCCCTGTCCCTTCATTGAGAAGGCAAGCAGTTTGTATTAATTATACAAATATAAATATATAAAATATATTTTACTTAAAATATATATATTTCTCATATTGTGAAAGAAAACACAGGTCAAAAAATAAAGTTAAATAAAAGGATCCTTCAATCTGCATTCAGACTCTATCAGTGAAGAGATATTTTGTACTGACCATTCATACTATCTTAGTAAATACCTTTGATAAAAAGTTAACAAGGGATACTGGTTCATTATTAATAAGAAGAAAACTGATGGGAGCTCAAGAAGTACAGTGTTAGAAATATAGCTCCACAAGATTATCCTTAAAACCCTGAGGGTTAGCAGTTGCCTCTCTGGGGTCTCCGGCTTCAAGTTTGAAGGAAGGCTGGAGGAATAGCCCCAGAGATGGTATTATAATACTTACATAGGTGGATCTTGGATTTATAAAGCAACTCAGACATCATCCAATTCTAGAACTCATATATTAAAGCTTGCTCCTGATGACACGTCCCTCTCCACAGTCCATGAGTGTGCCAAGACAGAAAACCAAAGCCAAGAAGTAGCAACCCATTAACTGCTATGCTCTAGGTTATTACTACTGTCACATAACCTTGATGTGACACCTATTCTCCTGATTTCAGAGTTGCCTCTCTCTGATTCTATATTTGCCAATTTTCTCCTTATCCTGTTCTATAGCACAGTCTTATGCATTGACTAAGTAGAAGAAGTTACTTTTTAATATAAGAATGTAGATGAGTTTAATGATACTTTGGAAAAAGGATAAATGAAAAGAGAATTTCTCATGAGGACATTAGTCACTCAAAGCTTCTTTAACATTTAAAATCCTTCCCAGTGTGGCACCACCAATCTTTCCTGGCTGAATTCACATTACCTATCTTCTGACATTCAATGTCTACTGTTCCATGAAGTTGACAATTCATCTCCCACTTCCATGTCTTTGCCCAAGTTATAACCTCATGCCTCATACCTCACTTTTCCTAGAAATTCTATCTTCTTTTAAAGTTTGAATCAAGTGGTAACACATTTGAAAAGCTTTTTTTTTCATATTCCCAAGTATTAGTGGTCTTGGTTATCCCAAAATTCATATTGAGCTTATAATTATTTATTAGCATACACATTTAAACAGCATAACCCATGGAAAATGTAAGGTCCTTGAAGGCAGGGGATGATTTTATTTACTTGTTATCCCTAGTACTTCACACACTGCCTAGAAGTTAGTAGGAAATTAATAAGTACTTACTGAATTTAATTAAGTTGAAAAGTCTCCTTCATTTATGCTGTGGAGCTGAGCTTTGGTTTTAAGTATTATATTCTTTCCCTCATTCAGTCCAAGGTAGACCAGAGTTACAATAGATTATGTCATAAAAATAACTTCATCCCATATTATATGTCAATATGTGCTGATGTTTTCCTATTCCATGATCCTCATTCATAAATGGTTACTAATTTTAATTAATAATTAAGTCTTATGAAGTTGCCTGAAGTTCCAAGAAGTTGCCTAGGAATATAAAATTGGTGTTAGATGGATGATTTGAAATGAGGCCTTTCTACCTGCAGACCCAGCAATAGGACTTAATAAAAATCAATTATTATTAGCCTATTAATTTGTATTTGAGTATTTTGTGTAGATAAATCTCACTTAAAAGTTTTGTTGGTTTGCTTTGTTTAGGTTGAACATCTCCCCTGAAATTTTGCCTTACCTATTAATTTTCTTCGTAAATTTACTTTTTTTTTTCATAAATGGTAGGAAAAAATCTTCAATTTACCTTAGATTATCATTCTTTCTGAATTGATGGGATACAAATTATGAGGTTTATACACATATCAATGAAGTGACTTCTTAATCTTCAAAGATAAAGAAAAGAATAGATATCAAGATGAAATGGATTCTTTATATATTTCTAGGACTATTTGGGGGATAAAAGGGAATGTTTGATGGAACTGCTTTTGGCCTCCTCCTGTGTAAAATGATAAGGTCTATGGATACACAGTTCCAAGTCTCTACGGGAGCTCCACTATTATGTAGCCTCCAAACTCCTGCCGACCACGCTGTGGCTGGAATACATATAAGGAGAATTGCACTGCAGTGCATCTCCCAACGATCTCCTGCAATGAGACCGTGCAGAGAGGTCATGTCATGAAAGCTGACTGAGAAGTGATAGCAACCAAGAAAGCCAGCTGCCCTGCACCATGAAGAGTAAAGTAAGAGGACCACTGTCCAGCACCTGAAAATACCCATGGTTTGAGCTCTAGGTAAACAAACAATAAATTATTGCCACTGAACAACTGACTAAGACACAATGTCTCTTAAATCCATTCTCTCCAATCATAATATAAACTCTCATTATTTCCTACCGGAACTATGGCTGTAATTTGGTCTCCCTGCCTCAAGTCTCTTCGCCTCTCCACAAAACTGACAAATTTATATTTTAAGCCACAGTATGGATTATGTCGCTCTCCTACTTAAGAAGTTCCAGTGGCACCCCCTTGTCTAGGATAAAATACAAAAATAATTTTGGTGTTGAGAACCCTTCACAACTTGCCTTACTCTCCAGGCTTATTATACATTGCCTCCCTTCATATATTCTAAGTTCCATTCAGACTGCCCACTTTACTGTTTGCTTTGCATATTTCTGTTCAATTGTACAAATTGTCCTTCATGACTGGGACACTCTCTCCTTGCCTCTGCCTTTTAGAATTCCTAACTTCTTTCAATTTTTGATTTAAGATCTTTTCTGATTCCCTCAATTGTTAATCCCCTCATCCATGCCTAACATCCCTTCCCCAATTACTTGTATTTATTTTGTTTGTATTTTGTATTTAATTACCCATTAGGAAACTAGGAGGCACAATGAATAGACCACTGTTCCTGGACTCAGGAAGACCTGAGTTCGAATTCAGTTTCAGACACTTATGTGTCTGTGTCACTTAAACTCTCAGCTTCAGTTTATTCATTTGTAAAACGGAGGTAATCATAGCACCTGCCTCCCGGGGAGGAGAGTTGTTGTAGAAAATAAGGTGAAATAGTGTTTACTAAGTACTTTACAAGGCTTCCAGTGCTGTTTATAAATATACCATGTCCTCACCGTTACCATCATCAATAGAATGTAGGCTCCTGCAAAGCAGGGACTTTTAGTTTAGGTTTTGTATTCCTCTACAGTAGATTTTCAACAAATGCCTCTTACATAAATGGCTAAATGAAGCAAAATTTTGCCATTTTCACATTGGAAAACCTTGTCCCATCTCCTACTGGAAACCTTTACCTAATCATTCTATGCAATCTTATATCTTACAACTTTGTATATATTTTCTTTGCATTTATTCTAACTGTGGGACCCTGGCCAAGTCTCTTTACCTCTATCTACTCCTTATCTGTAAAATAACAGCACCTATTTCATAAGATCATTTAGAGGATCAAATGAGATAATATTTGTAAAGTGCTTTGTACAGCACATAGAAAATGCTGTACAAAATTGAATATCATCATCTTACTGATATTTTTATAGATATACTTGTTTATATACTTGAAATGTATGCTCCTTCAGAACAGGGACTAGTTCATGCTTTATACTTGTATACTCATTACCTCACACAGTACCTAGAATTACTTTTGGGGTTTTTTGTTGGGTTTTGGGGGTTTTTTTTTAATTGACTGGTTGCTTGAATTGCACAGGGAAGGAATCTTAGAATTGTTTGAATTTTAGAGATTCTTTCTGACAGACTTTCTGACAGACTATTAATACCAGGGTCTCATTGACCAGAGCTATTCATGAGTAAGAAATACTCAGTATCAGTCTACAAAAAAGAAGAAACTTCAGAAAGACGGTGGAACCCTCAGAAACTTTAAACAGAAAACATGGAGATGTGGGAAAATCCCCACTGAGTTCCATACCATAGCAGAGCATGTTACAACTAAACCCCAGTGTATTTTATATAGCCCTCATTTCCATGGGGTATTATGGTTCACCCTGACTAGACTGAATTGCCACCTAATGGAATAAAAAGAGCCTCAGATGAAAATGATGGTCCCCTGCTCATTCATTTGAGGACACCCCCTGTGAAGGCAAGGCCATCAAGATGCTGGGCTGTACCTCATAGGCACAATTAGAAAGAGAATGCCTTGCCACGGCTCAGTGCTACTTCTGGCTACATAATTATCAGCTTGGGAGTGGCAGAAAAACATGACAAACGTAATGGATGTTCTCTTCCTCTTCCTCTCTTTGTAACAAACATTTAAAATCACTGGGCTCCAGTCAAAGGCACAACCTCAGTTTCTATGAAATTATATAATACATTTCTCTCAGTAGTTATTTCAGTCCAAACTATGTAAGAAATTGGCATTGTTTTATTTAAATTCTTAGATGTTTTTCTTTCATTAAAGGTGCCACTGGTACAAGGTTCTTACTAGATCCTTTCTAGAAAAAAACTTTGTTTTAACCATGGAAATGGGGAAGTTATAGGATTTTAGAAGTAGGAGCGTCTTTACAAACCATCTAGTACAGCCTGTCCTTTTTTGTAGATGAAGAACCTGTCCATATTATATAGGCAGTAAAAACCAGGATTCAGACCCAGGTCTTTCCATTCAAAAACTAGTGTTCCTTAAAGGGCACCCCAATGTCTGTGAAAGACCTGGATTATCATAAAAGCAAGAAAAACCCAAAGTGCTACACCAAAGGACAAGCCTTAAGCATCTCTCTAGACTTTCTGGAAAGGGGGGAAAAAGAATGTTAACAATTGAATAATTAACAGTTCTCCATCCCTTCCATCCTCTGCCAATATCTCTTTGCAGTTATCAAAGCTCTCCATGTCTTTGCTTCCAGGAAGCATTCCAGGTACTACTACTACTGGTGGACAGAGGCCTGACCTTACAGCTATGAAGGCATGAATTCTAGTCTTTCCTCTGAAACCTCTTCAGCCCAGGCAACTAATTCTCTAAGATTAGAGTTATAAAAATATTGTTGATCTACACTGCTAGAGAAATCAACATCAGTAACATCAATAATAGTAATGAAGTCCCAATGGGGAGCAAAGCAGGAGACATGAAGTTACACTGCCCAATCTTCCATCTCTGTTATTCTAAGATCATTATTTACTTACACATAGATTTCTCCCAATCTCACAAGGGAAGATAGAGTTGATAAATTCAGGGAACTACAGAAAAGCTTAAGAGATTCTTTCTCTTCCCTAACTCTACCTTTGGATACTACCATGGTTGATCATTTCAGACGGATGGGATAAAGTTTTTGTTTATTTTTACAGAAATTTCACCACCTCTTGATAAACCAATGATTTTATTAAAAATTTATACAGTTAAATTATATTTTGTATCTAATCTGAATCTTTCTTGCTACAATTTAAATCATTATCTTACTATGCTACAAACCAATGAACAGCTAGTCAAAAAAGAACAGTTCTGGAAATGAATAAAAAATGCATTTGGAGGCCTCTTAAAAATCTGGCTTTTGTGAAACCTTATTTGTGGAAAATATAGATCTTTTTCCAATGATTTTTGAAAGTTTTTTTGGTGTGTTAATTTGAACATTGATGCATTCTCTGGTGAAATGTTTAATTTTTCCTGGTTAAAAGTCTGATCAGAGAAAGTTGAATTTCATTTATTAAATACAAAAAAAAGAAAAGTTTCATAAAATTCTGTTCAGTTGCACAGTATATGCAATTAAGTTCAAGTGAACCTATAGTGTGTCAAATAGAAAAGGATCCTAAGAACCTGATTTGAATATTAAAAACAATAAATGGAACAAAATGAGGAGAATGATTAGCACTTTTGAACTTCATTTTTATTGTTTAAAAAAATCAAAATGAATTTCAAGAGCAGATGTTTTTTCCATAAAGCAAAACAATTGTTTGGAGGAAAATAAATGAAAAAAAATATGTTCATTCACCTTCCATAACTGCCATTCCTTGCCCACAGAAAAAGCACTCAATAAATATTTGTGGATTGAATGCATGAAAGAATATATCTGGAATGGTACATTGTCTAGTTTTCCCTTGTGACTGACAGTGCTTGTCTCCCCTAGTTAGTAAGAATCCTGGAGTCCTATATCAAAAACACTGGCCCCAATTTGCCTGATGGCCTGACTTTGATTCTCATATACCACATCTGCTGCCTTTCCTCAATTTCTCTTTTTCCAACCTAATCCAGGTTTCACAGTACTAGCAGCTAGATGTCCTGGAACTTAAGATGAGAAAGTCAACTCTCAACTAAAATAATGCCCATGTCCCGTGCCCTAAAGAGTTCACAAAGAGCTCACAGTCTTACAGGTAAGACAACCTGCAAACAACCTTGTACTAATAATATATCTACAGGATAAATTGGAGATAATCACTAAAGATTTTTGGTGATCCTCTAGCAATAGTAAGCTCTACACCCATCTAATGCAATGCCCCTTAGGTTTATCTACATGACTGTATTAGCCTGCTCATCTACAAATAGAGTGGGTTGTTTTTTAAACACTAGGAAACTAGTTCACAAATTCTAGTGTCTCCTGCTTTCTCCTCCAGATCTGGAAGGGAAAAAAGGATTAACCAACCATGGAAAGTGAGGAAGTAAACAACAATGTGCCCTATAGTAGGTCATTTAATATGTGTAAAATGAGTAAGTAAACATCCAGCAAATTGGATCATTGGCTCTTTTGGACTTTTGCAATGACTGACACAGATCGCTGCATGATTAATGCAGCATTATTATTTAGTGTTAGTCATGAAGAGAGTCAAAAACATTAACGTGACAAGTAGATTGATTTGTAATGGGTGGATTTGAATTTTGAAGATCCAGGTTCACATTATAACTCCAACATTAGTTAACTATGTGACCTTGGGCAAGTTACTTCTTCACTTTTCCTAGACTTAGTTACCTCATCTGTGAAATAAGACAATGATACTTATTCAGCTAGCTGATGCATTATTGGACCAGGAATTGAGGAGACAAGTTCAGTTCAAACCTCAGATACTTAGAAATTGTTTGATGTAATTTCTGTTTGCCTCAGTTTCCTGAACTATAGAATAGGGATAATAATAATGTCTAACTCCCAAAATTGTTATAAGAATCAAATGCAATAATATTGATAATATTCTTGACACATAGTAGGTGCTATATAATGCTAGCTATTATCAACAATACTTACCTCATAAGGCAATTGTAATAATGAACTGAAATATTTAAATGTCATAAAAATTTGGATTATTTTTATTTTTCTTATTGTCTCCTATATTAGACTGTAAGTTGCCTGAGAGCAAGGACCATTTTGTTTCGTTGTTTTTGTATTCTCAGAACTTAGCTCACTTACATAGTGAATGCTTAAAAAATGCTTTGTCTATCCATCTACCATCTTTCAGTCATCTATATCTTATTATTTGTATATCATCTATTTTCTCTTTACCTACCATCTATCTATCTATCTGTTCATCTGTCTATTTATAGATGAAATCATGAGTTGCCTAAATGATCCCATGGCCTTCCATTTGCTTGCACTGGTATAAGACAATTGTGTGCAACCATTTCTGACCCCGTTTGGGGTATTCTTGGAAAAGATACTAGAGTGGTTTGCCATTTCCTTCTCTAGTTCATTTTACAGATGAGGAAGCTGAGGCAAATATCATTAACAAAGCTCATGTCTGAGGCCAAATGCGAACTCAGGAAGATAAGTCTTCCTGACTCCAGGTCCAACACTTTCTCCACCTTGCTCTAACTATCTGCCATTTGAGATTCCTGCAAAGTGAAAGGTGAAAATCGTTTTGCTAACACTCCCCTTTGTTTAATATCTCATTTTATATACCAATAAATTCCCAGAGTGTAACTATAAGAATATTTAATAGGAGTTTCTAAGTTTGCATCTTCTTTGAAGTCATATCAACTTCTGAGGTTAAAAAGGGTCTGATTAAGTAAACCTAAGAAGGGTTGATGTCATTATATACACAGAGGTTCAGCAATCATGACCTGTACATTTCACTAGTGTGGATGGCCTCCTAGTTATTCCCTCTTAGTACATGGAATCCCTAGACTCTACAAGGCCAAGGAGCAGGCAACCAAGATTTGAGTTTTAGAGAGTTTAGGAAGAGGAAGATCATACTTGTAAAAAATGGCTAGGAAATCAAGACAAAACCTTGGGTTTTCCTTTCCTTTTGTCTAAGAGGATGAACTTTAGACAACAAGAAGGTAGCATTCCAACTATCAGATAATTTTAGGACAGGGCTTTAGGAAGCTTCCAAGTAGAAAGAAATAAAAAAACTATGCAACTTTCAGGAACTAAGAGTCCTATGACAAGTAAAAACTGGAGGAGAGTCAAAATTCTTATTCTGCCAGGAGTGAAAACATGCCAAGTGGTAATTTTGGCCAGTTTGGGCAGCACAGACTAGTGAAAAGAGCATGGGAGATGGAGTCATAAGACCTGGATTCTATTCCTGGCTTTGTCACATACTGGCTGTGTGACCTTGAGTTTGGTGATGTTCAAAGTCTCATTGTCTGGAACCTCCAGCTCTGAGTTGACAGAAACTAGGTTCAGTCTTAAGGAGCTTTCTACAAATTAATCTTTGACTCAAGTAATCACCTCACTGGTGTACCTCTTTATATCATATCAAACCAGTTGACACATAAATCTAAAACAAAGACTTAAAGTAGAAAGTAATAAAAAGGAATTGAATTCCAACAACACCCATTCTCATACTGCTGCCACATACAAGTGAATGCCAGGAAGGCTGGCCAACTCCTAATTTACCCATTCTGTCTCTTAAACACAATGGATGACAGATACATTAGTTCCCTCATGATGGTATGACCCAACATGAAGAATAGGTGCCATTATTTTGTCCAGTTTTAGATGAGGAAACTGAGATAAGGTTAAGTAACTTCCTCACCTGAATGATATGGCTTCTTCCATGGCAAGATGACTTCTTCCACTGGCTAGAGAAGACTGAGATTCTTACAGAAACCATCAATAGCTTCCAATTACAACTATCCCTATCCTCACTTTGACCTTGTATCTCCTATCTCTTCACAGAGGCACCCACAAATCTCCAGAAGATTTGTTAGTTTTAAATGCCCAAGAAGGATGACTTCTGAGAGAGTACATGTCATCACACTACGGAGTCTACATACAGGCTTCTAGAAAGTGAAATCCAAAGAGAAAACAGGCCCTGTGTAGAGAAAAAAAGACTCCTATATCTGTAAAATGGGTAAAAAAACATTTTTACCTCCTGCCTTACAAGGTTCTTGTGAGGATCCAGTGAGACAATAGTTGTAAAAGCACTTTGAAATCATGTTTTATATAAATGTTCCTATAGGCTATCTTTTATTCTGACAATTCTTATAGTTTGAGTGTTTTAAAAATAAAATGGAAAATGTAATAATTTCTACATAGACACAATGAAAAATTAGAACAGACCCACATCAGACTATTTTTTAAAGTTCTTTTGATTCTTCAGTAGAGGGAGTTCTCAGATGAGGAAATTTCATCTGCCAATAGAGATTGACACACTCTCCGCAATTATAGTTTCAGAGAGTAGCTTGGAGTATTGAAAAGTCAAATGTCTTTCCCAGTTTCACATAATCAGTATACAATAGAGATAAGACATGAATGTATGTCATCTTGACTCTGAGGGTAGTTTTCTATTCATTATGCCTTGCTGCTTCCCACAAAAATAATCCCTTCCTTTAAATACAATCCAACTAATATTACTAGTTCTAGTATGTGGTTTTTATACTGAAGAGACATTATTTTTAACTTTACTGAATGCAAATTCATGTAATGTTAAGGTCTATTAAGGATGACTAGGTGTCCATGGTAACTTGATGGGGTTAAAAGGAGAAAACTACTTGGAGAACTAAGATTATTATCCCCCAATGCTGAGATTCCTATTCACACCTTACTAATGATGAGTGATTGAACTTTAGTATATAGGTTGGCTTGAATGATTCAGGCTCCTGACATGAATCTTGAAAGTGGAGTAGACTTGTGAATAATGTCTGCCTATATCCTTTGCTTCTCCTGTCAGGTACAAATAATTAAATAATTTGAATTTAGAGAAAGTTTTAAGGATTACAAGCACTTTATAAAATCTCATTTTTCCTGATAACAGCTCTAAGAAATAGGTGCTTTTATCATAGATGAGGCAGGCAGAAGTTAAGTAACTTGTCCAGGGTCACACAGCTAATAAATATCTGAACTGGATTTGAACTCAAGTCTTCATAGATGTGAGTCAGTATTCAATCCTTTGCTCGACCTAGCTGCCTAAGAAAAGAAATGTAATGTTAGAACTATAAGCAATCACCTGGCCTGAAGGGTCACCAAAGCAGAATCTTTCATCACATTGCCCTGGAAAGGATAAAGCCATGTCATTTAGACCCTAGAATGTTCTAAATATACAGACAATTCTAAATTCCAAATTATGGGAACCAATCTTCTAGAGAAATAAAATGGAATTCCTAGATACCACCATCCTCTTGGGTTGTTATTTAAATGGTATAGGTCTAATGAGGATAGGGAAATTATTCTCCTAGTAACTCCTCAAACCCTTAGAGTAGTAACATTAGATTGAAAACCTATATTGGTCCCTAAAGTGAAAGTATGTCTCACAAAGAAGAGAGGAAGAGAATGGTTTTGCAATGACCCATTTGAACTGTTTTTCATTCTATGTAAGATGAAATCTAAGCATTCCCATATCTGAAATGCATTGTTAACTTGGTGTCTCTGTCTCTCTGTCTCTGTCTCTGTCTCTGTCTCTCTGTCTCTCTGTCTCTCTCTCTCTCTCTCTCTCTCTCTCTCTCTCTCTCTCTCTCTCTCTCTCTCTCTCTTTCTCTCTCCTTCCTGACCCCATTTATAAGCTCAAGCTCAGTACAAAGAAAAGTCTCTCTGTTCCCTGGCCACATATTTTCGTAATGTGTGTATTTCATATTCCTTGGTTACCTGTATGCACTCCACATGTGTCCTTCCCCACT
This sequence comes from Macrotis lagotis, assembly GCF_037893015.1. NCBI lineage: Eukaryota > Metazoa > Chordata > Mammalia > Peramelemorphia > Peramelidae > Macrotis > Macrotis lagotis. The sequence goes on from NC_133666.1 coordinate 415,498,332, forward strand.
GCTGATATGCTAACTTGTAGGAGAGCATACTCCATTGTGTATGAGTAGAATATTTTTGCCATTTTATTTGCTATGCCATTTGGATAAGCATCTTTTCAAAAAAATTAGATGGTCTCTGGTTGCTAATAAAGTAACCTTGGTAGCAGGGTTCATGAACTATGATTTTGAGTGAGTATTCACCTACAAACTTGGGGTAGCTTTTCTGGGCTCCCATATGTAAGATGAAGTCTCTGGTAACATACTAAAAAGCAGTAAATATGTGATATTCCTTGAGGGAGGTAAACATGAATAAATAAGAAAGAAAAATCAATAATTTAAAGAATTGAGGTGAAATTCATTGTGGAAGCTGTCAAAATATCAAAATATTCTCTATTTTTTCATGATTCTCTAGATTAGGCTCTAGTAATAGTCGGAAGGAAAGGGAGATCATAATTTCAGTTTCCAAAAAATGGATTCAAAGAACTTATTTCATAATATGCTACACAAACCTGTAAAAAGAAGAGGAATAAAAGAGTTGCAAAAATAAAAATTCTTAATTCCCTTTTTCTGATCTATCTCTCTCTAGGTCAATAAAAAGTAGACCCCATACTATTAAAAGAAAGAATGGGAAAGAATTTGTAAGACACCTCTGTTGCTGTTAACAACATGGGATTGTTAGAGCTTCAAACATGTTCTAAGTTGATATGAAACCAAGAGAAATGACTTAGGAACCCTCCCTCCAATTCTGAAACAAATGAGTTGTAAGACTGGGGAGGGGTATCAGCATTTTTCCTAAGATAAACAGAAAAAATGTGATGTGTCTCTTATGCAGGTAAGTAATGGGATCCTGGATACAGAAAGCAAATAGGAAGATCTAGAGCTGAGAAGACAATAGAATAGGAAAGGAAAAATATACTAGTCCATTTACAGAAGTCTGTGAACCCAAAGCAAGACATTTTTTGTGCATTGCTGGCTGATTTACAATGATTAGCTTCCTGTTTGTCCTTTGGGTTTAATTCAAAGTTGGGTTGAAGAGTACTTGGTCCTAATTAATCCTACACAGTTTGGATTCCAGTTACCTTGGAGATGATCTTTTTTCCTAGGCCTTTCTGGAAAATTTACTGAAGAATAAAGCTATTAGAAAATACAGAAATATTAAATGCTTCAAAAATATAAACTATGAATATCAACCCAGTCTACTCCCTATGATGTCTCTTAATTATTTCTCCTACCCATTATGCAACTAACTGTAGTAAAATATACACACATGTATATGTATGTATTAGATAGGGGAGAGGGGAAGTAGGCATTGATTTAAGCAAATCTAATATGTCATTATAGGGTACATACTTACCAAAAATAAATTAGAGAAAACTCATCAGTTTATAAAAGGATTGACTGTAAGATTTTTTTAACAGCAAGCTTGCAAGTTATATTTAAAATCTTATTCCATTAACAAAAAAAAAAAAACCTAATTTACACAGAACTTATCACTGATATCCCCCTCCTCAGACCCTTATTAAACTGATCTATACCTTGGCATTTAGTTCTTAGTCACATTATTATATAGAAATATATCATTTCTATGTCATGGCAACAGCAATTAAAGGGAGCTATCTTTACAAAGTAAGCTTATTTTTCCAAATACTAAAACTTAATTTTAACTGTTTGAGCACTGCTCTTCAAATCAGAAGACCTCAATGTTTATTAGCTATAAGACCCTGCAAGTTGCTAAATCACCCCAAATTTAATTTTCTTAATTTTAGAATAGGGATGATAATGTTCATATTGCCTAATGGGGAGAGTTTTGAGAAGAGAATGAAATGGATTTCAGATGTAAACTCTTCTGTTTGGCATACAAAACCTTTCCCAATTTGGTCTTAACATATTTCACCCTTTTTAACATTCCATTTCCTATCTGTACATTTGCACTGCTCATTCCTTTCTGGAATGTGGCTCCACCTCTTAGAATCCCTAGTGTCCTTCAAAACTCAACTGAATAAATAAATAAAAATTAAAAACAAACAAAAACAATAATATGGGGTGGCTAGGTGATAGAGTAGTAGAGAACTGACCCTGGAGTCAGGAGAACCTGAGTTCAAATCTTAATAATTGCCTAGCTGTGTGACCTTGGGCAAATCACTTAACTTAAACAAATATATTAATAAATATATTTACTAAATAAATCTTAAATAAATAAATTAAATAAGTAAGTAAACAAAAATAAATAAATGATTTAAGAACTGAAGCATCTTTTGCATTAGGCATTGCTTCTGTTTCCCCCTCTCCCCAACTTGTGCCCTTGATGCTGTCTTCTTCAATCTGGTCTGAGAATCCACCAATCAGGAAGCACAGTGGAAAAATCATTGGTATATGAGTTAGAGACCTTGGTTCAAATACTTAGATAATATTTTAACATTTGGGAAGTAGCTTAACCCCCATCAGTTTTAATTTCTTCCTTTCTAAAAATGAAAGAGTTGGATTAGTTGACCTCTGAGATCACTCCAGTTCAGGATACTTTCTCTTGCATCTTCAATTATTCCCTTTTAACAGATTCCTTCACTTATGACTACAGACTTGCCCTGCTTTCTTAAAATCAAATTAACAATCTTCATTCCACCTTGTCAATCCCTTGAGCTGCTACCAATTTCTGTGACCTTCCCCTGATAAACTTCTAAAAGTAGTAATATAAAATTTCAACTTCCCTTTTTCCTCACCACCTATACAGAAATTGCTTTTTCAAAGCAATAACTTCCTAATCCCCAAACTTTGTGGCCCTCTGTTCTCATCTTTCCTGACCTCTTGTATCATAACACTCCTGACCATTTTCTATCTTCCCTATACTTCATACTCTCCTGCCTCCCTTAACATGTCATTCACTTGTTCTCTCCCCACTTTGCTAACTGTCCCTTTTCTGTCTTTTTTACTGGCTCTATTTACACCACTTAAAAAATTATTTATTTATTTTCATCTATATGCACATGCATATTTCCAAGTTACAAAATTTCCCTCCACCCTCCCTTCCCAGCTCTTCTCTAGACATAGAACAGTCAGGTTTGCATTTTACATACATATTTTATTAAACATCTTTATAAATTAGTAATTTTTGACATGAGGAATTAGGATTAAGGGGAAGAGATTTATAAAAGATAATTTTATAAAATGTTCATCAGATCTGAAGAATTGTTTTTTCTGTGTTTGGTTTGGTTTGGTTTTTCTTCCTTTGTTTAGGGATAATATAGTCCATAATCAGTCAAATACAGTTGTCCTAGTTCTCTTGACTACAGAGCCAAGCTGCTAACATATTTACTCCTTCTTAATAATCCTGAAATGTGAGTTCTGCCCAAGGTTCTGTCTTTAGTTTGCTTCTTTCCTTCCCCTCTCTCCCTTACCAAATGTATTCCCCATTCCCAGTTTTGATTATCACCTTTATATTAATAACTACCAAATCTATATCTTCACACCTGATTTCTCTTCTAAGCACTAAATTTTCATTTATACTGCCAAATGACTCTATTTATTTGGCTATATTAAAAAAATTCCAAATTCAACACATTCAAAATGGTCTCATCATATTCTCCAAATCTACAATTCCTCTTGAATTCCAATTTTCTCACACTTCTCTTAGTCTCTTGCTTGACCCTTAGACTCTAAGGGTCACCTTTGACTCTTCCAGCCTCATCCATTTCAGCCAATTAGTTGCTGAATGCTGTTCATTCTATCTTCACAAAGTCTTCTTCTGCTCCAGCTACCACTGTTATCAAGACTGCTCTCATTCTACTAGGGTTATTCAAAGTCTCACTCAAACTTGGTTATGAAACTATTCCCCAAATTTTAGGGCATTTCATAAGTAATTTGTATCAAAATTATTAAACCTTCCTAACACTATTAAGAGATGGAGGTAGGAGAAAAGAAAGAAGCACTTACTAAATGCCTACTATATATATCAGGAATTTTGCTAAGCATTTACAAATATTATCTCATTTACTGATGAGATTGGGATTGGACCTTGATGATCCTTATCCTGATGATAAGGAACCCTCAGGCAAGAAAATTCCCTTATCCAACATAAGCAGGCATCTCCTGAAATAGAAACATCTAGTCTTAGAGAACACAAAGCACTAAGAGATTGAATTGTCCCCCACCCACCCAAGGGCACACAACTGTTATATATTAGATTTGATTTGAACCTAGGTCTTACTAATTTCAAGCCTCTCTCTCCCTCCCCCCTCCCCTTATCCCTCCCTCTACCCCTCCCCTCTCCCTCCCCTTCCCCCCCTCCCTCCCTTCCTCCTTCTCCCTCTGTGTGTATGTGTATTTCTGACTCTTTGCTTCTGTATCTGTCTTTCTCAATTATGCCATAGTAAAGCAATGACCAAAACTCCCTAGTTCGCTCAAACAATCATCACATTAAGACCATTCACATTTTAGAATATTCAGATAATAAAATCTGGAGTATCTTGACATTGCCTTTGTTCTGTCTTGGGACCCAACACTCCAAAAATCACATAAATATAGATATCTCCTTGGGGAAAAAAGAGATTATATTTACCATGCCCTCAGGTCTAAAAGAACATTGATTTGTTTGTTTGTTCTTACTGAACTGCAAGCTCAATAAAGTCAACAGTTTGATATGACAGTCAAACAAACCAAATTCAATCATAGGCAGCATAATATCCCAAACTAGGGAGATGATACTACTGCTGCTATGCTTGGCAGTGGTCACTCCACATTTCAAGCATTAGTCTTTTTTCCAATTACTACACTTTAGGAAGGACATTGATATACTTAAGAGTATTCAGAGGAGAAAAGCAATGATAATAAAGAGCCTTGAGATCAGGCTACATGACAATCATTGAAAGAACTGGAAATATTTAACTAAAAGAAGAGGGACACAATTACTCTCTCCTGGTCATTGATCCATCAATCCATCCCTATTCAAAAGCCGCTAGATCCCCTGGGTTGACCAGGAATTACTTGAGGTTTAGAATCACTCCACTTGAGGTTTAGAATCACTCTGCTTGAGGTAATAGGTTGGTTTCCTGGGTCTCAGTCCAGAATCCCCTAGATAGTCAAGATCCTTAGAAATTGTGGAGAGAACAGGAGCTAGCTGTACGATAGGACAGATTGTGGCAAATAATTGTGATGGAGTACTATTATGCTATAAGAAATGAGGAACAAGATGCTTTCAGAAAAAAATATGAAAAGATGAACTGATTCAAAGTGAAATGAGCAGACTAGGAGAACATTGTACGGGCAACAACAGTATTGTGTGATGGAAGTGTCTTCTCCCTCTAGAATCAGATCTAGAGTGAATAAAAATCTGAGAAGGCTCCTGAGTCCAACCTTATCACTTTACAGAGGAGAAAACTGAGGAATGGATAGAATATATGATTCACCCACTGTCATACAGCTAGTAAATTTGTGAAGCAGGATTTGACTAAGCCTTCCTGACTCCAACACCAGTACCCTCTCAATTATTCCATGCCAGGATCATAAACCTCCCTCAGAAGTGTACTTTGGGTGAGTATTGCCCTCTAACAAATCCTGAACCTGACCAACTCCAAAAGTATGGAGTCAGAAGGACTTGAGTTCAAATCTAATCTCAGATACTTAGCAATTATGTGACCTGGTCAAGTCACTTTACCTCTGGTTTTTGCCTCAGTTTCTTCAATTGATAATGGAGATAATAATAGCTCCCACCCCACAAGGAGTGTGGTGAGGACTTTATGAACTAATAAGTGTAAAGCACTTAGCAGACTGCCTGGCATGGAGTAAGGGATATTTAAATGTTAGTTATTAATTTTATTATTCATGAACCAGGAAATGCTCTCCTCCCTCACTTCTGCTTCTTGAAATCCCCAGGTCTCTTTAATGCTCCTCAGTTCAAGTGTCTCCTTCAAAACCTTTGCCTGATTTCTCCCTGTCATTAGTCCCCTCCCTTCAATAATTTTATTTTTATTTTGTGTTCCTTGCATTTACTTATCTATGAACCTGTTGGATCCACCCACCCCCCAAGAAGATGTAGTTTATTTGAAGGCAAGTACTAGATATCTCACTTTTGAATTCACATCATTCCCCAGCACAGAACCATCATGAAAATCTACAGAGCCATTGTATTGACCTCATTGCTACATACCTGTGAAACCAGGCCAGTCTACCAGTGCCATGTCAGGAAACTGAATCACTGCCATTTAAATAGCCTTAGGAAGATTCTGGGGATCATCTGGCAGAAGATACCAGACACTGAGGTCCTTTCTCAAGCTAAACTGCCTAGCGTACCAACATTACTACAGAGAATGCAACTATGAGGGGCTGGGCATAACAGTGGAATGCCAGACTTGCCAAAAAAAAATATTTTATGGAGATTTCACCTGGAGCAAGAGCTTACAAGGGGGTCAGAAAAAGTGATGTTGGGACACCCTTAAGGTCTCATTGAAGAACTTTAGAATTGATCATGCAGCTTGGGAGACACTGGCACAGGACTGCCCAGCATGGTGTACCCTCATAAGTGATGGTGCTTGAAGCAGCTCAAAAGGAACATGACATTTGTAAGTTTGGAGTACCCACCCAGGTGTTCACATGGACTATTTGTTCCCAACCTGTGGTAGAGCATTCTGAGCTTATATTGCTCTGATCAACCAGTTGGACTCTGTAATTTGTCTCAATCATGGTGATGTCATCTTGGTCTTCTTCGATAACAAAGGATAAGAACCAACCAACCAGTCCTCTCCCCTTGATAATTTAATATTTATTTTATGTAGACCCTGTATTTACTTATTTATGAACCTGTCAGATCCACCACCACCCTGAGAAGATGTAGTTTATTTGAAGGCAAGGACTAGACATCTCACTTTTGAATTCACACCTTGATTCCCTAGCACAGAATCATAACATAGTAGATGTATAATAAATGATTGCTGATCAACTGATGGTATCATTGATTGTAGACCAAATGCCCTACCTGAAATCATCTGCTCCATGCCAGGATATTGTGTTACAAAGGGATCCCCAGTTGCTAGTACCATATAAACAACTGAGAATAAAACATGTCTCTTTTCCCTTTCTATTTTGTAACTATTGTTAAGGAAAGAAGAGAATTGTGTTTTTCTCTCTTGAAAACGTCTAAAGTAAACTAAATCATCACTGAGATCCTTTTTGACAGAAATGAATCTCTGTGAATACCCTTTCAAGCTCAAAGTGATTTATTCTATTCCAAATCCAAGTCACTCAAGTCAGTGGCTCTGGTCACTTCCAGCAGTCAGGAAAGTTACAGCTAAATCATAGCACAATACCCAGGAGGGTATTAGTTTCTCTCACTGCTTTTCTCAGAGATTATTTATAATCCAGTGCAGGAAATGTTCCTTCCCTCCAAAGTTGAATGAGCATCTTTCGCCTCCTTTCCTTCCCTCCATATAGACAGACTACAAAGCAAGGTGTGTGAATAATGTTCCTGTAGGTTGGCTCTTCCTATGAGTCAGAGACATTGTGGCCACCAGAGATGATTGATTCTGCTTCAACAAGAAGTCGGAGCCTTCCAAAACTGAGCATGTTCTTCAAACCCCATCTTGTGGCTAAATGGAGATAATACAATTAAGTCAAACCTCTTCCCTGGTTGTTTGCTCAGGGAGAATTCTGAAAGCTCTGGCAGAGAAGTCTTATTTTTCTTAAAATTGTCCTATGCTTTGTGGCTAACTATAGTGGCATACCTCTTAAAAAGCATAGAGTTCAATTTGATTAATGGCAGTTAAGTTATATTCCAACATAACGGGAAGTTGTATTAGACTATTCCTGATCCTTTTTTGGCAAAAAGTACTGCAGTGATTTAACTTTTCTTTCTCATTTTATACATGGGGATCTGAGGCAAACAGAGCTAAATGACTTTTCCAGGAACACAAAACTAGTGTCTGAGGTCAATTTTGAACTAAGGAAGATGAATCTTCCTGACTCAAAATCTAGTCCTCTATCCACTTCATTACCTAGCTACTCAATTAATAGTTATTATTATGAGTATTAATAGTACCATTAACATTAATATTAACATATGAATAAGAACAGTAAAAATTACATAATATGTCTGTTATATATTTGGAAGGAATAGCAAGTAATACATGATAGATTTGAAATTTCATGTGCAATCAACTGTTTTACAGAACTGTGCTATGGAAATGCTTGTTTTCTTCCCTGAAATGGAACTATAACAATTTTTTTTAAAAATAAAAAGTTACTAATACATATAGTGCTTCAGTGCTTTAGATGTCTTTTCTGTAAGTGGAGTCTATAACCCTTTGAGGAAATAGCTATTGGGTGTCACGATCTTAATTCCATAAATAAGGAAACCGAAACTCGAAATGATTATAATTATTAGGGCCATGTCTAAAACACTCATGATGCCAGAAGCAGGATTTGAATTCACCCCACTTCTAGACCTGTTCATTACATTATATTGCCTTCTCAACAAGAGGCTGTTCAGATTTTATTATGTTCACAATTGAATCAATTTTTTTCTGTCTAGTTCTGCAACAAAAAGAAAAATCACTTATAAAGGGAATATTATCTATGAAGCTTTTCCATGAAGATCTCCAAGCTACCTCTCAATCCCATCCTTCAAATAGCCTACTTTTTTCCTTGGAAAACCCATCAAGGCTTCATCATAGAGGAGACCTCAGTTTGTTCTGGTTCTGCCAACAGGTACCTTCCATTGGTATTCTCCTTGTTCTCCACCCTGACTTTTAAGACCAAAATTGCAATTATCTTGGGTACATTTATATGATGAACTTGACTCCACTGATGCTTTATTGTAGTATGAAGGTGACATTGGGTTCTTAAACATATGCAGAGCAAAACTTCAGACAGCTCTATCTTGCTGGAAAATTATACTACATGTACCTGAAAATAATAATAACAACAACTACCATTTTAGAGTGCTTTGAAGTTTGAAAAGCCCTTTACAAATATCTCATTTTATCCTCATTACCCATTTTGCAGGTGAGTAAACTGAGGCAGGAACAAACTGATTTATCTAAGATCACACAGCTAGTAAGGATCTGAGGTCAAATTTTAACTCAGATCTTTCTGATCACAGGCCTAGCATTCTGTCCACTGCATCATGTAGCAGTCTGGTACCTGATGATGTATTGTGTGACTGTTAGATGTTGTCAGGATAAATTCTGAGGGACTCAGGATGCAAGATGAAGAATATTCTGGCCATGGCAACACCAGGATGTCTACAAAGAGGGATTACTGTCTAGGTCTGAAGAAGCAATTGATCAATCAATTAACATCTATCAAGTACCACTGAATATCACATGGATGAAATTATGTCTCTGAACTACAAAATGCTCCAGAATATGAGTCTTAGGGGATTTAGAGCTAGAAAGTATGTGAATGATCAACCAGTATATCTTCCTTATTTCACAGATGAGAAAAACTGAGATCACATATTAGTTAGGTATTAATTAGAAGCACCAGAGTTACAACTCCAAACTTTTGACTTCAAAGCTCTGTTCTCCTATACCATGTTGTCCACTCCATTTTGATGTTTGGACAATAGATATATTCTGTTTGGTATAGGGAAGATGGGATCTTGTACATTACCAGTATCCTAACATTCTGATAATACAGAATTATTTGCCCTCTTGGATTCTCGGTTTAAAATGGGCAGCATGCAGAAGGTAATGATATCATATTTAAGATTACATGTTTTGACTTTGCAGATGAAACAGAGAACTCAGAGGCACATAATAGGGAAAAGGGATGCTACTGTTCCCTGTCATGGTCAGTATCAGATATTTTCCATATCACGGACAGCCTCTGGGAGCACTTTTCTACACTGGGATTATAAAGCCAGGCCAAAACAGACCAGAGCTCCAAATTCTAAACTACAGTTCCCTGGGATTCATGATTCCAGAAGACTTGTCTGAATTATTTATTTTGGATATTATCACACTGGAATAACAAAGGAATGTTAGGAGATATGTGAGAAATTTCAAAGATATTAAATATTCAATTGATTAAATAGATTATATAGAATTTAGGTTATGTCCAAACTCAAAATTTGTTAAATACCACCAGAAACCATCAAGAAAAGTTATAGATTTTCCTCTTTAGAATTTCAGAAATAGAATAATCTTTTATATCACAAATATGAAGACAAGAAATTAGCTATATGTCAGAGCAAATTTTTTTTAATTTTTAAGAAAACTTTTATGAAAGTTCTGTGATGTAATAGGTTATAAAAGTTGAGATCCTTTACCCTTACTTTTCCAAATACTAAATAGAAATGCAACTCTGATCTCCCAAAAAATGAAGTACTCCAACTGATTGTTTAGTTTTATTTCTACCAATGTTATCTGGATGTGACATAGCCCATCAACTGGTTGTTTTTTTGGTCTCCCATTCCTAAACCTCCCTCACACTGAAAGTTTACACACCAGAGGCTCTATTCCTAAGGAAAGTTAGTTTAAAAAAAACTGGTGATTGCCCCTATTTTTAGTGACAAAACATAAAGTGTCTTTAGATGAAAATTAAACAAAGATTAAACCAAGATGTCTTACTATCTCTCTTTTCACAAGTAACTCTTTCCAAGCCAGTGAAGTAACTCATCATTCTCTCAATTTTGAGGAGTCCCTGTTTCTACAACTCGAACTGTGCCCATACAAACAAAAGGATGTAGAATCTTGACAAAAATCCAGATGATGTGATTCCCAGAGTTTGCCAAAACAGAGAAATCAGATCTGAAAATGAATTGGTAGTTGGGGGGGGGGGCGGTGAAGAGCAGGGACCTTGTGGAGGAGACGGCTGCTCAATTTGACTGCTGAAAATGTTCAAATCAATCATAAAATTGTGAAATCCCCTGCTTTTCTATGAGCTGTGAAGACATTAAGTTCTTACATTCTTATGGCATAGCCTCAGGGTAACATTCTCATTGCCTTTTGGAGCCAAAAAGATTCTTCCAGTACTATTGACACATGTCCCTTCCTGAGGCTAGAAATAATGAATTATACTTTTTAAGGCTACTTTTCTAGTCTTTCAAGGAAATCTTAATAATTTTGAAGGAGCTATTTTTATCTTCTTTTGCTATTTTAACAGTTTTAATTAAATCATCTGTTTATATCATATTAATTTGCCAAACAATAAAAAGACCAGTTGTAGCTAATTAAAAATACTGACACACTGGTGATTGTAGCATTAGTAATTATTCTCAAATTCCAATCCATGCAAATGTTGTCTTTATTCATCATTTCCTACATTTGATATAACTATGTCTATTCAAGTTTCATATTTCTTTTGGGAATCTATTTTTCTTGCTAATATTAAGAAAACATTAGTTTTAAAGGATAGAATTAAAAGAATATTAAATCTTTTTTCTTTTAATTATATAAATATATTGATTTGTGGAAATGTCATTTTTACTCACCAAAGTAATCAACATTGCCTCATCTTTTTCCTCTGAATATGTAAGTATGTGAATGTATTTCAGGTCAAATTTGGCTTATGAGCCTTGAAATTAGAAGTAGAGGTTATATTTCAAATGGCAAAGATTCAGTTTCCCTGAATATTTATATAGTAGATTATAGTTAATATTTAACGCTCATGGAAAAGAGCATCAATCTGCAAAATTAAAGTCTTCGATATACTGGGAATCTCAGGCACAACTAACTAACTAGGAGAATTCATTTAAATTTTGTTTAGATCGATATTGTGCTTAGCACTTGCTATGTTTCAATATGCTTGTAAGACCCTAAGAATTAAGATTACAGTCTAATAGTGGATGGTCAATTATTATTTGTTCAACTAAATTGTAATGAAGAGAAAAGAAGTAATATTACCTATTCCCTGTCTTTAAGAAGTTCATGACCTTGTTAGTGACATAAGACACATACATAAAAACTATTAGTTTTGCTTCCATTTAGTTCCATTCAACAAATACTTAATAAGCACCCACTGGATGCTAAGCTATGGAGATGAAAATTTATAATCACTATTCTCAATAATCTTATAACATAATGGAGGCTAATAAGACATGTATACAAGGAAGTATTATGATAGAGAATGTGATAGACAGAATATGATAAGGACAAAGAATTCTAAACCTGCATGTTACAAGAAGCAAATGCTTTGAGAAATGTTTGCGGTAAAAGAGATCCCTCTTAACTAGGGGGAAAGTTTCTGTTTATTTGTTTGTTTGTTGTTTTTGCTCTTTGGGAGGAAGTGACATGAATAATTTCCTTAAAGAAATCATAATTTCAACATATGAGGAAATGAGGAATGACCTGCATAAATGCACCATATATGTATGAGTGTCCCCCAGGATTCTATCCTGGATCTACTTCTATTATATTTCTAAACTGATTTGGTTATCTCATCATCTCATATGGTTTAAATATCACCTTTATACAGATTATTAACAGATCCATATAACTGGCTTTAGTCCTTCTCTTGACTTCTAGACATACAGTAATAATTGAAAATATCCAACTGGATATAGTATCTGCAACATGTCCAAATCAAAACTCATTAACTTTCTCTCAAAACCTATAATTTCATAACTCTTCTTTTTCTCTCAAAGTCAACCCTTTCAGTCACTCTGATTCACAATATGAGTCCTCTTTGACTCTTCCTATTCCATCACCGTCCATATCTATTCAGTTATCAAAATCTTGTCAACTGTGCCTCCACAGTGCCTGTTGGCACATTGTAGGCTCTAAATAAATGCTTGTTGAATCATTGACATCTATCTGTTGTTCAGATCTTTATGACTTATTCAAACTATTGCAATTGCATCCTAATTGATCTCCTAGACTCCAATTTATCCTGTATACAATCTGTCCTCCACACAGTTGGAAAATTAATATTCCTGAAGCCCAGGTCTAACGATGTCATCGCTCTCTCTCTTCACAAAGCTTTAGTTGCTATTAGCTCTAGGATGAAATACAAACTACTCTGTGTGATACTTGAAACATTTCACAAAATGTCCCCAGTCAGACTTAGAGTCAGTCATCTTATCTTAGATAGCTATCTGACCCTGGGCAAATTACTTAATTTCTCTCAGTCTCAGTATCCTCTTCTTTAATATGGATAAACTAATAGTACCTACATCACAGGTTATCATCAAAATTTAATTAATACATATAAAGTATTAATATATGTGAAACACTTTTCAAATCTTCAAGTGCTACAAATTAAATATTGTTATCTTTATTGTTGTTATTATTGTTTATAAATGAATTCTTTGTTCTAAATAAACTGTTCTACTTACTATTCCCTAAACATATCATTCTCTTTCACCTACATGATTTTGCACAGACTGTGCCCCATGTTAAGCACCCTTCATCTATACCCCATTCCAAATGTATAACATTAGGGTTTTTTTTTCAGTTCTCTGCTTAAATGACAATTCCTACAGGAAGTCTTTTTGTGGTTCCCCTTAGTTACTACCACTTAGCCTTGGAAATAATTTTGAATATAAATTTTATTTGCTTGCATAAGCAGCTATTGTTTCTATGTAATGGAATGTAACCTCCTTGTGAGCAGGGATTATTTCATTTTGTCCTTCCTATCCTCTGTATTCAATCTTGCAACATAATAGTAAGTTTTTAAAAATGCTTTGGAATGAAGATGTCATGAAGTTGATCAGGAAAACCTCTCATCAGTCTGGTAAGTACTTCCTCTTCAAACAACTTGACTATAAGATTATAGGACTATAGGATTGGGTCTTCATCAGAAACAGCATTTCCCAGGTATGGGCCTATCTGAGTCCCTTGTTGAGAGAAAACAGGAAAGTATTATGATTGATCCTAGTGAATGGAATTGCCACTGTGGTGATTGATGGCTTAGACTCAGGATGGACAGGCTGATCATGGGAACAAGCTCTGCTTTCTATATGCCATAAAGGAAAGCTTCAAAGTTAATCATCCTTTTCTGTCTTGTCTCTCTTATGTTATCCTTCTCCTGAACATTCACTCCATCCTGAATCTAAGCCATCAATCACCACTATTGCCCTGGAGAGTAGAAGAGGCAAAATTTCTATACTTACAGTTCCTTACTATCTTCTGGGGTTTTTTTTCTGTTTCCTTTTCTTCAGTCTGGGTATATTTTGCAACTAATCCTGAGTTTGAAAGTTCACAAATGAGTTCAAGAATAGAGAATTGACTCCCTAAAGGGACATTTTCCTAACAATTTGCTTTTTTTTAGAAGAATTTGGAATACTTTTCAGAGTTCTGCAACTAAAGGACCTAACATGTTTTCAGGGGTCAAGAGAGCTAGGTCTTGCCAATTCTCCATTAAAGTTCTGAAAAGGTGCCAGGCAACAGACACCATTGGGATCAATACTGGAAGGGATGTGAGAAATCTGGGACACTAATGCATTGTTGGTGGAGCTGTGAACTCATCCAGTAGAGTTGGAAGTGAATATGAAATATTTATTCAAAAATCCCATATTTTCTGGAGAAATCTAAAGAATTTAACAGACTATATATTAGTATTTTATATTTCTACTTTTAAATTCCATGGACTTCTGAGTCTTTTGAATTATAACTTTTTGTGAAAGTTTAAATAAAAATTATCTCATTCCTGATTTCTATATTGCACATTGAGTATGTTTATGAGAGAGCACTCTGTTACCCACATTTGGAAAAACCTATATATTAGCCATACCTAATATGATTTAGGAGATTTCTCATGGATTTCTGGACTGAAAAGAGAAAAAGAAACAAACAAACAAGGAAAGAAATAGACCTTGGGAATGAACAGGTATAAGACCTATATAAGACCAGAGTCCTTGCAAAAATTTTCAGTCATAGATACAAGAAGGGAAGAAAATAGAAGAGAAGAAAAGAAAAGGGAATTAACAACATAGATATTGGGGAATTAGACTTAGTGCCAATTATGGATATTAAAAGGAAAGAAAAAGAAAGAAAATAATGATACTGAGAAGTGTTGAATGATGTTTAAGGGAGGCTAAAGTAATTTATACCAGATGGGGATCATTGTTCCAAATGAAATGGGAGGTCTGATCATCTGCTTTAGGTTCTATGTAAAAAAGGAAGAAAAGGTTGATCAGGTATTGTTCAAAATGAGAGGGGATACATAAGGATTGTTGAGTTAATAAGGAGTTGGAGGGGGGAGCTAAATTGTATAACCTAAATTTGTAGTGAATGAGGTCAGTCCAATTTTGTATCAGTTTTCCAGCAACACAATAGTCCTAGAGCAGGAATGGAGAAATTCATTTTCTCAGTAGAGTTGGAAGTAAGATCATCTAGTTTTAGAATAACTGCTTTGGGGAACATGATTGGAAGTCCTTCAGAGATGAAAAATCAGAAAACATAAGACACTTCCATTAAATAACAAGTTTAACAGTATCAATTATAGGAGTTTAGAAATCCATTGTGGACTAAGGTATTTGATGAGGGTTTCACTGAGGACATGTATTTGAGAGAAGCCTTGAAGAATAAATAGGACCCATTGAAAACCAAAAATTAAATATAGGAAAATATCCACTTAAGATTCACATATATAAAAATACTGTGTTTACAATTATTTTCTAAAATAAATTAAACAACAAAAGCCTAGAATACTTAACCAATGCATTTTTGTTTGAAAATACTCCTTAAAATATTCTTTTGAAAACTCTTAAAGGGCCAAATTCCACACTACAGTTAATGTTGAGCTGTTTTTCTTTCTATTCAAAACCTCAATTTTCTGGGTTTAATATCTTGGACTTTTCAATCATAGGAAAAAAAGTAAGTTGGTTGCAGAGAATAGTTACTTAAAGAAGAAGCTGTAAATAACAGACTTCTGAAGAGCAACTACTGCATATCATTTTTTAAAATGGATAAGTAAGCAGTCAAAAGAAAAAAATATATTGAAGAGGAAATTACTAGCTCAATCGAGAGGATAGACCCAGGTAGGTCAAACTGTTTTTGTCATTCTTTATAATACTAGTATATATTGTTGGTAAGAAGCCCAGCTATTTTCCCCATATACAATGGCTTATAAGAGCTTCTAAAATGCAATTTTAATAGTATCAGGGATTATCTTTTTATCTGCTAAGCAAACAAGATGAAATTATGTCAGCACAAGTCTCTACAGACAATGTATGTCAAGAAGATAAATTACATAATTTATATTTGCATTCCTTTGCATTTTTAATATTGTTATATTCTTTGCATTTATAATTGTATTTGCAATTTAAATATTTGAATTCCTTTTTAATTTCAGAGGGGAAAAGTGACATGATATAATTAGAGATGCATGAATATGGGACACCAACTGACCCTCTTATTTTTCTCTTACTGCATTCAAATATTTCTTTATTTCCCTTGTGTTTTCCACAAAACCCTCCACTCCCCCCCAGTAAGTATATTCTTAAACCCAATTATTACTGATCATCAAATACACCTATTGTTTTTACCAATATTGGATATGGAAATTTCTACGACTTTGTTGAATATTTCAATGATAGGGCTAGACCATTGAAGTTTGGTGAGTTGAAATGCAATAAAGTAGAATGAAGTCAAAAAATATTATCAGGATACACAAGACCTCGTTTTGAAGAACGTATGACAGAACTACCTTTTTGCACAACCAACATCTCAGGTCCCTGTAACAGCAGCCCAGATTAAAACATATAGGTGCCAGTCAAGAGACACCATTGGGATCAATGCTGGAAGGGATGTGAGAAATATGGGACACTAATGCATTGTTGGTGGTACTGTGAACTCATCCAGCCATTCTGGAAAGCAATCTGGAATTTTTACCAAAGGGCAATAAAAAATTACATACCTTTGATACAGCAATACCACTGGTTCTATACCCTGAAGAGATTGTGAAAAAGGATAAAAATATTACTTGTACAAAAATATTCATAGCAGTCCTATTTGCAGTGGCAAAGAATTGAAAATTGAATGAATGTCCATCAATTGGAGAATGACTGAACAAATTGTGGTATATTATGGTATACTATGTGGTATGTTATGGAACACTATTATTCTATTAGAAACCAGGAGAGTTGGTAATTCAGAGAAGCCTGGAAGAATTTTCATGAACTGATGCTGAACGAGATGAGCAGAAGCAGGAGAACGTTGTGCACCCTAATAGCAATATGGGATTGATGATCAATCTTGATGGACTTGCTCATTTTGTCAGTGCAACAATCAGGGATAATTTTGGGGTATCTGAAATGGAGAATACCTTCTGTATCCAAAGAGGGAATTGTGGAATTTGAACAAAGACCAAGACATTGCCTTTCATTTTTCAAAAAAAAAAAGGTATCTTATCATGCAATTTTGCTATCTCTTATATTTTATTTTTTCCTTAAGGACATGATTTCTCTCTCAACATTGATCAGTTTTGATCAATGTATAGCATGGAATCAATGTAAAGACTATCACACTGCCTTCTGTGGGGGATGGGGGGAGAGAAGCAAGATTGGGGAAAAATTGTAAAATTCAAAAAACAATAAAAAAGAGACACCATTGGATCAACATTGACATTCAGAACAACCCACAACTGAATTCATCTACCAATTTTGCCTTCTAGATTATACCCCTTTAGAACAGGGATTGATTCATTGTTTGCATTTGTATCTTTGCTGTCTAGGTCAATATCTGGCAATGTAGACCCTTAATAAATACATGCTGGTTGAGTGGATCTGTAATGTTCTTTATATGCACAGTACAAGTTACTCTATCCATGCCTATTCATCCTCTGCTATCTTTGTCCATCATCACTCCAATTGCCTTTGAACCTTACATTAGATTTCCTGATGTTCCATCAATTTCAATAAAACACGTAACCTATCCATTGCTTATCTTTTTCTCTCACTATATGGCTCAACCATATTTTTTTCAATTATATAACTCCTTCCTACCACTTCTCCCATGCAATGTTTTGTTAGTACCATAGTAAAAACTACTCAAGTCAAGTTCTTTAAGTGCATGCATCTCTAATTATATCATGTCACTTTTCCCCTCTGAAATTAAAAAGGAATTCAAATATTTAAAACCTACAACTTCAATTTCTTATTGTAGTGTTCCCTGACTCAAAGCCAGACATTATCAGAAGACTAGCTTCCTCCCCTTCACAGCTCCTGTTCTTATGCTGATTTATCATTTATGCTGATGTTCCTTCAAACATTTTTACCTCTTAGTTCCTATTTCCTCAGATCCCATGAGTATCTCTTCCATTCTGCCCTAGCCACACAAAGGGATGGTCAGATCCTAGATCTCAGCATTACTCCTGAGTGCTCTATTTTTATTATAAAAAACTGACATTTTAAATATCTCATCAAAAACCTATCATTTCTCTCTCTCTCTCTCTCTCTCTCTATATATATATATATATATATATATACATATATATATCCTCTAACTTAAGCTATTTCTTTAATTTCCACTTAATCTACCAGTCCTTCAATTCTTTAGTGCTTTCTCAGGCCTTGTATTATTGTAACCTCATATTGATTCTGCATTAATTTCACCATCCATTTTCTCCAAACATACTCATATGCAACAGAGCTAAGGAACAGAGGTAAAAATTGTCAGCAATGAAGCTATTTAGGTCCACTATAACTTTTCCAATGCAACATCAACTAGACCTTCACTTTTGCAAAATAATCCTCTACTCTCCCATAATTGGTCCTTTAACATACTTCCTGCAGAAGTCTTTATTAACATTCTTTTCTCAAAATTTCCCCATCCAGGGTGGCCAGGTAGCACAGTGGATAGAGCACTGGCCCTGGAGTCAGGAGTATCTGAGTTCAAATCTGACCTCAGACATTTAATAATTACCTAGCCATGTCACCTTGGGCAAGCCACTAAACTCCATTACCTTGCAAAAAAACCTAAAAAAAAATTTCCCCATTCCCATTTCAAATTCAATATATCCAAATTAAATCTTAACCTTTTTCCCCTTCAAATTTATCCTTCTTCCAATTTTGCTATTTCTATCAAGGATACCATTAATCTTCTAGTTATGAAAGTTCACAACCTCAGTTTCATTCTGAAATTCTCATTCTCCCTTGCCCCACATATCTAATAGTTGCCATATCTTCTTTTCTCTACCTCCACAATTCAAATCAAGAGCTTCTTCATAAGTGTAGATCTGACCATGATATACTCCTCATCTAATGCCAGTTGCTCTCCACTGTTTCTTAGAACTTCTTTGCTTGGATTTTAAAGCCATTTACAACCTGGAATCAAATTGCATTACTCTATGACATGCTAGAGTCCAGTCAAACTGGTCTTCTCACTATTTCTCTTATACAACATTTCATTTTCCATTGCTATGCCTTTATGACTATCTCCTCATGCCTACAATGCACCTCTTCATCCTCTCTGCTTTATAAAATCCCTTTATTCATTCAGGGCTCATTTCAAACTCTGCCTTCTACATGAAACTTTTCCTAATTTCCAGATACTTATGGCATCTCTCCCAAAGCTACTTTGTATTTGTTTTGTTAAATACACACATATAACATATATGTGTGTTATACATATATCCATGTGTGTATATGTTTATATAACTATATCTGTCTATAGATCATCCATGGATATATCTATCTATAGCACAGCTATAGATAAGGAGCGAGAGAGAGATTGATTGATAGATAAATGATAGAGATGGACAGACAGACAGATCAATAGATAGCCAGATAAATAATTTCTCCTCCAATTGAATGTAAGTTCCTTGAGGACTGATGACTTTGTATTTATATCCCTAGTGCCTAGTTTAGCAATAAGCACATTACACTTGATAAATGATCCTTGGTTTATTTATTGATTGCTATTTATTATTTTCACCATATAATTTCCCAAAAGTAATAAAACCCAAATTCTTCTTTAATTCAATCTGTAATTTAATTCATTGTCCATCTATATTGTCTATCAATGCAGGATACATGAAGTCATGGTACCAACTCAATGAATTATCCATCTGATTCTATATTATAATCTAGGAAACTTATTTTCTTACACTTGATTTTTCCTGGGTAGATAGTTAGAATGAACTCTTGAATAATTATGAATCTTATTTAGAAGATTCTGTAGTGTTCTTTGCTCTGATGTAATGAGGAACTGGATATTTCATAAACAGGTACATGTAGAGGACTTCACCATTTATAGGAAAATCCTTTTACATCTAGACTTGGTACTTGGCATCTTCCCCTGTAGTAGGAAAATACTTTTTGCCAAGTATTATATCACCCGGGTTTTTGCTACATTTGAAATTAATCATCAAAAGGTCACAGAACAGAACAAAGTTATCTGTGCTGCTAAATCTTTCAAGAAATCATATATGACTTTAATATGTTCATGGGTACCCTTTTTGGAGGAGAACCCAAAGACAATACCATATAAAAAGCTTTGTTATGGTCAATAAACAAATAAACACAGTGGTATCTATTCTCTGAATCTTTTAATCAAATGTGAGACTGCAAAAATGTAGTCCAGTTGCAAGAGCCTACCTGTCCCTTTTTTATACCTAACATCATTCTGCCATCAATCATATATATTGTCAGCTCCAAATCTCACAAAAAGGAACTGTAACTAACACTTTCAATCCAGTGTCCCAGATAAAAATAATCTCAATTTTGTTAATGCTAAGGTTTTAAATAAATAGCCCTTATATAGTTTTTTTTTTATTTTCATCCTTCCTAGCCACTTAAAAGTGTAAACTTAGCAGAGAATATTCTGTGTCTTTTAAAATACTATGCTTCACTAGCAACACTTGCTGAATCCCTTCCTTCCTATCAATAAAGAGGGCCAACTATGCTCTGTCTACTTTTGAATTCAGGATATCATTCTTATTCATGCTTCTTTCTTCAGTTATGCTCTCACAAATTCTTATTCATTCCCTTCACTTTTATAGTTTCTATTTTGGGGTGACAATTCTGAAGTCTACCTCACTCCATCTTCCTTTCCTTACTTTTCTGGTTTGGTCTATTTCTAGAACTGTCACTTAGATATATCTTTTTAAATATTTCAGCACTATCTCCAACTTGATATGTTTCAAATTGGAGGTTGCAACTATCTCTTCAGGTTGGACTAGTCTCATAAAAACTGACACTGAAATGGATCTTAGAGGTCATCAGGTCTGAGTATCATTTCCTTTACCTCTAAATGCATAGAACCAATGTCAGCAAAATAGGTGAAGATATACATATATATATATATATATGTATATATATATACATATATATATAGTGGATGTGGCTAAGTTACATTGGCAATTTAACATCTGGTTATTCAGCCAATTAATCAGTTAAAAAGTAATTATTGAGT
Organism: Macrotis lagotis; assembly: GCF_037893015.1. Taxonomy (NCBI): domain Eukaryota; kingdom Metazoa; phylum Chordata; class Mammalia; order Peramelemorphia; family Peramelidae; genus Macrotis; species Macrotis lagotis. Next base: position 415,519,592 of record NC_133666.1, read on the forward strand.
AGCTGCTATGTGCCATATGCTGTACTACAAATACAAAGACAAAAACAAAAGTTTCCATTCTCAAGAAGCTTAAATTTTAATGGAAAAGAGAACATGTATGTGAGTATTCACAAACCTGAACCTCTACTTGGAAGAAGGCACTAGGATATATGGATACCAGGAAGCTAATGAGCTTATTATTGATTTTTATATTTTTGTTTTGTTTGGCGTTTGGGGGAAGTCAATTAGGATTGTGACTTGTTCAGGGCCACACAGCCAATCCATTGCACCACCTAGCTGCTTCTATGAGATTATTCTTGAAGGAAATTAGGGATTCCAAAAGGCAGATGAAAGAAGGGAACACATTCAGTGCAAAGGTTCAGAGATGGGAGATGGCAAGTACTTTGAAATCTATTTTATTTGGATGATAGAATGGATGAAGAGAGTTACATATAGTAAGGGCAGAAAACTAAGATTGTGTTAATTTATAAAGAACTTTAAGTGGCAACAGATTTTATATTTGATCCTACAGATAATGGAAAACCACTGGACTTTAGTGAAGGGGTATAGACTCGTTCAGATTTGTACTTTTAGAAAATCTATTTGCCAAAATTTGTTTTATGTTCTATTTTCCCTCTCATAATTTTTTCCTTTTTGTTCTGATTCGTTTTTCACAACATGAATAATATGGTAGCATGTTTAACATAATTATACATTTATTGCCTATATTAGATTACTCTTTGTCAAGGGAAGGGGGTATGGAAAAGAGGGAGTAAGAACACTGGAACTCAAAACCTTACAAAAATGATTGTTGAAAGCTATTTTTACATGTAGTTGGGAAAAAATAAATAAATTTATTAAAAGAAAAAAAAAGAAAAGAAATCCCTTTGTCAGTGAGGACTTTTACACTTTCTATGGGCAATAGAACCTATCATTAGTGGGGCAATCAGAACAGTGGCATTGACAACTTTGTTTATATAAGGATAAGAATTTTCATCCTTTATTCTGTCATTAATGATATACAATGGTTAAATTCATTGACAATTTTATCTATAAGTATAAAAGTTCTCATTGACCTCATTGCATTAAATACATATTCAGTGACTTTGCCAAGGCATCTAGATCATTACCAGATTTGCCCCTTTTTTTCACAACTATATAAAATTTATCTCTTTCTCTATAAATCACTAAAAATTGATCTGCGATCAACTAAACAAAGAATTTCCGAGTAAGCTATGCTTTACAAATTAGAGTATTTTGTTGTAATACTGTTTTACAGGATTTTGTCTTTCCCAAAAATTTTACAAGTGTCCACAGCCACTCTTGTTTAATTCAGAAACTATAATGTTTATGGTCTACCGAGGCAACAACATTAGTACTCTGTACTTGGAATCAGAAAACCTAAGTTAAAATATTCCTTTAGTCCCTTACTAGCAATAGGATCTAGGTAAAGTCATTTAACTTCTCTGAGTCTCAGTTTTCTCTTTAGTAAAAATGAGTAGATTAGAGTCAATATTCTCTAAAATTCCTTTTGGATCTATAGTTTTATGATCCTATGGGCCATCCATATCCATACTGCTCTCCTTAAATTACCACTAACATAGTTAGTAACCAGCACCCAAACCAATATCTTCACTGGATCTTCACTCCTTTTCTCAAAAACTTGTTGCTCAGTCTTTCTTCTGAAAGAAATAAATGACAGTACATCCTACTTATGAATACCATTCATCAAGTCTAAGTGGTGTCTATGTGGAAAAATTTGCCTTCTTGCATTCAATTATCTAGTTTACCTTGCTTCACCACACATAGCATATTTATATATGAAGCCATGGCAGAAAAGAAAAGATAATAAATTTAACTAAATACCTATTATGTGCCAGACTCTGTGGTAAAGACTTTCTGTGTAAAAAAGACTTCCTTATTTGATTCTTATAACAACCTGGGGGAGAAAGTGCTGTTATTTTTCTTATTTTACAACTGAGGAAACAGAGGCAGAAAGAGATGAAAATGACTTGTCCACAGTCATACAGGTAGTAAGGTATTTGAAATCTAATGCTCTATTGTACCACCCAGTTGTCCTATAGGTTTCAATGCTATATTGACCTTCTTTGTGCCTTTAATAATTTGGATGCTATGCTATTTGGTGTGTGTGTGTGTGTGTGTGTGTGTGTGTGTGTGTGTGTGTGTGTGTATTCAATATTGTAATTACTTCATTTTGTGTTTAGCAATATATGTGTGTCTATATGAGATTACCTCAATATGATCAAATCACACCCTTGTCCTCTATTTATGTAGATGCTTTCTAACTGCCTTAATAATGGTAAAGTTCCCTTCCTTAAGGATATGATTTCTCTCTCATCACACTCAATTTGAATCAATGTACAATATGGAAACAATGTAAAGACTGACAAATTGCTTTGTGTGGGGGGGTGGGGAGGGAAGTAAGATTGGGGGGGGAAATTGTAAAACTCAAAATAAATAAAATATTTAATAAAAAAATGGTAAAGTCCCCAGAAGTTATACGACTCAACTTTCCATACAGGAATATTAATAAATTAACTATATTGAACCCCTATAATTTCTCTTTCATATTTATCATTTTATGCTTCTCTTGAGTCTTCTGCTTGAATATCAGATTTTCTGTTCAGTTCTGATCTTTCCATCAGAAATGGTTAAAAGATCTTTTTTCATTTAATATTCATTTCCCCTGAAAAATTGTACTCAGATTTACTAGATAGGTTGTTCTTGGTTGTAATCATAGCTTTTATTTAAGCCTTCTGGAATACCATAATCCGAGCCATCTGCTCCTTTAAGACAGAAGCTATTAAATCTAGTGTAATTGCTACTGTAGTTTCATGATATTTTAATTGTTTCTTTCTGATTGCTTGCAATATTTTCTCCTTCACCTGGGAGATCTGGAATTTGACTATAATAATAATACTGAGAATTTTCACTTTGAGATTTCTTTGAGCTGATCAGTTAAGGTCTTTCCATTTCTATTTTGCTCTTTGGACATAAATATTGAAGTTGTTTTCCTTTATAATTTCTTGAAATATGATGCCTAACTTTGTTTTTAATTATTGCCTTTTAGTAGTTCAATAATTCTTATCTCTTCTCAATCTATTTTTCAGGCTGGTTGTTTTTCTGATTATATATTTCACATTTCCTTCTATTTTTTTCATCCTTTTCAATTTGTTTATTGTTTCCTGATGTCTCATAGAATCATTAGCTTCCACTTGCCCAAATCCAGTTTTTAAGTAACTATTATTTTCAGTGAGCTTTTATACCTCTTTTTTCCACTTGACCATTTTGTTTTTAAGGAAATCTTTTCTTTAGTCAATTTTTGTGCCTCTTTTATCATTTGGTCAATTTTATTTTTAAAGGTGTTATTTTTTTTTTAGGTTTTTGCAAGGCAAATGGGGTTAAGAGGCTTGCCCAAGGCCACACAGCTAGGTAATTATTAAGTGTCTAAGACCGGATTTGAACCCAGGTACTCCTGACTCCAGGGCCAGTGTTTTATCCACTGCGCCACCTAGCCACCCCTAAAGGTGTTATTTTCTTCAGTATTTTTGTTGCCTTTTTTACTGAACTGTTGATTCTCTTCATAATTTTCTGGCTTTCTCATTTCTTTTCCCAATTTTTTCTTCTGCCACTCTTTTATCTATTATTAACTCTTCTAGGAATTCTTGTTGATTTTGTGTTCAAGTTACATTTTTTTTCTTTGAGAGTTGTTTTCATGTTGCTGTCTTCTGAGTTTGGGTCTTGATCTTCCAAGTCATCACAGTAGCTTTTGTGGTCTGATTGTTTCTTTGTTATTTGCTGATTTTTCCAGTCTATTTCTTGACTCTGAACTTCATGTTAATTCTCCTGGGACCAAGAAGGACACTGTCCCATGCTTTGAGCTTTTTCACACTATGCTCTTAAAGTTAACCCTGGGGGTGGGAAGGGTGTCTGTAAATTTTCAGTGCTTCCAAGGTGGTGATTCAAGGAGAAGCATGGTCACTATTCTAGTCTGCACTCTGGGCTTTACCCAGAAAGGGTCCCTGTTCCCCTACAGCTACAAGAGCTAGTATTCCTCTCTGCCTGGAAATGTCTCCAGACTAATTTCTCTAAACTGCTGCTGCTGCTGCTTCTTAGTTCCCTCCAATAATAGATAACATTGCTGTCTCATTCACTCCAGGTCAGAACCCTCTCCTTCTAATCCCAGCTTATCATGATCTGGAAAAATGTCTCATCCCAGCCTTTTGTTGGCTATTCCTCACCAGAATTAGATATGACGTGTTATTTTTCAATTTGTCTTGAGGGGATTGTTGGGAGAGTTTGACTGGTTTAATGCCTCTACTCCACCATTTTTGCTTCACCATATTGTTAGTTTTCTAACTGTATTGGGACTGTGACTTTCTCTGATACATGGCTTAGCAATATGAAGCACTGTTTATAAAATTTTGGCAGCTTTTTCTTCAATTCTCATCCTTCTTAACTTCTCTATAGCCTTTGACACTATCCATAAGCCTCTCCTGAATACTCAGTCCTCCTTAGATTTTTGAGACATTGTTCTCTCCCAGTTCTTCTCCTATCTGTTTGGCTGTTCTTTCCTTGTTTCTTTTGTTGGCTCTTCATCAAGATCATGCCTCTAATCATGAGTATCTTCCATGCTTTACCCTGAACCTTCTTCTCAGTCTTCTGAAGCCTATAAAATCTTCACAGAATAATATTTTTAAACAAATTAAGGGAATGCTAAATTTCATTTAGATCGTAATGAAAATAAACATGTAATACCACTCTAGTTCACAAAAACACTTGGGAGTCTAAAATTCATTTGGAGCAGAATCAGAACATTGTACATAGCAACAATATTATAATGGCAATCAACTATGAAAAACATCACTACATGGATAATTGTAATGATCCATGAAAATCTAAAGGACTCTTGGTTTAAAAAATTACTATCTACATCCAGTGAGAGAACAGATTAAAGCATATTTTTCACTTTATTTTTCTTGCTTGTTTTGCCAATATGGCCAAGATGGAAATGTACTGCATGACTTCACATGTATAGTGGGTATTATATTGCTTTCTTTTTCAATGGTTAGAGGAAGCACCAGAGGAAAGGAGAAAGAAAGAAAGAAGGGAGGAAGGAAGGAAGGAAGGAAGGAAGGAAGGAAGGAAGAAAGAAAGAAAGAAAGAAAGAAAGAAAGAAAGAAAGAAAGAAAGAAAGAAAGAAAGAAAGAAAGAAAGAAAGAAAACTTACTTAGTTATTTCATCAGCTCCCTTAAATACAACTATCATTTCAATGCAAATGATTGCCAGATCTATTTATATATCACTAATGTCTTCTGAGCTCTAAGTCCCTTAAGAATTACCTTCTGAAAATCTTGAATCAGATGTACTGTAAAAATCTCAAACTCACCATATCCAAAAAATGGAATTTATTATTTTTTCCCTCCAAACCTCTCCTCTCCAAAATTTCTCTTTATCCAGGGCTCTGCTATACTCCCAGTTATTCTGACTCATAGCTTTGATGTGATTCTTCATTCTTCAATCATGATCACCCCACATACTCAAATTACTATCATTTTTTTTCATTTCTACCATTACAACATCTTTTATATGTGACTTGTATATTGCATACCACTCCATCCATTTATTCACACAGTTACCCCCCAACTTCAGGCCTTCATCACCTCTTACCTAAGCCAATAAAATAAACTTCCAATTAATCTCCCTGTCTCAAGTGTCTCCCTATTCTAATCTATCCTCCACTCATTCACCAAAGTGATTATCCTAAAGTGCAAGTCTAACCACAACATCATCCCCCCATCTACTCAATACACTCTAATAACTCCCTTTAGTCTCCAGGAATAAATACAAATTCCTCTTTGACATTTAAACTTGGACCCTTCTGATCTCTCTGGCATTTTTGTATTGTACTTGTCTTCATGAATTCTATAATCCAGCTATACTAGTTCACTTGCTATTTCTCACACAGGACTCTCCATTCCTGGAAAGTATTCCCTCCTCACATATGACTCCTGGGTTCCCTGGATTCTTTCAAGAATCAACTCAAAATTTACCTTCTATACTAATCATTTTCTGACTTTTCCCCTCCTCTCCCTTACTTCTTTCCCACAGAGATTATTTTCCATGTATATGGAAAGTAATGTATATATGGAATAGGCATGTATAGCAATAGAATATATATATATATATAGAAAGCATATGTGAATATATATATATATGTATATTTTGAAAAGAATGGGGGCAAGCTAGGCAGCACAGTGGATAGAGCACTGACCTTGGAGTCAGAAGGACCTGAATTCAAATCTGATCTCAGACTCTTAGTAACTAGCTTGCTAGTATGACCTTGGGCAAGTCACTTTACCCCTATTGCCTTGCAAAAAAAAAAAGCAAAACTAAAATAAAAAACTAAAGGGAGAAAGATCCTATTGACATAGTTATTAACATAAGGCTTCCTTCCTTAGTATGTGAGATCCTGGAAAGCAGGAAACATGTTTTAGTCTTTTTTTGTGTATCCTCTACTAAAAGACAAAGTGTTTGACATATAAGTTTTTAATAAATTCCTGTTGACTGGTCATGTGACTAATACACTGAAAATATATTTTCATCAGGTCTTGTGAGGTGCAGTGTCTTCCTGAAAAAGAACTTTCCATGATTGTAAAGGGGGAGGGGTCCCAAAAGTCTGAGGCTTTGAGGTACTAAAGTATTGAAAGTACTTAAAACTGCAACAAGATTTTTGGAACACCCTGTATATTAAATCATGGTCCAGAAATTCAAATCCTTTTTTCAGATATTATCTTCTTAACTAGCTATTTACTTTCCAAAACTGCCTGTCTCTGCTGATTCCCAGACCTCCTATCTACAGCAGTGATGAAAATACCACCTGTTTCCCTAAGGGCTTCAGTTTCTTGCCCAGTACTTACTTCATCATCTCAAACGATGCTTTCCAGGTTCCTTCTGGCAGTATCATTTGTCCCCAGATGGGACAGGAGTGGGTAGTATTGTCAGGTTTGACAAGTCTCAAGCAGTTTTCTGAAATATCCTGGAGATATGCCTTGGAAAGATGTCAGATCTCTCTGAAGTTAAGATTTCTTGAAGGACAAGCATCTGAATGGGGTCTTCAAATAGGAATAGAATTTTAATGACTGAAGATGGAGTGGAACCAAGAGGCTTTCCAGGAATGAGTGAAAATGCACAGGTGGACCAATGCAAATTTGAACTTGAACAGTGTAATCTGGCTGAAGTTTAGGTCTCTAGAAGACAGCACTTGAAAGACTGTTGTGGGAGGAGGAATGAGATGTTTCTTCTTTGGCCTTAGAAGACAACTCAGAGCTAGAACCACAATGGACAAGCAGAGTTCTGCCTCCCATACTAATAGTAACCAACATCCTGCCTCTTGGTCCTCCTCAACACCCCAGCCCACCAGGACTCACTATACTCTGACCAACTACCACCACCACTCCCAAAGTCCCAAGAGTTCCACCATCACAAGGCAAACTACCTGACCTAGGGACACAAAGCAAACGGGATACCCAGGTTCAATGTTGGATTGAATAGGCAATAGTAGAGTAAAAAGAATTTAATAAATGCATCAACTGCTACTTCCTATACCTCTTACTCTAAACTCAGTCTTAACCCTAACACAGTCATTATCCTGTTCTGCCAACCATCCAGGGTCATTCTTAATCAGCTCCAACCATATTCTAAATGCAAATTGTTGAACATTCAATATGAACATTTGTCCCTTGGAAAATAGCAAACAGAACCAATTGGGGCTTGATTTATTGTTTTGTCGATTCTCTAAAATTACAAAAGTGATGAAGAAAATGTCAGTGATGAAAAATAAAATTAATGGTATCAAGTTTTTTGAAGAGCCAGTTGTTAAGCATTTTCCAATTCATTCCCTTTCATTATGCCCTCCAAGAATCTCTTCCTATTGTGATGCAATGGGAAAAAACAGTTCAAATTTACAATCAAAGGATCTGGGTAAAATTGTGGCTTTGTAATATCATATAGGCTTACTACCTCTGTGGCTTTCAGCAAATCACTTGCTCTGAAGAATATTTGCATTTCCTCAACTGTAAAATGAAAGGATTGGACTAGATGACCTCCAAGATCACTTACAGGTATAAATCTCTTCCTCTAAGATTTCTTTACTTCTGGTGCTTACTAAAATGCAATTTTCTTTTGTATACATATCTCTTGGCTCCTTCTCCAAAGGTGACCAACCTTCCTATCACAGAAGGTCAAGAACTATAATCAGCAAACTCCTTATTCTCTACTGACACTTTCAGATCCTACCTGAACCAACATCAAAAACAGACTCTCCTCTGAAGTTTACTCCATCATGTATATATATATATATATATATATATATATATATAGAGAGAGAGAGAGAGAGAGAGAGAGAGATTAGATAGATATAGAGATATAGAGGTAGAGATAGAGATAGAGATAGAGATAGAGATAGAGATAGAGATAGAGATAGAGATAGAGATAGAGATTAGATATAGATAGATATAGATATAGATATAGATATAGATATAGATATAGATACAGATACAGATATAGATACAGATATAGATATAGATATATAGATATAGATATAGATATAGATATAGATATAGATATAGATATAGATATAGATATAGATATAGATATAGATATAGATATAGATATAGATATAGATATAGATATAGATATAGATATAGATATAGATATAGATATAGATATAGATATAGATGTAGATGTAGATATAGATGTAGATACAGATACAGATACAGATACAGATACAGATACAGATACAGATACAGATACAGATACAGATAGATGATATAGAGATAGAGATAGAGATAGAGATAGATAGAGATAGAGATAGATAGATATAGATACAGATACAGATCAGATACAGATACAGATACAGATACAGATGATATAGATAGATATAGATATAGATATAGATATAGATATAGATATAGATATAGATATAGATATAGATATAGATGATATAGATGATATAGATGATATAGATGATATAGATGATATAGATGATATAGATGATATAGATGATATAGATGATATAGATGATATAGATGATATAGATGATATAGATTCTTGTTGCTCTCTCTCCATGTGACTCTTTCTCCTCCCTGGTAAATTCAGTTCCTGGGTTACTGTCCTTTTTTTTTCCAAAACAAAGGTATTAGCTAAAATGGCTTAGAAAGATAAGTAGTAATAAAAACATTCACTTCCTCCATAGGCCTATGGGAACATTCTCCTTCAAATACATACATCATCAAAGAGAAGAATAGACACCATAAGTAGAGACACACAAAGAGGTTTAAACACATATAAACAAGGCACAGAAGTGAGGAATATCTTATGGCTCCAATATGTTACATCTTCTGCTTTCTAATCCCTACTTTCTTTCAATAGACTAGTTCTTCTAGTTTCTCAGTTCCAATGACTTGCAAGTAGACTACCTAAACCATGAACAAAAACACATATATTAGAGTCCTCCTTTCTTGACTTCACCTTTGATCCAGTTCAGTTGAATTTGTCCCAGGTGTCAGAAATTCTAGATCTGGATTTGAGTGACCTAGGAAGAATGGATACATTTCCCAAAGGAGCAAATAAAAACATGACCTAAAGAAGGATTCCAGATTAGATTTGTACAGAAGTAGGATTAATTACCTTTGTAAACAAATCTTCAAGTAAAGGATGAACAGCCACTTGTCAAGTGTGTTGTGATACACGTTATTATTTGGTAGGTAATAACTGAACAGGATAATCACTGAGATCCCTTCCAACTCTAAGTTCTGTTTGATCCTGTTATTTAGAGCATGAAGTGGAAATTTGGGATGTCATTAAGGAATGGAAAGCAAGAGAACTAGCTAATTGGTCAGTAGTGTGAGAAATGGGATTCAGTCACTCCCTGATCAAGTAGTGATTAGCCCAAGTATGCTACCCCAGCTCACTGTTCCTCTAGTAGCAAACCAAACAGAGTGGGACAGCTCAGTGGTGCAGTGGATAGAGCACTGACCTTGGAATCAGGAGGACTGGAATTTGAATTCTAGCTTCAGTTAACTGATATCTAACTCGCTGTGTGACCTTATTTAACCCTCATTGCCTCTCCTCCAAGGCATCTCCCTCATCCTGATTCATAACTGGTCATTGAACCCAGATGACCCTGGAGGAGAAAGTGGGGTTCAGCACAGCCCCCCCCAGATCCAGTTCATGTTTTTGTCATGGCATCACCTCCCTTGATGTTATGGTCTTCTTCAAGAATGAAGGATAGCCATAATCAACAAATGGAGTTCCATATTCTCCTTTATGAAACAACAAAGGAAAGGTTTATTACTGTTCTCTCAAAAAGTGGATGTATGGTACCCCATAGGGACACACACCAGTACAGAAGCAATAGTAAGCTTTATATATTAGTTCAACCCTCTCCCTCCCTCTGTAGGTACAAATCCCATATTCAGGCATGACAGCTATTTCTGTGGGATGAGTGGTGGGGATAATAGGCATATAGATGCACACACACACACACAAACACACACACACACACACACACACACATATATTTATATATATATATTTTATATATATATATATATATATATATACATATATATACATATGCCTGATTAAGATTGCATACTGAAAGTTCAGCCTGACTGACTGGAAGCTTGAACTCCTAGGTGTTTGTCATTTCCCCAATTCCTGAATTTCTGTTTCATCAGGATGTGCCTACCTTCAGGTCAATCACCAGACCTTCCGTTCTATCAAAACAGGAAAAAAAATATTGTTCAAACACATCTATGGAAGCAGAACAATTTGCAGATATTGCAAGTAGGAAGACTGAAAGATTCAATTAATTTTGTGATCTTAAGGGGGATGAAAACCTCCACAGCAATCAATCACTCAAGTAGTTTACTATGTGATCCCCACTTACATTAGTTGATGTAACAAAAACAAAAAGGAAATAGTCCCTACTCTCAAGTATCTCCCTTATCATAGGGAAAGACAACATATATTGTTATTTGCCTCTTTGTCTCTCCCACCCATTGTTCTTAATTATACATTTATAGATATACATATATTTATAATACAATAATATTATATATTATTATATCACAGAAATTATATATTAGCTTATATATGATATATAACTATATATTTATGTACTATTTATATATAAACTATATATAAACATACATAAAGTATAAGTATACTATTTATATATAAATATATATAGTTTATATATATTAGTTTATAAATAATCTGAAATATAGGAATTAGTAATAACTCCTAGAGATATCAGGAGAGATTTCATGTGGAAGGTCGTTCTTAAGCTCATCTTTGAGGGAAACTCAAGATTCTAGGAAAGTGCTGGGGCTGAATCATCAAATATCAAAGATAAAATTTGTATTTAATCTTAAAGATAATAAAAAGCCATTGAAGTTTATTGATGGTCAGATCTGAGCTTATGAACAGTTTTGTTAAGGACAGAATATAGAATTTCAAACATGAATTATTTTATAAAATTTTCAGAATTCTACAAATTAATGGCATAAGCACTCCTTTTCCATGTTGAACCTGAAATATAAACTAAAAAAACTGCTACTAATAGAAATATGTACTAATAACATTGCCATCATGTGTCCTGGAATGAGGGAAGTAATTGATCATCTCTACTTCTCTATCCATCTGAAATAAATCTAAAATGTGTTCACATACTCACACAGAATGAATCTGAAGTATGTTCATGTGCCCACATATGAGGGATGAGAACAAGAGTGTGCTGGTAAATGTTTAACAACCAGTCCAGAAAAGAAAAGAAAAAATGCACACTACACACTATTAAGATAAATCAAATTTTGATTAAGAACATTTGCCAATTTCCTAGGAATAAATATTTGCACATAAAACTTAACCATCATCTGTCTGAGTTGTTGGGAACTGGCTCCAGTATACTTCTGATTGGGAGTTTTCATTGCACCAAGGTAAAAGACTTAAAAACAATTTTGATGGTTTATAAGAAATGAAGATATTTGAAATTCCCATTGAAGTCAATAAAGATCTGTGAGTCATTCTGGCAGCAATGGAGAGCAGATACTTATAAATCTAAAAAAGCTTATGTTCCATAAATGAACTGTGTAATTAAGTGAAGTCCCAATGTGACTTCTTCATCATTCTTACCAAAGTTCAAGTTCCCTGAAAACCAAAACCTATACATTTCTCCTTTGCCCAATTCTAGTTCCAATCTCCACAACCTTAGAGCTTCCAAATCCTCCTTTCTTCCAAACAAGTTTATATCAGTTGAAGGCACCAAAATCTTTCCAGTCTCCCAGCTACATAATTTCTGCATTATTACCTATCCAATCATATGCTGGTAATTAAGGCTTAATAAGTAATTTTATAAGGAGAAAAATGCATGGCATACTTTTGAATCTGAGCTCTTAACATTTTCTCCAGCACTTTCTTAAATCTAGGTAATCAAAAAACAATAAATCAAGTCCTAATTTATGTTTTCCCTTCTATGATATTGAAATACTTATCATCTAGGGAACCAGAAGTAGCTGGTTCCAGCGCAACCTTGCCCCTACCTCCCATATTCAGTCACCAAGTATTGCTATTTCTACATCAACAACATCTCTCACAGTCAAGGAAGGTTACTTTATTATATTACTACCGTATTACATTACTACATTACCACAGCTTAGTTCAAGTCCTAATTATCCTTGATTGGATTCTTAAGCTTCTTAATTGGTCTTCCTGCCTCTTTTAACACCACCATCCATCCTATACATTTATACCAAAGAAATTTTCCTTAAGCATATATATGTTCATATGACTGCCCTACTCAATCAACCACAGAGGCTTCTATTGCCTTTAGGATAAATAGCCCTTGAAGTTCCTTACAATCTGTCCCCATCTATCTTTCAAGAAAAATTGAATATTATTCCCCACATTGTACTTGGTAATTTAGCAAAACTGGCTTCTTGTTCCTCACACAGGAATGTCTCTGTACATCCTATATCCCTAGAATGTACTCTACACCTCTACTGTCTAGAGTCCCTCTCTTCCCTTAGAATTCAGGTCAAGCACAATCATCAGCATGAAACTGTTGATGAGGAAATTAGGTGACACTGCCACAAAGATCAGTATTCTTGGAAGTGAAAAGACTCTTGACTAGCCCAGGAGGTTTGAAAGCTCAGGATTTTTTATTTCACAAACCTGCAAAATTCACAGATTAAACTTTTCCTGGAGTGATAGTAAACTACTTAAGGACAGGTTGAAAAACAAAGGTCTAGGAAAGAATGTCAGAGGGTAAGAGAGAAAGGAAAACAGTCATAAGAAATGGCTGAAATCAGACTCCAGTAAATGAGCATGGAGGGGAATGTGGGCCAAACTTTTATAGTTTTTCCCACTTCCTGTCCAGGGAAGAGTCAGGGAAACATGGGTTAAAGGGGGATCCCAGTCCCTCTACATGACTGGGACATGTAACTACTTTGGAAGAGTGAGAAGCAGGAAGCTGGAGGAGGGGTAGAGGGAAGAGCTGAGGTTGCTCTTATCTTGAACAATTTAAATTTAACAAGAAATTCCTTGAATAATTGAAGGGAATTTGTAGCTGACTGGGGTTTATGCTGCAAAGGGAACCCTTAAAAATTATCATACAGGCACAAATAATATTTTCTTATTATTAAAAAACTAGAGAGATATTTCTCCTTCAACAAAACCTATCTTGATCCTCCCACACTGATAGTCCACTAATTTCCATTTAAATTTTGTTACCATATATATTGCATGTGTTTATGTACTTGTGTCATATACAAATACTCATATGTAGATTCATATATGAATATTATATATATATTGTATTTGTTATCTTTATATTTATCCTTTATTTGGCCTTATTTCCCCCCATTGGGATATAAGCTCTTTCTGAGTAATGATCATTCCATTCCTTATATATGTGTCCTCATTACCTAGCACATATGTTGAATGATTGATTGATTGATTGATTGGGAGAGAAAAGAAATTCATTTTCTTAATTTTTTTAATAATTAGTTTTATGAGGTTTTTTAATATAGACAGCCGAATTTCTTTATTTGTCTGCTTTAGGGATTCAAATTCTATAATTGATCAATATTAAGTTCCAACCTAATAAGACCATAGATTTAAAGAGAACACAAAGTGTTAAGTTGTCTACCATAATCTTGTCATTTATAGTTCAGGAAGCTGGATCACAGATAGAATAAAATGTCTTATCCAAAGTCATCAAATAGGCAAATACCAGAGTCATGATTTGAATCCCAATGCTCTAGATTTCTTTCTAGAACTTACCTGGAATAGGTGAGCTGGAACCAGGTTGTGAAAGACTTTGAATGCTAATCAGAGGACTTTATATTTGATCCTCAAGGTAACAGGGAGTCACTAGATTTTATTAAGTAGGGAGGAGACATATTCAGAATTGTTCTTTACAATTATGAGTTTGGAAACTGTGTGGATAATGGTTTGGAGATGGTAGAGTCGTTCTCAATCAATAAATTTTGTATCATTCTATTGTGGATGAGATTGGGGCCACCAAATGAAGATTGAAGAGTTGGTGAAAGTGAATGAATTTGTTTCCCTGAGATTTAAAACTGCTCAGGATTTATTATAGATGGCTACAAAGTGTACAGATTGAAACCTTTTCTCCTCCTGGATAAGCAGTAAGCACTTTGAGGACAGATTTGGTGAGGGGAGAAAGAGAGAGACAGAGAGACAGAGACAGAGAGACAGAGAGAGAGAGAGAGAGAGAGAGAGAGAGAGAGAGAGAGAGAGAGAGAGAGAGAGAGAGAGAGGATAGATAGCCAATAGCCATAAGGGCTGGCTTCATCTGGCCACATGGCATAGGGGCCCATGGTTTTCCAGTGGGCTTAGGCCAGAAGCATGTGCCTAAGTGAGAGAGAGATAGTTGTCCTTGCAAGACAAAGGTAGGATCAAGAATAGAGAGTAGGCTGGCTCTTCTATTCTGGACTTGAATGCACTTCTGTAGTGGTTGGACAAAGGGTGATCCTTGGAGAGGTCCAGCACCTGGCTCAGGTATTCTCCAATAGGCAAGATGTGTACTGGTCCTTCCTGTCCCAAGGTATGTGACCTCTAAGTCCTACATGTCATTTCCTGTCACACCAACATAAGCTTGACCCAACAAGGAGATGATACAAATTTTACATTTAACAATGGAATAATAGGATTTAATTTGCATCACAAGAACCAATAATATTTTACATTTTTATAAAATTTAACAATATAAAGGTTTACAAAATCTGTTTCCAAGTTACAAATTTCTTATGTTCATGATACCCTACATCAATTCTAGGCAAGAAGAGGACTGAACTAGAGTGGGGGCAAATGGCCATGTGGGTATTTTCTTTTACCTTGAAAGGGAATATGTTCATTTAGTTTGAAAAATTATGTAAATATCAATTAATAATTTTCTTGATTTTCACCCCTACCTTTTTTTCACTTGTTTCAATTTTATTCTTGTCCCTTACATTTCATTTATTAAAAATGTACTTAAATATACGTTGAGCTCACCTTTGAGCAGGACTGAACTGTTTCCAGGTAACTACAAAGTTCTTTTGCTAATCCCAAACTTCTCTAGAGGGAAAATGTCAACCAGTATTTTTTAAGTATTTACTATTTGCCAAGCCCCTAAACCAAGTTCTTAGAATTTGAATAAAATTAAAAAGAAAGACAGTTCCTGACTTCAAAGATCTTACATTCTAGTAATGGAAGACTACATGCAAAATGTAGGGGTAAGTTTGCTGGGAAGATGGAGTAATGAAGAAATAAATATAAAGAATCAAAAGTGGAGCTGAGAGTAATAAAAGAGTTGATATGATGACCTGAAGGGCCATACTTTAGAAAGGAGAAATGACATATCAAAGGAAGGGGCTGGAGGAATTGACAGGATCTTCTAAGTTAAGAAAGTTACTTCACGGGGCAGTTAGGTAGCAGCCCTGGGATCAGGAGGACCTGAGTTCAAATCAGACCTCAGACACTTAAAAATTGCCTAGCTGTGTGATCTTGGGCAAGTCACTTAAACCCTTTGCATTACCCCCCCCCAAAAAAACAAGCAAAATAAGAAAGTCACTGAGGGATGTTTCAGGATAATAAAGCATCTTCTAGGGTAAGAAAGTTGCTGGGACACGGTAGAAGAAAAATGTCTGGAGATTTCAAGGATAGTATAATATAGATGTAAAGAGGATATATGTGCAATAAATGAGGCATTTTGAAGGCAAATAGATTAAAATGTCATCAGAGAAATGAAGAAAATAAAAAAGAAGGAAAAGAAAATCGACCAGTCATGTGACAAAGCAAAGCATGATAAGTGACCCAACAGTATCCTTGTGATGTCAATGGAGAACAAGGAAACTTGTCCAGTATGTGAAATAGATATTCTGTAGTGAATTTATGGGATGAATAGTGAACATAAATAGAAGGGTGATGATTTATATCATTATAAGAAAGCTTCAAATTGGTGAGAACTGAGAAAAATGATTATTCAATAATTAATAATTGAGGAGATCTAGGATCTTTTCCCTTACTCATTTGAAGATTAGGGCAAAGCTTGGTTCTCTATAAGGACAGAGCAGCTAATGAGATGAAATCTTGGATTTGTCTCACCCAAATAGAGAACCTTACAAAGAATTTAATCTAAGGAGAATTACAAGGATGGAGTCTAGATAAATTCTTTGCCTGGATTGCCCAAGGCTGGATGTGATCTGGAAATCATTGACATAATCAGCCCTTCATTAGAATAGACCCACTTCTAATTATAATATTCCCTCTTTTCATTAATTTGTTAACCAATCCTAGTTAATTGTCCCCTTAGCAACACCCACTCTTTCAAGGGCATATGAGTATGGAATGGGTTCCATGAGGGACTATTGACTGTTTTTATTAATCATTGCTAAAGTTATTAATAAAATGATTATCAAAAAAGAAAAATTATCTCTCTCAAACTTTTTATACATCACAGCTCACAAGTCCATTTGAATATTTAAACAGTAAAAAATTAAATTTCAAAAAAAATTCAAGATGTAGATGGGTTATAACTCTAAAATAACTCCAGTACTCCTTCATGGATGACCCTGAGCAAATCTTTGAGTCTTTCTGAGCCTCTCAGTTTTTTCAACTATGAAAGGAGGGAGTTGAACTAGATGATCTTTATATGGTACCTTCCAGCTCTAAATCATACAATCTGAAATGTTAAAACAGCACAATTACTGGACAGCTCCAATATGATTAGGTTTTAAATTAAGATCCATTGCCCAAGAGAAACAGAATGGACCCTCCCTTATCAGAAGGAATTATTATCTCATACCTTCCTTTTTGTCATTAACACCTAAGTATTCCAAAAATCATCAGGAGAGGGGCACAGAAGGACATTGTTTCTACCCAGAAACCGAAATAGTTCTATAAGCTTTTTTAAATAGTGCAGGCCAACCACTGCTTCTCTGAAGGAAATTTAAGAGCCAGAAAAAAGTAATTTCAACCTTTGTACTGATTTCTACCCCTTTTCCCCCAGACTATAGAAGATGTAGCCTGAGGCCATCCTGCTTCAAAGGTGTTAACTGAGCTTGGAGCATCCTCTTAGGAACCGGAAATTCACTGCAGGCTCTACAGAACCCTTTAATGGATTCAGCATTAGGACTCAAATGCAAAAGATGAACTCACACAGGCCCTTCTGAAGCTTAAGCTGTTTAACAGGCAAGAACAAAAGCTCACCAAGTGCCCTCTCTCAAACTGCTCTCTGAGGCAAAACATCTATTTTTCTAAGAGAAACTTCCTTTTAGAGCAATATCAAGACTTCTCTGTTTAAACTTGAAACATGGGTTTTGGGAGACTCACATTGCAGGGAGAAAGGATACAATTCTGGACAGTAAATATATGTGTTTCACTGTGGTATATTAAAGGGGGGAAATGCACTGGTTCTTGAAATGATTTAAACTGTTCCATTTCAGAAGGGAATCTCTGTAATTGCTTTGAGGCTGCAATTCATGGCAAGGGAAAAAAACAAGAAAGCAAGGAAGTCTGAAAACACTATTTATTGAAGAAAAGGGGGGGGGGAGAAATCAGAGTTGATAAATTAGTTTCTTATCAGCTCTCCTTCATCTGTTGTTATATTGCAGAAGGACCTAAAGATTTTTATGTCAGCAAAATCTGAGTGGAAAATAGACCCAGAGACTGTACAACCAGAAGTAAAATAACTAGATTGTAAACTACATGAGGACAGAGACCCCATCTTTTTCATTCAATATTTGTCATCTTTGCTACACTAATATATTGGATTTTTTATTTGTTTTGTTGAGTCATTTTATCCAAGTTCTACTCTTTGTAATCCCATTTGGGATTTTCTTGGCAAAGATACTAAAGTGATTTGTTATTTCTTTTTTCAGCTCATCTTACAGAAGAGGAAATTAAGACAAACAGGCTTCAGTGACTTGCCCAGGTTCACACAGCTAGTAAGTGTCTGAGGTCAGATATGAACTCAGTAAGATGAGCCTTACTAATTCCTGGACTGGCACCCATCACCTGAACCACTTAACAGTATGTGGAATTAGGTTTGTAATTCTAAAGGTTTCTTCAGAATATTAAAGTCTGTAATTCAGGATCATGGATTTCAAATAAGGAAGGACTTCAAAAGTCATCTAGTCCAGCTTCCTCATTTTACAGATAGGTTCAGATCCAAGGAAATTTAGTAACTTCTTTGAAGTCAGACTTAGAAGCAGAACTTGAACTCAGATTCTCCCACTCCAGAGCTACTGCTCTTTCCTATGTAACTGCTTGTTGCAGTTCTTAATAAATACACTGAATTAAACAGAGTTTACATAGGCCAATTCTAATCTATTCCTGGCAGGCAAATCTATTCAGTAACTTGGAAATCACTTCATTGGCTAGAGAGAGAGACCCAGCATTTCTAGAAGCATCAAATTAGATCTTCAATTGATAGGAATCAAAGAATATAAAACCCTTCCAGCAAGAACACTTTAAAATATTCCTTTCTAGTGGTTACCCATTCTCTGCCATTCTCATCCTTAATGATGAGAAACTTGCCACCCTCCTTTTCATTCCTTCTCCCTCAAACTTTCTCCACCCCTTAACCTTAGGGCAGTTCATTCCATTTTTGTAATTCTTCTTTCATTAAGCTGAGTCAAAAATTTGACTCCCTATTATATTCCTTTATTGATCTGATTTCTACTCTCTGAAGCCAAATCTAATCACTACCAAAGAGCATTAAGCCAACTTGATTTCTAAAAGAAATTAACTTGTTTCCAATTAGATGAATACCAATGATAATAATATCAATAACTAGCATTTAAATAGCATTTTAAGATTTGAAAAACCTTTACATATGTTAACATATTTGATCTTCACAATAATCCTTTCCCCAAACCCCTATTTTGTAGATGAGTAATCTAAGATACCAGAGGTTTGAGTGACTTATTTGCCAAGTCTTCACACAGTCAATAAATGTCTGAAGCAAAATTCAGACTTAGTCTTTCTGATTTCTGATCCTGACTGTGCCACCCAGCTACTATGATATTTCCCTCCTGGCATCATAGACTTATAAATAAGAACCTTTGAGATCACTAAGTCCAGACCCTTCATTTTACAAATAAACAAATCATGTCCCAGACAAGTTAAATGACAGTTATTAAGTATCTGAGAAAAGAGGTGAACTCAGGTCTTTCTGACTTCCAAGTCTAGTACTCATCCTATTATAACATGCTGCCTCTCAAAAAAAAGTTTTCTTCTATGACAGACTTATTTATGTTTGTGGAGATCTGCCAGTGAATATCTGAAGAGCCCAAGAATTCAGCTAAGTCCTTGATCAAAAAAGAATAATAAAATAGTCTTTGCTTTTTGTTCTAATGAGTTCCTATTGATGTAGAGGACTGTGAATGTAGCAGAAACAAAATCTTTTAAACAGGTGGAGGCTCCCACTCTTGAGATTCTGCCTTCCTTGGACACTGTCGATTGTATCTTGTCCCTCTTTTCCCTTCACTTAACTTTGGCCTGGATGCTGGTAGGCAGGAAATGATGTGTTGAAAGGACAGGAAGGACCAGTGCCATTGTGGATTACCTGACTCCAAGGTGTAAGATCACTCCCCAAGTACCACTGTCTGTCCAGCCTACAATGAAGGGATATTTAATACTGCCCCTTCAAGCTCTCTTGCCTCCAGCCTCCCATCCAAAAGGATGTGGCTTTCTCTGGCTCTTCCTTAATCTCTGTGAAAATTTCAGATAATAAAATTATACTATAAATATCATAAAACCAACATGAAAGTCCAGATATGTGTACAACAGGACAGAATAAGAAAAATAGTGAAATGGGAACCATGAAATTGAAAGCTATGAAAGGTTATTATTGTTTATCTAGTCTGAACCTTCATAACCCCATTTGGGGTTTTCTTGGCAAAGATACTGGAGTGATTTACCATGTTCTCCAGTTCATTTTGAAGATGAGAAACAGAGGCAAATAGGATTAACTGACTTGCCCAGGGTCACACAGATAGGAAGTGTCTGAGAGCAGATTTGAACTGAGAAAGATAAATCTTCCTCACCCCAGTTTGAACACTTTCCTCTGTACCACCTAGCTACCCAGGGGGACCATGTCACACACAATCACAATTAAAATAGAGCTCAAAAGTTATCTTCTAATCCATTCACTCTAGTATGAAAATTTCCCCTGAGCTTCATGGCCAAATAGCCTTGAGATCAAAGACCCCCCAGTGAGGTCCTAAGAAGGTTTATTCCACTTCGGACTGCTGTAATCATTGGGAAGTTTTCCCTTACAACAAGCTTAAATTTCACTCCCTTAGGTTTCCTACTTTAAATACCTATATTTTTGGACTTATGTTTATATAAATCATGGAATTCATCATAGAATCATAGACTTAGAAGAAATGTCAGTGATTATATAGTGCATCACTCTCTACACATATATACACATGTTATAAAAAAATTAGACCTAGGGGTGGCTAGGTGACATAGTGGATAAAGTACTGGCCTTGGAGTCAGGAGTACCTGGGTTCAAATCCAGTCTCAGACACTTAATAATTACCTAGCTGTGTGGCTAGCCACTTAGACAAGCCACTTTAACCCTGTTTGCCTTGCAAAAACCTAAAAAAAAACTTTAGACCTAGAAAAATTAACTGATTTGCTCAAGATCACAGTTTCAAACTTAAGTCATCTGAGTTCAAATCCAATGCTCTTTACCTTAGACAATCTCACTTGAATTAATGTGGGAGGGAAAAGATAAATATTTCAGGAATTGGTGAATAATACTAACATGCTAGGTCACTGCCTGCTCAACACAGGTGAAGTAGAAAACCAAGTATGCAAACAGCAAGGTCCCAAGGAAACTAAACTTATAGGGCCTCAATGCTATAGGCTGGCACAGTATCCAGGCCCTGAACCTGTAACTTTTTAAGGGTATGATCTTTGCTAGACCTCAGTTTTCTTCCCTGCAAAAATGAGACAGTTAAATTTTTTTGCCTGTTATTTTCCTACCTAGCCTTAAAAGCTTAACTTAATTGCTACCTACCCCCACAAGCTTCCTTGGTCATCCAGTCTATAAAAAACCACTCAGACCTCATATATACACTTCATTTTGCTATTATCTAACTCATTTGACATAAAATATGTATTATCATTACCTGTAATTATGTCTTTTAATCCTACTAGACTTTAAATTGTATGAAGACAAAGACAGTGACTTCCAAGTACCATCTATACAATAGGTGCTTAATACATAGTTGTTCTCGAACCTCTAAATTTAGGTTTCCTTTCTCCTACCTGCCAAATTCCTAGTTACTTTGCAACTGTATTTCAAATTTTAAGAAAAAGATTCAATGATATCTGCTTCAACATCCCATTAGAAGGAAAGTTCCTGGTTCTTTCATATATGTTATTAATCATCCATTAGAGTTTATACAGAAATATGAAATGGGTCAGTTCTAGGCCAAGCAATTATAGTGGTTTGAAAAGTCTCCATACCTCTGGTAATGGCCATTCATCTCAATGACCACTGCAAGGTTAATTCACTCTGACCTCTTTACCATATCCTTCAAAACAAATTCTTTCCAAATACCAAATCCTAGAACCCTACCCTGACAAATGGTATTTCAAAACAAGTAAGGAGAATCACACTTTAAGTTTGATTATCTTATAAAAGTAGACAGGATCAAGTCGAGAAATTGCTTGATAGAATCCAACAAAAATGTACTTTTAAATAAATAGGAGATGTTCATATATATGAACATCTCCTATTCCCCCCCCTTCACATCCCCACAAAGAAGTTGAAGGAGCTTTAATCCATGTGGAATCTGGAGATGGAGGGTCTGCAGGCAGGGGCAAAAAGCAATCTGCTTCTGTGGTAGCTCCGCCTCAGTGTGAAACATGCCAACAGAGATTTGTTATGAAAACAGTAGAGAAGGGCTGCATTGCAGCATTTTCCTCTGGAACTCTGCAGCTGTCTTACACTTTCAATAAAAGGACTTTTGTTTACAGTGTTCAAATGCAATTTGAATGGTAACTGTTAAAGGAGGCAGATGAATCATTGCTGACTCCCCAGCACTCTGTTTGAGTGGGTCTATCATAAAGCTATTATATGAAAGTAAATTATTCCAGGTCCTCTTGCAACTAATGTACCTTGCTTTCATGGGGACTGTCTGCTGCTAATAATTATAACCCTTTAATTCCTTATGTTTAGAATATTCCTATCCAACTGAAAACACCAGAGTTGAGAAGTTGATCATGAGAATGGGGGGAAGGTTGGGGGTGGGGGCTTTTATTCCTCATTTTTTTAAACTTCTTTTCCTGTTAGTTTTATATGCAGTCCTCCTGTATGCATCTCTTTCTCTTTCCTTCTATTAAGCTTCATCTCAAAGATGCCTGTTTTCATTGTAAAGATTCCTGTTATCCAGTGGAATGTTACTGTCCCTTTCCTATCCTTGTCTGCTTTCCAGAGCATACAAAATCCTTAAAGTCATTTCTCTTGGCCCTCCTTTGTTTCCTTCTGTCTCTCACATAAGCCTGCACATATATTTCCTTTTCCTATACCTACTCCAGTTGTTCAATAACTACTCTCTTTAATAATAGCATTATAATAATCAGACAAAAAACCCTCAAACCAAATATACTCTGACCCAAACTCCAGGAACCAGTTTAGTTCCAGAAACCTACCAGAGGCAAGTGAAAGAAAAGAAGTCAGAATCAAAAACCTTGAATAATGGAAAGAAACAAGAACTGACATCTTTTGTATGATTTTTTGTTGTTATTTAAACCACTTTATAAGGTTTTCTTAAGTACATTCCCAAGGTCTTTACTGTTTGGGTTGAAAAATAGGACATTGTCCTACATTCTCAAAGGCAATGTTTAATATCAATAGATTAAACAATTAATCTTTCAAACAAATGGTAGAAAGTGTCCTGCTTTGTCCCAGAGGGTGGAACCAAAGAAGTAGAAAAACATTGCAGAGAGGCAGATAGTCTTAACTAACATTAGGGATAACATTCTAACATTAGATCTGTCTCAAAGTAGAATGAGCTGCCTTAGTGGGCCATGGACTATCCATCATTGGAGCTCATCAGGCAGAGCCTGGATAATCATTTGTCAACAATGCCATAAAGAAATTTCCTGTCCAGATGGTAGTACTTGAACTAGATAGTCTCAGTGGTCTCTTCCAATTCTGTGATACTGTAAAGTAGAGAGCAGGTAATAGAGACTTTGTTTATAAATACCAATGAAGATAGAATATATCAGATTGTTTTTAATGAGTTAATTTGCTTTGTTGATTTTTTTCCTCTTTTAAAAAATTGTTATAAGAAACTGAAGAAACTCCTCTGAAAGGGAGGGACACAGACAAAAATATGAGTAATAAAAAAAAGATACCAGTAAAATTTTCTAAAACCTCCTCAAGGAAAGGAACCATTTTATTTTTCTCTTTGTACTGCCAATATGAAGTACAGTTCCCAAAACATGGTAGTTACCTAATAATTGCTTGTTGATTGATAATGAGACATGATCAAAATTACTTACCAAATTAATGGAGATTAAGAATTGAACACTGTTTGAACTTAAATACATGACTTTCCTAAGTTTTTTTTACTCTATTCAGTGTAGGTTCATTTCCTGGTACTCAAAACAAACTTTATTTTTTCCTTCAGAAGCATGAATACTTAACTAAAAGTATTCACAGTTTCTCATAGTCACATAGTACTAAGTCTAAACTAAGTTCATCTAAAGATAAACAAGAATCCCTTCTACAAAGTGCTATCTTGTGGAAAACTTAATACCTTCCATAGCAACTTATTCCACTTTGAGAAAAGTTTAGTTATTCAGTCTCTATTTTCTTTTTCCCCTAACCAACCCTCATGTCTTCTATTCAAATCATTTCATAACTGGCAAAACCGCCAAATGAATAATCGCTAAGTCATTAAGCTTAGCCTATAAAACTGAATTGTGATTGGCTAGACTTATCCTGAGATCAGAAGTGAAGATGTTGAATCTTTAATTAACTAGCACCTCTCTTGGAAGCCATTAGAATATTCCATTCCTAAACATTAGACACTAACTCCTTTTGGAATAACTAATATCTAGGGATATGAAATAAATCATCTTCACAAAGACTGCAGAGCTTTCTTAATAAACGTTCTTTCTTCTTATGAAATTGCCTCTGCCATGGAAACCTTTGACTGTTCCTCTAATTTCCCTGATATGAATTCATTCATGGATACTTTATGAATATATCCACAAAGGGGGAAAGAGGAATGAGAATGAAGCAGTTCACTCCTGATTTCCTGAAAAGCAGACTCCTTCTCCCAAAAATGTGTAATTGCTCAAACTAAACTGACTTGTAATAATAATAGTTACTTTGTTGGCCTTTATATTTCAAATGACGAACTTCTAATAATGGTCACCATCACTTCAACTCTTTTAGCATACTACAATTTCCAGGTAAAAGATGTGAAATATATTTATAGTTAATCAGTCAACAAGTATTTGCAGAGGTGGGTAGCAGAACTCTTAAAGTCTCAGTGAAGCTATCTGTTGCAATCACAATAAATGGCAATACGGCCCACTCAATGAGACTGTTTTTTTGCACTTATATCTACTTTAAGGATGGTCTAACAATGATGGTCCTCCTTATTTGAATAAAAATCAAACTAGGAGTGTACTCCCTGCCTCCTGACTCTTAATATCCTGGCAAGCAGCAAGAGAAAACTCAACTAATATTTCCTTCCCCCCATCACCCATCACCCAATGCTCAGAAGATTTGCATTGGATTATGTGAAAAGATAAGAGGAAGAATGCAAAAGGAATACTTGCCAAAACAAGACAAAGATCCCAACCTAAGTATTCCAAGAGAACGTCTCTGAATGACTGGTCATTCAAATGTGTCTAGCTCAAGTTTTTTCCCACCTGCCCCAAATGATTTCTTAAACTGAGAGATGTTCTGTTTTTCTTCACCTACATAGCTACATCTTCTGTTCTCTAGTCTTCCACATTCCCTCATTATATGGAGGCATACCAAAGTTTTTCTTACCAAGATGTAGACTATAAGATAGAAAACTAGCCAATCAATTCAAATATTAAAGCAAATCAGGATATAAGGTATGGTTATATTGTATGATGGACATAAAGCAACTTGGTAAGCAGATACATTTCAGTCAGTTGCTGTATAACCAGATTAAAATCTCTGACTGTAGTTGACAGGAGAAAAGTGAATATAGCTTCTAGTCTCATTCACTGAGGGATAGGATGATAGATTTAGAGCTGAAAGTGAATTTACAGGCCATCAAATCCAAACCCCTCATTTTACTAATGAGAAAACAGAGACTTGTTTAAGGTCACACATGTAATAGTCTTAAACAGTACTGTCAAAAATCACAACCAGGTTTTCTGACGCAAAATCTAACACTCTTCATCATTAACTGGAACATGAAGCAAAAATTGCTTCTTTTCTTTCACACTCTTTCATGGTCTATAACCAGGTCAAAATTCTATTATACATTTCCCAGACCCTAGGAAATAAGTAGTAGGGAAGAAGACATAGAGAAAAGAAAGACATTTAGAGGAGTGACTAGCAGGGAAGAAAAGGGGATGAGGTCGAAGAATAGGAATCCAAATGAGGATTCATAGGCTGCTTGAAGAAATAAGTAGATGGTAGAATAGAAATATTACATCTGCATGCTTAAACTGCCAGTTTTGAGTGTTTGCTTTTCTCTATGCATGTGTTTGTATAAAAAATATTATGTTTGATGTCATGTAAATGAAAGCTTCATTCACAGTTTGAGCATTACATTGAGAGTTACTTTGAAAGCATGATACTTTGACAGAAGTGTGCTTTTATTGAGGAGGGCCTTCCTCCCTTGCTACAGACCATAAATTTTCTGTGCCTTTTTATCCTTTGTAATCCTTGCCCATGTTTCTAAATGAATCCTTCATAGATAAATCTATTGAGTGAGGAGTCTGATTTTAGTATCAAAGCAGTAGGGGTACCAGTATACCAACTAAGTAATCTCATAGTTCACTCACCCTCACCTACATGAGTCTTCTTTTCTCCAGGATAAACATAACAATTCTTTTCATTGATCTTCCTTGGCACATCCTCCAACCTTCTCATCAACTTGTTTATTCTTTTTCTTTTTGCAAGGCAAACGGGGTTAAGTGGCTTGCCCAAGGCCACACGGCTAGGTCTGAGACTGCATTTGAACCCAGGTCCTCCTGACTCCAAGGCCGGTGCTTTATCCACTATGCCACCTAGCTGCCCCAACTTGTTTATTCTTTTCTGGAAATGCTGCAACATGTCAATGTCTTTCTTATATTGTGATTCCTAGAAATGAACACAATATTCCAGAGGCAAACTGACCAGGGAAAGTATAATGAAACTTTGGCTTTCTTTCCAGATACCTTATGTATTCATTAATGCATTGCATTAATGCATTAATTAATGCAATGCATTAGTTTTTTGGGCTCCCAAATTATCCCAAAATATTGAGCTTATTAGATTCATATTAAATTGACTCATTAAGTATACTCAATTCTGTATCCATTTCATTATTCAACTATAGCATTTGCCCAGTGAAAGCACATTATAGGACTAATTCAACAGTTTTTACATCAGAACTGCCTGTAAGACTGTGTGCTTTTTCATATATTTTATTTTTCTCTTTTTGATGGTTAAACAAACTCTTTTGGTAATAAGCTTTTGCCATTTATCATATAGCATCACCTGCTGTGAATGCAAAAGTCCTTCACCATCAGACCCAAATGCAGGAAAAGCTCAAATTGTGCTCCATCAATTTTTTTTAAATGTAGACAGTTCTCAGTGAAGAGTGCATGGAAAAAATGGCTACATGCAAACTACATGTCAGGCCAATGCACACTGTTCTTTCATAGGTCAGTTCTCTTTTCTCCCAAAGTCTTTGATTTATGTGGTTTAGGTATGCACTAAATCCCCAATACACTATTAATATGATACATTTGTAAATTGGAGCATGAAGGAGAATTCTGAACCCAAAAGAACATCCTTTTTCCATTGGATACCCAGTTCTATTTCCAGCTTAATGCTAATACTCACTAAATCATTGAAATATATATATATACATATATATATAAACATATCTAAGTGGAATCATATATATATATATATATATATATATATATACTTGTATTTGTGGGTATGTATATATATATATATATATTTATATGTATATGTACATAGTGACAACCTGCCTAGAGAGTTTTCAAAGTTGCATTTTGTTCTGAAAGAGCAAATGCTTTTTTAAACTGAATAAACAATAGACAGGGATTTCTATCTTCTCTACACTTCCTAAACAATTATATAGTCATAAAATGTGATCCATTATAAAAATTACCTGCAAAAAATTCCTTCTAACAAGTGGGAATACTCTGAGGCTCTGTCCTGGTCCTTACATTCATTCTTTATCATATGGTTACCTCATCAATTCCCATAGATATAATTCCCATCACTATGGTATTTAACCAATTCATAAAGCTCTATATATCCATTGCTAGTCTTTTTCCTGTATTTGAGGTCCTCATTACCAACTGCCTATTTTGACTGAGATATCCTACAGTTATGTTGATGTTTAAAACCATTATGTATATGTTTTAAATGAATTCATTAATCTTTTCCCCCATCACCCACTTCTGAATTTCCCTAGTTGTCAAATAATTATTTGTTACCCAAATTTACAACCTCAGTGTCATTCTAAAACCTTCACTCTCACTGATCCATTCAGTTCTTACCTCCACATCTCTCATACACCTATCCTCTCTTCTCCATCTAAATCACCCTTCTTCAGGCTCTCAGAATCTCTCATCCAGAGTATTTCAATAGACGTCTAATTGGCCTCCTTGGACAAAGTATTCTATCCTCTACACAGCTTCCAAGGAGATTCTTCCTTAATCACAGATTTGACTATTTCACTCCCCTTCTCAATAAACCCTAATAGTTCTCTATTACAACTCGGATTAAATATAAATTCTACTTTTTTTGCCACTTAAATATCTTTACAGAATTTTTTTAAGTTACTCTGCCTCACATACTCCAAGATTCAGCCAAATGGCTTTCTCACAATAGGATGTGCTTTCTCCTCACCCCTTATTTCACAGAATCCCAATTCTCCTTCAAGAGTCATCTCAAACACTACCTTCTACCTGATCCTACATCTGCTAGTGTTTGCCCCCAAAAAACTTTCTATCTTTTTTTGTCATTCTTATAAATACATGTATATATGAGAATGATATATATAAAATATATATATATATACATACAAACATTCACACACACACACACACACACACACACACACACATATATATATATATATATATATATATATATATATATATACATATGTATGTAGGTATGTGTGTCTAGATTCATAAGCAAATGTGCATATATTGTCTCCCCAAAAAGAATATAAACTTTCAAAGATAAAAACTGTTTCATGTCTTTCTTTGTATGTTCAGGGCCCAGCATAGAGACTATCACTGAGTAGATATTTAATAAATGTTTGATGGTTGACTGACTATAAAATTACATCTGTTCTCTTTTCCAATTATTATCAAGTTCCATCAGTTCTTGATAGACAATTCTCATATTTTATAGAGCTAGAAAGCAAACATGTAGGACAGTATTTGTTAGTCTTCTGGTTACTTTTTTTAATGTCTATGGGCTTTTCCATTCTTTTTGAATATTCCCTTTACTGAGATACCTTAAGGATCAATTTTACTATGTTTCAGATACTATGTATCACCTTTTCAGTCCTGACTTTGTCTGAGTACACCTGGATTAATCCCAAATTTTTCATGCCTTCATTTTGTCAAGTAACATTGCATCCTTCTTCATTCCAGTTGGATATCATCATTTAAAGATGGTAGAGTTTAAATATAGGGGTCCCTACTCTTGTTACTAATGACAATAAATTTCCATTTATTTGGTGTTTCTTCAGTTTATAATAAAAATTAAATTTAAGTACTCAGACTATTCTGGCTCTCTTGCCAAAGTCTCCACACATTTACTTTCTCCTTCACTGATTTTGTTGTTTCATGAAGTAAGACAGCTTATAATTTCCATCCTTCTCTTCCCTGGTGCTTTCCAAACAAGCTTCTATTCTGACATTCCTCTTGGCTGTAGATGTCCAACCATATGGCTTAGAATGAAGATAAAGTATCCATTGATGAAATGTTTTCTCCTCCCATTTCTTCGTTGATAAATGATAAGTTGGAGTCATCGTGTGTACTGCCTGTATTCATTTTCCACTTTTTTCAGTTACCAATTTGTTTTAACAGGTTCAATTGGAGCTACTGAAAACAAATGAGAGGCAATTTTTTTCATCTTTGTCCTGTTAATTTGGTGGTTCTATCTACAGAGACAGCTGATTCCAAAATGACTAAATTATTTTTTGACTATTACTTCTTTCCTGCTAAGATATAATCAAATAGAAATATCAATAAAAGTTGGAAGAAACTTTAGAGAACATGCAGTTCAAGTCATACCTTGGTAAGTTCCCTAAGAATCCAGGCTCTGTGTAAAAAAACTTCTCTGGATAGGAAATTCATTAGTTCCCATTTCTTTTCCCAAGTTTTCCTCTTCCACTCTTATTTTATACTTAAAATATTTTTTTCTTCTTTTAATTTCTTTATTCAGCTCTTCTAGAAATTCTTATTAGGCTTATGTCCAAGATGCATTTTTCCATTGTCTTTTCTTATACTTTCACATGACTGTCTTCTTCTGAATTTGTCTTGAGCTTCTTTGTCATCATAGCAGATCTTTATTGTCAGATTCTCTTTTGTTGTTTGCTTGTTTTTCTAACCTATTTCTTGACTTTGAACTTGAAGTTAAAATATGACTTTCCTTACCTGGCTTGGGGTGGGGGGCAAGGCAGAAAGAAAGGAATATCTCAAGATTCAGACTTTTTTATTCAGCTATTTTTCATGGCTAGTACTAGGTCTATAAGTCTTAGTGTTTTCCAGGTGGTGTTATCTAGGTATACACTTGAGTCCTTCTCCCTTGTAACCTCAAATTCTGTTGTTCCTCTTCACCCTCAAACTATCACCTAGAACTAGGCTTCCTGCTCTCACTGCCCTTAAACCATGTCCATGGACTCTGTTCTCTTTTTTTGTAAGGCAATGGAGTTAAGTTACTTTCCCAAGGTCATACAGCTAAGTAAGTATTAAGTATATGCTTGAGGCTGGGTTTGAACTCAGGTCCTCCTGACTCCAGGGCTGGTGCTCTATCCACAATGCCACCTAGCTGTCCTGGTCTCTGCTCTCTTGATAGCAACTTCAAGCTATTCTGGAACTGCAACCCAAGATTGGACAATGGGCAATTGTATTGCCAGATAGTGCCAAGTCTACACCTTGGACAAACACAGAGGTCCTCTGTAATCACTCCCTGATAAGTTATCCAATCCTCTTATTATATTTGGGTGGTGAGAACTCTTAGAACTTCTACTTCTGCTGCCATTACCACCATAGCCTCTAAGACTCACAGCTGCTGTTGCTATACATGCACATTCTAGTTTAGCCCAGCATCACTGATCTTTTCTTCTCAAGTTGTTTTTGGCTGGAAAAACATCTCTAGTGTTTTGTTAGCTATATAATGTTCCAGAATTTGATATGACATTATTCTAGTTTTATTTGGAGGTGAATATTGGAAGAATCTGGATTGGATATTCCATCTATTTGGCTATTTTGTCTCTACTTTCCCAAAGCAACTCATTCTACCTATTAAGAGAAATAATGATTAATAAATTCCTCACAATAAGCCAAAATTTGCCTCTATGAAACTTTATCCATCATTCCTACTTCTCTCTAGCAAGAACAAAAGAAATCCATTTATGACTTTAAAATGTTTAAATTAATTTCCAAAACATTTTACTTGTATTATCTCATTGGGTCCTCATGACAACTTTATGAGCTGGCTAATACTATTATTATTATCTTAATTTTATAATGAAGAAATTCAGTCACAGAGAGGTAGTGATTTGTCCATAATAACACAGTTGCTAAGTGTCAGAGGTTGGATTCAAAATGAGGGTTTCACCTGACTCCAAGTTCAATACTCTTCTCCTTATATTAACTACCTCCAAAGAGAAAAAAAATCCTTTTCTACATCACAACCTTTCAAATTCCATAAGGCAATTCATGTGTCTCAACTTTTTTTCCCATATATAAATAATCCTAGTTCTTTCACCTAATCTTTACCATTTGAGTTCCTCTGTTAGAGAGAATCTAGCTTGGCAGCATCTTTCCCACTATGTGGTACTAAAAACTAAACACAACTTTTCAGATGTTTTCTGATCAAGGTAGGGTAATGCAAAATGTTTATCTTCCTTTTTCATTCTATTTTTGGATCCAATAAGAAAAAAATTTTTGCTCGACGGAAATCAAAGTAATTTTGTTGGGAGTAATTCCTTAATTTGAGAATTTGTGAGAAAGAAAGGAATACCAGGAGTAGTCAGAGACCTCAAAGAACTAAGAGAAAAGATAAGTAAAATCCTAAAACTGAATATGGAAAAGGGGAAACAATGAAGATTAAAATTCTCAATACATAAAAAAAATCAGTTTTAATAGTGAAGAAAAAAGGGAGTTGTCTAAAGAAACTGCTAAGGATGAACAGAGGATTCATCAATGAACTTAATTTTTTTTAATGTGCTGAATGAAGATGCACAAGAAACAGAGAATGAATCAAAATTATGGTATTATCCTATGAGATTAGTTTAGGGAGTATTTGAACTCTACTTCAGAATGAACTAGAATTAGTACAGAAAGAAAAATTATTTTAAAGTATGTGTATTTTTTAGCTATACTTAGGGAAAGAAAAGTATCACAAAAGAGATAAGTTGAATAGAATGATTTTAAATGAGAGAGCTGTTCAGTTCTAATTTTTTCAATTAAAGTCCATGACAAACACGCCTTATTTCCTTTTTTTAGAAGGAGCGATAAACTTGTACATCAGGAAAAGGTTGTAGATAAAAATTTACCCCTATTTTAGTAAAGTATTTAATCTAGTTTCACTTACCATTGCTTTGGAAAATTCCTATGGGAATACATGTAATAGGTTGTAATAGAAATAGGTGGATTAAGACCTAGTTGAATGCCTAGACCCCGGGTGCTGTCATTAATACTTCAATGTCATTTGGAAAGGACATTTCCAGGGACAAATCCAAGGATCTGTGATTAACCCAATAATACTTAACATTTTTATTAATTACTTATGATAAAAAAATAAATAAACAATATTCTTAAATCTTCAGATGGCATAAAGTTGTAAGGAATAATTAAATTGGCTTTCAGTCAGGATTCCAAGACAATCACAAAAGACTACAACACTGAGTGAAATCTAATTATATAAAATTTAATATGAATAAATGTAAAGTCATATTTGGTTCAAAAAATCAATTTCACAGTTACAAGATAAGCAAGAAATAATGAAAAAACAATTCATCTTAAAAAACTGTATTTGTTTGTGTGTGTGTGTGTGTGTGTGTGTGTGTGTGTGTGTGTGTGGTGGGGGAGGGTTATTGGACAACTATTTCAATAAGAATCAACATTGGGATATGGCAATCCAGAAAGTTGTAATAAAAATTCACTCATGTTTAGTAGCTATGTATTTTCCTCCATTCTCTGTTTTTCCATGTGTGTCTTATTCTCCCCCACCTTGCTCTCCTTTCACCCTGTCCATCCTCAAAAGTGTTTTTTTCCTGACTACTGCCTCCCCCAATCACTCTTTCTTCTTTCAGCAATCCTCCATCAATTTCTCTTATTTCATTCCCTTGCTATTTTCCTGAAGGATTTTTTTACCAAACTGGGTATGTATTTGTTTCCTCTTTGAGTCAATTCTGATGAGAGGAAAATTCAAAGTCTACCCTGCACCTCCCCCCGCCCCACTTTAAAAGCTCCTAAACCTCTTTTATCCCTTATTTTTTTACATCATTCTAACTCTACCTTTCCCCTTCTCCTGATTCATTCCTCTTTCTCACTCCTTAATTTTATTTTTTTTAAGATAGTACCCCATAATAATGAAGTCACACCCACATCCTCTATCTTGGTATAGTCCTTCTAACTGCCTTAATAATGAAATGTTCTTAGGGGTTACAAGTATTATCTTTCAATGTAGGAATGTAAACAATATAACTTTATTGAATCTGTTGAATCCTTTTGATTTCTCTTTCCTTTTAATATTTGAATATTATAATTGAAAGTCAAATTTTCTAATCAGTTCTGATATTTTCATCAGGAACACTTGAAAAATCTTTTATTTTATTGAATTTCCATTTTTTCCCTTGGAAGGATTATTCTCAGGTTTGCTATGTAGGTGAAGCTTGGTTGTAATTCTAACTCCTTTGGTCTATTATATTCCAAGTCCTTGATAATTTTATGCAAAAATTTCTAAATCTTGTGTTATCCTCACTGTGGTTCCATTCTATTTGAATTATTTCTTTCTGACTGCTTGCAATATTTTATACTTGACCTGGGACCTCTGGAGTTTGCTTATAATAATCCTGGCAGATTTCATTTTGGAATCCCTTTTAGGAAGTGGTTGGAAGATTATGAATATTTCTATTTTGCCCTTTGGTTCTAAAAAATCAGGGCAGTTTTTCGTGATAATTTCTTAAATGATAATGTCTAGACTCTTTTGAAAAAAATCATGATAATTCAATAATTTTAAATTGTCTATCAGTCTGTTGTTTTTCTAATTAGATATTATACATTTTCTATTTTTTCTTCTTTCTATTTTATTTTATGGTTTCTTGACATTTCATGGAGTCAGCATTTTTAAGGAATAATTCTCTGTAAATTTTGTACCTCCTTTTCCACTTGACCAATTCTGTTTTTTCAAAGAAATGTTTTCTTCAGTAATTTTTGTACTTCTTTTTCCCATTTGGCTAATTCTTCTTTCTTAAGAGTTCTTCTCTTTGGAGGATATTCATCCTATATTCCTTTTTAAAGCACAATTTTCCTCAGTATTTTGGGGGCTTCTCTCTTCAACCCCCAGACTTCAGTTTAGAAATTCTGTGATTCTGGATAATATACAACTCTAAAAGAAGCCAAAAATCTCATTAGTGTTTTTGACAGCCATTTTACATTGTTGTAGCATATATTTTAAGCTTGATATCCCCTAAAAGTTCTATGCCATTTACATACTTAGATGTCTAGCCATGTCTCTGTGTACTTGGGCATCAGTCACTGGAACTAAGATGTAGGATTCTTCATTTACCTCTGGTCTTTTAATATTTTCTTGGGTTCCAGTTCACTTGTATATCATGGTATCAACTCCTTGATGTCATCATGGCCTTCTTCAACAAGAATGAAGGACAATATGGCAAAAATTGGGTATAGACCCACATGTTATGCCCTATACCAAAATAAGGTCAAAATGGGTACAGGATTTAGGGTAGCATCATAGATAAATTAATAGATCAATAAATTAATTGTCAGATATATGGAAGGGGGATAAATTTATGACCAAACATGAATTAGAGTACATTATAAACAGCAAAATGAATGATTTGACTATATTAAATTAATTTAATTATTATTAAATTAATTTTGCACTAATAAAATCATTGCTACCAAAATTAGAAGGAAAGCAGAAAGCTGAGAAACAATCTTCACAGCTAGCAGTTCTGATAAAAATCTCATTACTAAAATCAAATTTATAAGGTTATATGTGATTTTCCAATTGATTAATGGTCAAAGGATATGAATAGACAGTTTTGAAGTGAAGAAATTAAAGCTATATATAATCATATGAAAAAGTGTTTCAAATCATTATTTATTAGAGAAATGTAAATTAAAACAGCAATGAGGTATCACCTCACACTATCAGATTGGCCAAGATGAGAAAAAGGGGAAAGGATCAATGTTGGAGAGGTTGTAGGAGGATTGGGACATTAATGTATTTCTGGAGGGATTGTGAAATGATCCAACCATTCTGGAGAGCAATATGGAACTATGCCTAAAGAGCAATAAAACCTCTCATGCCTTTTGACCCATCAATTCCAATTTTAGGTTTATACCTAGAAGAAATCATAAAAATGGGAGAAGTCCCACATGTTCCAAAAAATACATAGCAGCTCTTTTTGTAGTGGCAAAGAATTGAAAATTAAGGGGATACCCATCGATTGGGGAATGGCTAAACCAAGTTATGGTACATGAATACTATGGAATGCTATTGTTCTATAAGAAGTCATAAATGATCAGACTCTAGAGAACCATGGAATGAGTTACAGGATCTGATGTTGAGTGAAGAGAAAACCAAGCGAACAATGTACATATTAACAGCAACATTGTGAGATGATCAACCTTGATGGAAGTAGCTCCTCTCAGCAGTTCAGAGAGCTAGGACAACCTTATTAGACTGGCTATGGACAATGTTATCCCCATCCAGAGGAACAAAAACAAAACAAAACAACCGAAAAACAACCCTTAAGAATCTGATGAACACTTTATAAAAATTATCTCTTATGTATCTCTTTCCCTTAATCCTAATTCCTCATAACTAAAATGACTAATCTGTAAACATGTTTATCAAAAATATGTATGTACAAAGCTAGCCTAACTGTTTGCCACTAAGGGGAGGGGGTGGGAGGGTAGAGTGAAAGGCAATTTGCAACTTAAAAATATACATGTGAATATGGATGAAAAGGAAAGATGATACTTAAAAAAAAGAATGAAGGACGAGGGGCAACTAGAAAAGAGATTGGCCCTGGAGTCAGGAAGACCTAAGTTTAAATATGATCTCAAACATTTAATGATTGCCTAGTTGTGTGACCTTGGACAAGTTACTTAACCCCATTGCCTTCCCCCCAAAAATGGACAAACATCAAGATCTTATTTTACAACCAAAGTGCCAGCTGTACCTACCATGTGTATACCACCTTGGTATTTGAAAACCTGCCATTTTTATCTGAATTTCTCTATCATTAATAAAAAATAAATAATGAATAACACGAGATCAGAGAAAGAAGCTATTGCTAGAAAGTGCCCTTCAACCTGACATCAAACCATAAATTCCACTTTCTGAATCCATCTACTTAACCAGCTCCAAATCCATATAATACCACAATCACCTAATCCATATTGTTTCTTTTTTTCCTAAGATAATATAGGAGCTTTTATTAGATGTTTTGTCAAAATTTAAATATGTTATCATGTCCACTTCATTCCTAAATTTTATAAATCCAATAAGACATTTTAAAAAATTAGATTAGCTGGGTTTGAGTTGCTCTCCATATATCACTACTTTTTGCAAATATTCTCAAACCATTCTTTTAATAAAAATTTCATGATTTTGCGTGTGGTCAGTCTTTCAATATGTATATAAGCTTGAAGATGCATCCTTTAAAAAAATTCACCCTTCTGAAATATGATAATATTGTTCTACAATCAATGAATTTCCCCCCCAAAGATCATTTAGTAAAAATTTCCTTATTTTTCCTTAAACATTTTACTTAGATGTAGTAATGAACTTCTTTAATTATATTGTGTAGAGATCTGAAGATAAGGGTTTTATTGCTTACTTTTTTCCTGGAAAATTATTGGTCTTCTTCATACTGTTATTCTTCTCATATGATGCCATCTATGCTACCAGACTTGTCAGTATTTTTGTAAGCAGTTTTGTTATCCTCCTTTCCTTTTTCAACTTAAAGTCCTTATGACCAAATTCATAAAAATTAGAATCAAACCAGTATTTTTTTAGGGCAGCTAGGTGGTACAATAAGTAGAGTTCCTAGCCTGATGTCAGAAAACTCATGTTTCTGAGTTCAAATTTGGCCTCTGTTACTTAATATCTTTGTGAACCTGGGCAAGTCACTTAATCCTGTTTGCCTCAATTGTCTCATCTGTAAAATGAGCCAGAAAAAGGAAATGGACAGCAACTCCAGGATCTTTGTCAAGAAAACCCTAAATGGGATCATGAAGAGTCAGACAGACATGATAACAAAAACAAAAGTATTTTTAACCAACTCTCATGGGAGTCATTGCCTCTCCAATCAGGAACTAAAATTTCCATTTTTAAAATCACAATCCACAAATTCAATATCATTGTGTTTTCACCAATGAAGTTTTAGGCATATTATTTCAACTTTCTACTTTAGTCTTTCAGTCTTCAATATGGAAAAAAGATTTGCTCCTACAAAAGGGTATCAGAAAGTAATTTATTTTCTTATGGCTATAAGTGGAAGGGGAATGTAATAAGAGGTGAATAGAATACTGGCCTTGGAGTCAGGAGTATGGGATCTAGCCTCAGATACTTACTAGCTGTGTGACCTTGGGCAAGTCACTTAACCCTGATTGCCTCACATCCAGGACCATCTCCAGTCATCCTTATTGGATTCTGACCACTGAGTACAGATAACTCTGGAGGAGAAAGTGAGGCTGATGACTTAGCACAGCTCTCCCTCACTCAAATCTAATTCATGTTCAAGTCATAACATCACTTCCCTGGTGTTGTGGTCTTCTTTAGGAATGAAGGATATATCATCATCATCATTTTTACTATGTGTCAGACACTGTACTAAGCACTTTTTAAAATATTATCTCAATTGATCCTAACAACAACCCTTCAAGGTAGGTGTCTTATTATCCCCATTTTACAGCCATGGAAATTGACACAGACAGAATTTAAGTAACTTGCTCATGGTCATATAGCTGGTGTGTCTGAGGGCAAATTTAAATTCAGGTGTTCCTGCCTCCAAGCATTATCCATTGTATTATGTAGCTGCCTATTGCCTTCATGTAAAAATATGTGATTTAATATAAAGGGCTAAAGTCTAGACCTCTGATACATATGGTATATGGAATTCTCAAGTGAGAAAACTCCCTTCTATTAATCCAGGAAGGAAACTCCTCTGAAATTTATAGTCTTAGAGAATGACATAAGTACCTATAGGTTGCTCAGGATCACAGAGCAACTGTGTTAAAGGTGGTGTTTAAAGACAAGTCTTCCCCATTCTGAGGGTAACTGATTCACTGTATTATGCTCCCCATTTATATTTCATCTAAATTTCCTTTAAGATCTCAATTTTTCTTCTGGAATATTCATGGAATAGTGAAAACAAACATCTTATATTCAATATTGCCAGCTGGGACTGCTGTCCACTACTTAAAATCTTATCTTCATTTATAACATTATTTTATTTGGATTATTGAAATCATCATATATCTAGAATTATTTCTCAAGAGTTAATTCCACTTCCCTAATCCAACTGCTAAGCATTCAAAGTAAAAAACAGCAGTAGTAGGTGAGTAATAGGAAAACATGTTTAATTATCAGAAGCAATAATATACTTACATTTTTTAAAAGAATGCAGGCTAACTGATTCTTCCATTTTATTCTGTGTCCAGATTTCAGTTCATCTTTATTCCTTTATGTTTTTATAATACAGCTATAGATTATGATTTAATCTCCTTAAATGGGATAGTATTTCACAGAAAATGGACATCCTCATGGATCCCAGAACTACTTACCAAGATGAAATACTATGTTAATAAAACAGTATTAAATTACTCTGTAGTAGTAATTACTCTGCTTCAATCCACAATAGTGAATAGTAATAAAGGAAGTTCTTTCTCCTATGTAGACATTAGGAACTACTTTAAATATCAGGACTGCTGGCTCAATTTAAGTTTTGACTGTGGTTTGAACCATTCCTAATTAGGATGACTAAATCTTGATCAAAAAGGGGATGGAAAAAAAAGGTAGGAGAGGAATTAAAACAGGTCTGAATCAAACAGGAAGATATTTCAAAAAAATTATTTTATCCATGGAAATGACTGCCAATGGAGATACATAAAAGCAAATTTATTCAAGGTGGTATAATCTAATATATAGGTACTGATTCCAACAGTATAATTTAAGAAAGTATTTTTTGAATAAGGAATTAACTGACTAATGAACTCTACCAATGATAATGAAAACTTACATGGACCTCACAGGGAACTTTAAAAAAAAATTGCACGAATAGTTTAACTGTTTATATTGATCAGATAAATACTATGTTGTAAACAGAGCCTAGGAAACATAAATGCAATGAATTATAATTACTAAGAGTGATCTAAGGCATTACTACATGGATATATATTTGGAAAGTTTGAATTCCTGAAGAAGTACAGAAAAGCCATCTGGTTGAAGGACTGGATATTTTCCACTTAGAGGTTCTGGCATCCTATAGAATAGACACAAAGAAAGGAAGTGTTCCAGAAAATAAGGAGGGAGGGAGGGATATAGAAAAGGAGAGAAAGAGGAAGAAGGTGCTTCTATTATTTCAATATAATAATTCTAAAATGTACTATTGTTCTAAGACAGTACTAATCAAAACTTTTCATCCAAAAGTTACCTAGAAAACTTCAGGGTGGGGCAGAAGGGAAAAGATGGCAATGAGTCAGTGATAAATAGACTATCCACAATAGTAGATCCATAAACTGCCTCTGTATGCCAATAAAGAACTACTTTTCACATGATGATGATGATGATGATGATGACCATAATGAGATAAGGATTTGGGGGAGAAAATATTATCTCCATTAGCTATATATTCAATGCAAAAAAACAGCTATTTTGAACTTCTGAAAATGGTTTGTGATTCTCCATCTCTTTATCCCTTAAACAATGTTAATTAATCTCCCTGAAAAATAACTTATAACAAAAGTAAATCTATCTAGCAATTACAAGATGGTGATACCAATGAAATTCTTTTGGCAAAAATGGCTGTTTTCTTCCTAAGTCAATGCCTCCTTTTTGTTTTGCTGAATAAACCTAAATAGTTCAGGGGAGGAACTGTTCTCACTGTGATTAATCAGTCAATGTTGATCATCTTATTTTTAGAAAAGAAAGAAGCAGACAATGTAAGAGTGTTCTTCATTTCTCTGCCTAACTGAACCACATTAAGGAACTAAGAAAAGCTTGCTATATACCAAGGCTCACACTTGTCAACAATTTAGAATCTTTGTTTTAAAAAAAATTAGCCCCAAACCCTGTGATATATTAAATGTTCATTAAAATTAATGAGAATAGATTGATTCTCACCTGTGAAAATTCAAAAAAGTAAGAAGGCATTGTTTAGTAAGGGAAAATTTTAGTCTTGCAAGTGATCTGTAAGTGTTAAGAAGTCTGGGGGGACCAGCTGAAAAAGTGAGAGTGTGTAGAACTGTGAGAAAAGAATCACATTTCTGGGAGTATGGGAGGAAGGAGAAAATATCACGTCTCCTAGTCCTTCTATTTCACCCTCCATCTATTACTAGTGCTCACAGATGAAAACCTGTTCCTATAGTCAAAATAAAATCAGTAGCATTTCCTTCATGTCAAACATAGGAAAACAAATTTCCATTTTTAAAGTAGAATTTCATGGCAATTTTTTTTTGACATGGGGGAAATACTTTTCAATACTAGAATTGGTTCACAACAGTACCCTTTGCCAAGTTCACAAGCAATGAGATTTCTTCTTTTTTGTTGGGTTTTTTTTTAGGTTTTTGAAAGGTAAATGGGCTTAAGTGGCTTGCCCAAGATCACATAGCTGGGTAATTATTAATTTTCTGAGGTCAGATTTGAATTCAAGTACTCCTGACTCCAGGGCTGGTGCTCTATCCTGCGCCACCTAGCCATCCCAAGATTTCTTCTTTAGAATTATTGTTTCCCATAAAAATTCTTACCCTTTCCAACTTCTGTTCACAATTTAAATTTTTCAAAAGAAAGGGTTTCTCCTAATAGTGCTTTAACACTGAGAGAATTAACTGTATCACTGCCAACAAAATAATAAAAATGTTTCAGAAAAAAAGGAAATTAGGAAGAGATAACGTCATTGCTAACCCCAAAAAGAGTTTCTAGTTACAGAAAGCAGATCCCCAATCAATGACACTGAATCCTCTTAGTGAATTCTTTTACTCTAAATGTCTCAAATATAGTTGAAGCACTCTTGAAATCCTCTTCAGAGGTGCTTCATTTCTATCACTTCTATACCTGAACCTGGCAATATCTAATAAGACAGACATTTCAAGGGCCACTTGAATAGCTTTCCCTTTGAAAGTAATGGCTACTATATTTCCTTTTGTTTTTCTTTCAGAAAGAGAATGCATCTCCAAAAACCATGGTCAAAAGACACAATATTCTAAATGGCTCGATGAGAAAAGAAGCTACCTGTGAAATGTAGATTAATAAGAAATAAGAAAATGTAGAAATAATAGTAACAGCTGGAATGTATGTGATACTTTAAGGTTTGCAAAGAACTTTATAAATTACTCATTTTATCCTCTCAATAACCATAGGAGGTGGTTGCTATTATTATCTCTATTTTATTGATGAGGAAACAGAGGTTAAATGACTTACCCAAGGTCTCACAGTTTGTTAGGGTCTGAGATTTGAATTCAGCTCTTCCTGACTCCAGGTCCAGTACTCCATCCATTATACAATCTACCTACCTCCTATAGACTTCTAGAAAGAAGAGCATTTTTAAAAAGAGAAGTTAAAGGACATCATCACAGAGGAGATCCATTAGAAATTGACTTAAGATAAATTTTTAAATAATCCAAGGTGAATTTATTCATATAGCAAATATTTATTATGGAATAAAACAAAGTATGAGATGTTCTCATCAAGTTTATGTCAGTTGGAGAGGAAAAATAACATACTACTTTTACTAGCTTGCCTTAATTGCGAATTATACCATTATAAAAACTTTCACACATGGAAGGATGGGGCTGTACTGAGCATCTCAATCAAATTACTTCCACTTCATTTAAAGTGATTCCTTAATGAGTTGAGGTTGTTGTTGTTCAGTAATATTTTATGGCTCCATTTGGGATTTTCTTGGCAAAGATGCTAGAATACTTTGCCATTTCTTTCTCTAGCTCATTGCAGAAGTGAGAAAACTGAGGCAAACAGGGATAAATGACTTGCCCAGGGTCACACAGTAAGTGCCTGAGGTCAGTTTTGAAGATAAGTCTGGCATTCTATTCACTATGTTTGCACATACCTGCCCTATGAGACTGTCTCAATGCATCAATTAAAGACAAGTTTAAATTTGAAAAGTACTTTGATCAATGGGAGTAATTTTGTGAGAAATATGTTCAGAGTAGCAGAGGAAACTTGGTCAATCCTAGGACTCATCTATAAAATACCAAATAAGTTCAGGACGAAGAAAAGTTCAGGACCGTGAATGAGGTTGCTCATCCTTTATTCTGGAAGACACAATATCATTATTATCTCATGAATTAGATTTAAGTAAGACAGAGCTTTGCAAAGTCATCATACTCACTCTCTTCTCCAGAATCATTGTAGTCCAGTGACAAGATGAATGATGATGATTCCAGGGTCATAAGACAACTAATGGTGCAGTTCAAATCTGAATTTAGACACTTCCAAGCTTATGAACCTGGGCAAGTCATTTAAACCTTTTTTCCTCAGTTTCCTTATCTGTGATATGAACTAGACAATAAACTGACAAATCATTCTAGTATCTTTTCCAAGAAAACGTCAAACAGAGTAATAAAGAGTTGGACATGACCAAAATGACTGAATAAGATAAACTAAGACAAAGTATTCCAAAAAGACCCTAAAGGAATTACTATGTGATGGGGGGAGGAAAATGCCTCAGTTTCAGACAAGTTCTCCTCACCATATTCCTCTTGGCTAGAATAATATCCTTGAAAACTTAAGAACCTAGAGGATTTTAGACTTCTTGTCTTTCTATCAGTGTTCTGGGATTGTCCCCCCAACAGCACTAGTGGTCTGCCTCTGGCGTCAGAAACAGACTGCCTCTATGTAGGCAAGTTCACTGCTTCACAAGTTCAGCAAAGAAGCTATAATGTGACAAAGGAAACTTCTTGAGCCTCAATGAGGCAAAGAAAGGCAATAAGGACTTATATAGTGTGCCAGATACTTTTAACAAATGTGATTTCATCTGATTCTCACAGGAACTCTGGGAAATAATTGATATTATTAAAAATAATAATTCACATTTTTACAGTTGAGGAAACTGAGACAAACTGAGGTTTATCTTTTGTTTGTTTATTTTTTTTAGTAGCTTGCTCAGGGTCACACAGTAACTGCCTTAGGTCAGATTTGAACCTGTCTATGTTGTTTGTTCATCATCGAAGCTCATTTCTTTAGATCAGTGGAATGGAAAGTTCAAAACCTAGTGCTACAGGGTAAAGGAATATAGAAACATATACTCTACGGTGTTTTTATCTTTGTTCCTCTCTTTCAAGCTCTACAGTCCAGTGGCAAATATATGACATCACATGCAGAAGGCAGCAATCCAAACCATGATGGCAAGAAAGTGAACTGGACATTGTCCTAGACCCAGCATCCTTGACATATAGTAGCTTAGTAATAGTTTACTGACTGGCTGACCAACTATCCCCAAAAGGCATATTTCCTTTACAAAATAGAATATTGTTACCTGCATACAAATAATCAAAGAGAGGAGATAGAGATTTGAGGAGGAAAGGATTATTCAACAATAGTTAATAACTATCAGAACTAAAACTTGAACTCAAGTCTTCTGATTCCAAGTTCAGAGCTCTTTTCCACATTCCCTCTTAGACTTAAAATCTCAACTAACAAACATTTCAATATATTTAACATGATAATTTAGGAGATAACATAATAAATAATATAATTAAATGGAATAAATATTATAAATAAATATTTTCTTGTAGAGGAAGAGGATGAAAAACATAATATGGTGGCAGCATGCATATCATCACATCCCCCGTTTCATCCTTTTTTGGGAAAATTGGGAATGCCTTGGAAACTAAAATGCAAATAAGTTAAACAAAATTTGTTCATATTTTCTAATTGGCAGGTGAAAAGAAAAAGAT
This sequence comes from Macrotis lagotis, assembly GCF_037893015.1. Classification (NCBI taxonomy): domain Eukaryota; kingdom Metazoa; phylum Chordata; class Mammalia; order Peramelemorphia; family Peramelidae; genus Macrotis; species Macrotis lagotis. The sequence continues at coordinate 415,564,010 of NC_133666.1, forward strand.
ATAAAATAGCAATTAGATCATAATAGATTTGAAGGTGGAATATAACTCAGAGTTTATCTGGTCCAACAGCTCCACTCTATAGATTAGGAAACTGATGCACAGAAAGGTTAACCTGATGGGTACAATCTCATATAGGTAGTATGTGGCAGAGCCAAGAGGGATGTAGAAATTATAACACTGGACTAAGAAGATCTGGACTGAATTATGACTCTTCTTACTACATGACTGAACTTGTCCCAATCTCTGAGTCTTGTTTTTCCCATTTATAAAATGGAGAAGATAATACTTATATCACATCTTCCTTAAGAGTATTTTGAGCAAAGTAAATTCTAAAGTCCTATATGAATACAAACCACTACTGCATATATAAACATATACAAATACACATTTACATATATACATATATTTATTCATAGTACTTTAGAGAGAAATTGTTTTTAAATCACTCTTTCTCCTATAAACTGTCACTAGCTCTTCCCATGCTTTCCAGTATCAAAGTGATGAGGCTTATGATGACAATGGTCATCACAAACCTGTAGAAATATGGTATTCATATGACCAAATAACAGTTTAACTTTCAATTAAATTTCTTTTCTTCCCAAAGTAAGATCTTTTGTATTATACACACACACACACACACACACACACACACACACACACTCACTCACTCACTCACTCCTAATTATGTCACTATTTGTAAGATCCATGCTGTGAGACCACCTTATAGGTAAGACAAACTAATAATAAGGTCCTTTTGGTATTTTAATAACTAAATCTTCTTGGATGGGGTCCAAGATGAACCTATCTTATAGAGAATTCTGTTCCACTGTGAAATGTACCAGGTGAATAGCAAGGTTCCAGTATATGCACACACACAAAAACACATACGTATGCACACATTTCAAACAAAAATGATCTGAAGTAACAAATATTTTTCAATTTTGAAAGCCTAAGGAAATAACAGGCAAGCTACCCTAAACCAGATGGTTAACTAATGGATTCAGCAGTTGTCCTGTAAGGATATTAAATTCAAATATCAAAAGCTGTAATATCCTGAGCTCTGTGACTTGAATATAAATTTTTTTAAAAGAAAGAAAAAGAGCCAATACTACTATAAATTCCAAACCAGCTGAGTTTCATATTGGGAGCAATGAAATAACCAAGTGATACTCCACAAATGATACAACATCAAAGATCTAGACATTTGGATTTTCACAATACATAGTAAATCAGGGCTCCTACTATAGATAGCTGTCTTCTATTACTGAAGATTGATGTACAAACACATTCTCCCCATGATGTTTTTTAAGGTGAGGAGCACCTATTCACATCCACATTCTCTTCCACTTTTGAGTTCAGACTAAGGTTGATTTGAAAGATCAAAGAGCTGGATAGAACCTCAGAGGACATCTAATTCAACTTGTTTGTTCTGCAGATAAAGAACAAAATAAGGGAGTCATAATTTGAACTCAGGTCCTTTAACTTCAACTGTTCTTTTCATGGTGTAACAGTCTACCTCTCATTTGCAACTTTAAAGTAAAACTGTTAGAGCAGCAGGGAATTTCTTTTTTCTCACCTATTGAGTCTTTGAAGAATTTTCCTTCTTGTCAAAGACATCAGTCATTAAGAACCAGAGTCTAAAGAATTGTAGAAGTAATTAAATTAGATTTTTTGATGTTCTAAATTGTTATTTATTTATGAGACAAATGGCAAGAAAATTACAAAACATCACAAATTTATTACTTTCAGAGCAACATCTAAATTATGCTATAGAATCCTAAGAATATAAGCTCCTTAGAGTCAGAGTCTATTTCAGTTTTGGTTTTTGTATTCCCAATGCCATGAAATTGCCTAATAGATGCTCGATAGCTACATGATGACTTCACTTGAATCAGGTAAACTTCTTTTCATACATGGTACTAAAGTTTGAAAATTCATTCAAAGTCACTATGATCGTTAAGTACCTTCCAAATGATAAAAAAGTCAAGATTTAATTATGTGCCTTGCAATTTTAGTCTTATGTATTTCATTATAATCCAGTTATGTAGATAATGTGTTTGTTTGCTTTTTAATAAATAGTAGTGTGCTGAGCTGATCTCACATCATAGTGTGGATGGAGGAAACTATGTCAGGGAAACTTTAAACTCTAATAGATTCTACCAAGCTAGAAGAGCTTCACAGATTGGCCCAGTAATAGATCTTCTGTTTAAGTTTTTTTTAGGTTCTTGCAAGGCAAATGGGGTTAAGTGGCTTGCCCAATGCCCCACACCTAGGTAATTATTAAGTGTCTGAGACCAGATTTGAACCCAGGTACTCCTGACTCCATCCAGGGCCAGTGCTTTATCCACTACACCACCTAGCCACCCCAGATCTTCTGTTTAAGGACCAACCTGATTTAATTCAGAAAAAAGCTCATCCCCAATTTGGAAGCAGAGGAAGAATTTTTTGGCCACAGCAACTTTCAAAAACTATCTATAATGTTGTTATAATTTTCAGTCTGCATTGCTGCAGGAAATACTCACCATGATGATGTATATACCACAGATCACTGAAGTTTAAGAACATCTCCTTAACAAGGTTAAGGAGATAATCCTCCCTTCCACAACTCATTCAAAGAGCATTGGACATACAGGGGAGGTGTTGTGATAAGGAGGTTAGAAAGCTGAATTTGTAGTAAATTCAAAAATCTATTTTTTAAACTCACTACTTGTGGGATAATAGCAAGTCATTTAGCCATTCCAGACCTCATCTATAAAAGGAGGGAGTTGGATAAGATGGCTTTGAATTTCTCTTCTAGCTTTAAATTTACAGTAGTTTTTATCAAGTTAACATTGCTCTTCTTTCTTCTCTTCTTCTCCTCCTTCTTCCTCCTTTCTTCTTCCTCCTTTCCTCCTCCTCCTCTTCCTTTTTCTTCTTCTTTCTTCTTCACCTGTGATTTCCCTGGTATAAAGAATTTCCAGTGAAGCAAATCTCCATACCACTATAGGAAAGCAATTGTTCTGCAACTTGCAGACTTGGAAATTTGCTGGCGGCAAATATGTACATTCATACATGAATGTGTTTATAAACTATATAAATGAACACAAACATTTTTGTGTGTATACATACACACATAAAATATATGTGTGTATATTTATGAATAAATTTACATGGGGAAAATATATTTATTATATAATTTAGATATGTATATATATATATATATATATATTTCAGAGGTAAAATGTTTATTTTGTTGTTTTTAAATCATCTATCTAGCTGTTTGGAGGAAAGACTTGAATCTAGTTCTTCCTGACTCCAAAGTTGATCATTTTCAATCAATCAATAAAATATTTGTTTAAGTCATGGAAATACAAAAACAAAAATAGTCACTGTTCTAAAGGAACTTATAGGAGAGAGCAGTGTGTCAGAGCATATACACAGATGCAAATGTAAGTAAATACAAAATAAATATGCAAAGTAATTTTGGTAATCTGAGGAGATTAGAAATGATTGTCACAGGAAACAGCAAGTAGGTCCTTATGACTGAAATGTAAAACATATAAAGGGAAGTAATATATAGGAAGCCTGCAAAGGTAAGACAAAGCCAGGTTATGAGGGACTTTAAAGGTCAAATGAAAGACTCTGACTTTTATCCTGAAAACAATAAAGAGTTAGTAGAATTTTTTGAACAAGGGAGTGACATGTCAAAACTGTGCTTTTTATATGATTTCAACAGTTGTGTAGCTGATAGATTTGAAGGGGCATATTTCAGAATAGGAATGCCAGTAGAAGTTGTAATAGTCCTGGTCAGAGGTAGTCTAGTTCAGACTAGTGCCATGAAGTGGAGAGCTGGAGACAAATAGGAGAGGTGTTAATAAAGAAGCAATAAACTGATGAACTATGTGGATAGAGAGAGCAGTAGGAGTCAAGGATGAATCCGATGTTGCAAACTTCTATGGATGATCCCTCATCAGTTTCCTTTTATAGAGAATAGAAGTATCTAAGAATTAAATGTTTGATTACTCCTACCACAACTAAATAGTGGATAATATCAAGTTATATACTTTATATACAATATACCCAGCAAGCATATGGAATATACAAGTGAAAATATTTTAGCATTTATACAATCGTTCTTGAAATATTTTTAATATTACTAGTTTCTTTGCAACGTACTGGGATTGCAAAACCAAAAAAGAAATAGACCCATGATTCCAAAGGGTTTACATTTTAAGGATTCTATTCTATAAATGAGAAATTCCTACCAAAAATAATTTTCTGATAGCCAATTATGGGCAAATACATCATAACATTTTTAATATTTTAACTATTCTGATTTCATATTTTCAGATGATCTTTGCTAGATATTGAAGGATTAACTATAGTGAAAATAATAATTTAGTCCAGTGAATCAGGGCTATCCAGGTTAGATCAATCATTCAGGTCCCATATTATATGTTCTTCTTCTTCTTCTCTCTGTTAATTAGCTAAGTCATTCTGACAATATTAAATTTCCTGAATTATCTGAATAACTGTGACTTTGGAGACAGATTTGGCCAAAGATCTCAGCATTAGATACTTTGCATACTGTTGATCAGCTCTGAGTACTGAGAGATGGGGAATGAAGGGTGGGGTGGAGAGAGCCCTTTCTCCAAGCTCAGCTGGCAGCTCAAACAACTAGGCTGCTGAGAGGCATTTCCACTTCTATTTCCATGGAAACAGCTGGAAAGATGGCTTAGTGAACTCAGGATCAGGTGTGAAGTATCTCAGTTTTCTATATGGCAAGTTCAATCTCTGATGAACAAAATGAGGGTCATGCAGTTACTTAAAAATGAATATCCTACATTCTGCTTAAGCTCCGATAGCAGATTTTATAAGACTAAGTTATTGTGTAGGTGGCCTAAATCCTCTAGCTCCCTATGGGATCACAGTTGTCCAGATGGCTATTACTATCCACCCCAGAAGCAGCTGCTCCAGAATGGATAAACTGTAGCCCTGTGACTAAAAAATAAATTACTATTTTTGTTACTGTGATTGTAATATCTTAACTTAAATAATTTCCTCTTCCAAGGAAATCAATATCACTCCATTTCTATTATTCAAGATTTTGCTGTCTGTATCTGATAAAATTATTTACACAACCACTTATTACTTTCCCTCCACCACAATCAATTTACATTAATATTTTTTACTTTAAAGCCCTTTGTGGATGATAATAAAAAAAAATTTCCTCAGTGTTCAAGCAAGTCCCAGAGATCAAATGGAGAAATTGTAGGGACTCCTTTAGGATGCAAGAGATTAAGTAGCTGGTGAATTCAACTAGCCAACTTGCTTCTTAAAAGTCAGCTATATATTGGGAAATGTGCTAGGTCGTTTGGAGAAACACCAAGCAAATTGAACAATCCAATGGACTTAAAATAGACTTAAATGGACTTAAAATAATACCTTGTTGGTAAGTGATGCCAACTGATAATCAAATCAAGTCAGCAAACATTCATTAAGGACCTACTATGTGCCAAGCACCGAAGACAAAAAGAAAGATTTTTTTAAAAATCTACTCTCAAAGAATTCACAGTGTGGAGAAAATATGGAAGCAAATCAAATTCACACAGGGCAAATTAGAGATAATTACAGAAGGAAGCACTAGCAACAAGAGGGATTGCTAAAGCTGGAATTTTAACTGAACTGATCATGCCATGAGCTTCTGAGGCAATTAGGTGGCATAATGGGATAGAGCATTGATACTGAGATTAGAGATTTGATTTCAAATTCTGTCTCAGAAAAGTTCAAGTTATGTGACCTTGGGCAAGTCACTTAGCTCAGATTCCTTAAAAAAGAAAAAGAATGTTAAGTATACAAGGGGAAGTAATAAAATAAATCAGGAAAGATAGCTTGGAACTTGATTACAAAAACTCAATTAAATGCAAGGGGAGTCTGCATTTTATTCTAGCAACAAAAGTGAGCCAGTTAAGTTACTTAAACAGGATCAGATCTGTGCTTTAAGAGTCATACTTTGTCAGTTCTATGAAGGATGAACTGGAGAGGGGAGACACATGAATCAGGGAGTTTGGTTAGGAGACTATTACATTAGATAACATGGGCTTGAATTTGGCTGGTAGTTATTTGAATAGAAAGAAGAGGACATATGGGAGAGATAGTGGGGAGTGGAATCAACAAGACTTCACAACTGATGAGGGAAAGTGTCAAAGATAACTAAGGTTTTAAAGATAGATAACTGAAAGGATAGTGGTACTCTTCCCAAAATTAGGAAAGTTCAAAAGATGGGAAGGTTTATGGGGAGAAATCATGTGTTCCATTTTTGACATATTGAATTGGAGGTACCTATGAGATACCACAGAGTCCACAGTGACTAAAAGCAACAGCGAAGTCAAAAAGGATAAGGACTGCTTGGGAAAAGATGATTGGACGCATCAATTAAAAGACAATTGATATTCTTGGAGAGAACTGTTTCAGTTGATTAGTATTATCTGAAACTCCAAAGAAGGATAGTAAAATGATTGGGAGGTGAGTGAATGAAGGTAATTGATATAGATCTCTTTATTTTTTGAGTTTCCCCACAAAGGAACAAAAGAGATGCAGAATGAAAGTTTGAGGATATAACAGGAATCATGGATTTAGAACTAAGACTTTAGAGATCTGGTCCCTCATTTTAAAGTTGCAGAAATGGTAAGTCCAACTGGTAAGATCATCCAGGTTAAAAAATAGCAGAGGTGAAATATGAACCCCTGACCTCGAACCCAATTGATTAAGTCTGTCAAGTCAAAATCTTAATTTTTGTTTATAAAGGATAGCAGTGGGGGCAGAGCCAAGATGGCGACATGAAGGGATCCAGTCTTAGGAGCTCTCTGATGAAACTCATAAGCTAAGGACTCTAAACTTTCGAGAGACAGAACCCACAAAGGGACCCAGTGAGGCAGTTCTCCTACTCAAGGTAACCTGGAAAAGAGCAGAAAGGCTCTGCTCCCCGGGGTCGGAGGGGCGGCCTGCCAGAGTGAAAGAACTTCAGCCTCCAGGAGGCAGCCCCAGGGCACTGGGAGCTGCGGCTCACAGCAGGGGGCAGTCTCCTGAGCTGCACCCCCGAGGAGTACTGGGCACAAAGTGGGGGAACAGCGGGGGACCTCTGCCAGAGCGAGCACATGGAGCCCAGCCCTCAGGGCACACAGCCAGCAGCTTGGTCTTTCCCCAGCCCTGATCCAGGAAACAGAAGCAGGCTGAGCAGGTAAGCAGAAGCCTCCAGGGCATGAGCCCATTGAGCTGAGGGAGGGGAGTGAAGAGAGACTGCAGAGCTCTGTCCTCTGCCTCTGGAACAGGACTCTGGGGCTCTGACCACATTCAGAACCTGATTGCAGTGTAGGCCCCCCCACAGAACAAAAGGGCCCCCCACCTCAGCCCCTTGGCAGAGAGGGGTGCTTATAGTTATTCACAGACCAGGAGGGAGGACAGAGCCTCACACACTGAGACCCTTGTGGGAGTGTCCCAAAAGCTCAGGAAACACCCCAAAACCAGGCCCAGGCTGGGAAAATGAGCAAGCAGAGAAACAAAAGGAAGACTATTGAGAAATATTTTGCAAATGAGCCCAAGAAGGATCAAAATACTCAGTCTGAAGATGAGGAAGCACAAGCTCCTGCATCTAAAGACTCCAAGAAAAACAGAAATTGGGCTCAGGCTATGACAGAGCTCAAAAAAGACTTTGAAAATCAAATGAGGGAGTTGGAAGAAAAACTGGGAAAAGAAAAGAGAGAGATGCAGGAAAAACATGAAAATGAAGTCAGCAGCTTAGCCAAGGAAATCCAAAAAATGCTGAAGAAAATAGCATGCTAAAAACCAGCTTAGGTCAAATGGATAAAACAGTTCAAAAAGTTATTGAGGAGAAGAATGCTTTAAAAAGTAAAATTGGCCAAATGGAAAAAGAGATAAGAAAACTCTCTGAGGAGAACAAATCCTTCAGACATAGAATTCAGGGAGATTGATGAATTTACCAGAAAACAGGAATCAATACTTCAAAACTAAAAAAAAATGAAAAATTAGAAGAAAATGTGAAATATCTCATTGAAAAAACAACTGATATGGAAAACAGACTTAGGAAAGATAATTTAAAAATTATTGGAATACCTGAAAGTCATGATCAGGAAAAGAGCCTTGACATCATTTTCAAAGAATTACTAAAGGAAAATTGCCCTGATATTCTAGAAGCAGAGAGCAAAATAGAAATGGAGAGAATCCGCCAATCCCCCCGAGAAAGAGATCCCAAAAAACAACCCCTAGGAATATTATAGCCAAGGTCTAGAACTCCCAAGTCAAAGAGAAAATATTACAAGCAGCCAGAAGGACACAGTTCAAATATCGTGGAGCTGCAGTCAGGATCACACAGGACTTAGCAGCAACTACATTGGAAGCTCGTAGGGCTTGGAATACAATATACCGGAAGGCAAAGGGGCTTAGAATGCAGCCAAGAATGAACTACCCAGCAAGGCTGAGTGTCCTCTTCCAGGGAAAATGGTGGACTTTCAATGAACCAGGGGAATTTCAAATGTTCCTTTTGGAATGGCCAGAGCTGAACAGAAGGTTTGATCTTCAGATACAGGACTCAGGTGAAGCATGGAGATTGGAGGAGAGGGGGGAAATATGAGGGACTTAATGAGGATGAACTGCATGTATAGAAAAATGATACTGATAATATTCATATGAACCTTCTCAGTTAATAGAGCAGGTAGAGGGAGCTTTTATAGTTGAAGCACAGGAGAAAGCTGAATTCGAAGATAAAATATGGTGTAAAAATGGAGTCAATAGAAAAAAAAGGGAAATGGAATGGGAGAAAGAAAAAGGAGAGGGGGGAATAGGCCAAGATATTTCATATAATAAGATTTTTCTTTATTACAATGAGCTATTGCAATGATATGGAAGGGGGGAGGCAAGGGGGAATGAGGGAACCTTTGCTCTCATCAGAGATGGCTAGGAGAAGAAACAGCAAATATACTCAATGGGGTATAGACATCTGGAGTAAGAAGGAGCGGGGAGCAGGGGGAAGGTGTGGGGATGTGAATAAAGGAGGAGAGGATGGACCATGGGGGGAGAGTGGTCAGATATAACACATTTTCTTTTTTACTTCTTGCAAGGGGCTGGGATTGGATGGCCTGCCCAGGACCATAGGGCCAGGTGGATTCTGGGCCTAAGGGATGGTATGGGGGCTCAGGGCTTCTTGGCCCCAGGACCAGGGATCTGTCTGCTGTGCCACTCAGTGACCCTACAGCAGAGTCAGAGTGAAAGGAGAAAGAAAATATAGTACATGGTAGTGGAGAGATACGAAAGGAGAGAGTTGCGATCAGCAATGGCAATGTTGGAAAAATATGGAAGTAACTTTTGTGATGGACTTATCATAAAGAATGTGATCCACCCGTGACAGAGTTGTTGGTGTTGGAACAAAAACTGAAGCACATTTTTTGTTATTATTATTTGGGGGAGGGTGCAGGGCAAGTGGGGCTGGGTAGCCTGCCTGGGGTCACATAGCAGGGTGTTCTTTGGGTGTCTGGGGCCGGATTTGGACCTAGGTGCTCCTGGTTCAAGAGCCAATGCTCTGTCTGCCACCCAGCCACCCCTACTATTATTACTATTTTATTTTATTTTGGGTCTTTTTTTTCTTCTTTTTGGTTTTTGCAGGGTAGTGGGGATTGGGTGGCTTGCATGTCACATGGCTGGGTGATTATTGGGTTTATGAGGCTGGATATGGACTCGGGTGCTCGTGGCTCCAGGGCTGGTGCTTCATCCATTGCGCCACCTGGCCATACCTACAATTATTACTATTATTTTTTTTAATTTCAATTTTTTTTCTCTCCCCTTTACTTTTTTTGCCCAAGCAAGTCTATTTATATTCATGGGGGAGGGGTATTTTGTAAGCAAGAATATTTTATTAATGTAAAAATATTTGTACAAAATGAGAATAAAAAATAAATTAAAAAAAGGATAGCAGCAATTTGGTCATGTTTCTAAGCATCAAGAATATAAACAACAGAGATTTAAAATTTAAGATAAAGAGTATAATCGTAGATCTAAACTCCCAGGAAAGACAAAGGATAGAGGATCAAGGAAATAAGAAGAGGGACTGACCTCAAGGAGAAGCATCATCTCATCGGAGACTAGGGTAAAGAAGGAAAAACAAGGAAATGATGTCAAAGGGATTTGAGGTGGAAGAAAGAGGAAACATAAGAAATTCGTTCTTTTTTTCTTGGAAAAGTAGCTTACTAGGGAATCAACTAGGAGGGATAATCCCAACCTCCCCAGGTCACTCTGTCCTCCACTAAATTGAATCATGAATCACAAACTTGGAGTTTCTAAAACTAACACAAGTCTCACAGAGAGTTCCCAGAATTATTAGTCTTGGGTGTAGCTAGTACAGTAAAAGAGGGACTGATTGTAGTTCATACCCTGCTCTGGCACTTAGTACTGATTCATCAAGTCCAAATAATTTTAATTCCTTGTGTCTCAGTTAAATTATCTGTTAAATTAAAAGTTTGGGCTTTATAGCTATCTATCTTTATATACCTATGTTTATCTATCTATAAATATAGACAGATAGACAGAATATCAGACAGACAGACAAATGATAGATGATAGATATGTAAATGACAGATAGATCGACACATAGATGATAGATAGATAGATAGACAGACAGATAGATAGATAGATAGATATGATCTCCTTGTAGCCATTCCTAAATTAATCATTTTCCCTGACAAAGCTCTATATATTATCATTGTTCATATGTTGATAAGAGAGAAATATAGGCCAGACAATATCACATTCAGATTCAATCACGAAATGAACAAAACACAAAAAATAATCAATAATATACCACAGTATCAATCTGGAAAGAGTTCTCCAGTACAGAGGCAATCTGTACAGTTTAGCATTTTTATCATTGATTTAGATGAAGACATAGAGGGTGTGCTTATCAAATTTGACAATGAGAAGAAATTTGGATGAAGCAATAATTTGAAACAAAAAGAATCTAAAAAGTTATCAAGAGTACCATTAAAAAGGCAAAAGATCAACTTAGCTACCTAGAACTCATTTTAAAAGCAAAACTTTTGTTGTTCAATCCTATCCAATTCTTCGTAACCCCATTTGAGATTTTCTTGGCAAAAATGGCAGAGTGATTTGACATTTCCTTCTCCATCTCATTTTATAGATGATGAGATGAAGTAGACAGGGTTAAGTGACTTGCCCAGGGTCACATAGTTAATAGGTGTCTAAGGAAGATTTGGATTTGGAAAGATGAGTCTGCCTCTGGGCCTGTCACTTTTTTCCACTGTGTCATCTAGCTGCCAGGGCTAGCCTTGGTTAAATTCCAATTTTGAAGTCATAGATTGAATGACCCCATGTTCTCCCCAGTGTTCACTTTCACACTTTCTCCATTGGTCAGGGCCATACCTATGATCCTCCAAAGGTCTAGGCTGTAAGTACCCCATAAACCCTCTAGGTAGCAAGATGACATTCTGTGGGGGACAGCTAGGTGGCACAGTGAATAGAGCACCGACCCTGGAGTCAGGAGGACCTGAGTTCAGATGTGACCTCAGACACTGAATAATTGCCTAGCTTTGTGACCCTGGGCAAGTCACTTAACTCCATTGTATTAAATAAGTACTTTTTTTTTAAATGACATTCTGTGCCCTGAACTTCCCCACTCTTCCTACCCCCACTGATTTTATCCCATGCAAAATTTTTACCTAGCTGAAACTCATTCAGTAATAATTACACATTCTCCTTTTCCATGATCTTATGTAACTAATCCCTACCATCTGCTTTCTCACCTTCTACTCCAGAGCTACTAAGCCATGTTAAAGAAAAATCTCAAAAACTAAATTTCATCATTTCACATTTACATTTCTTGAACCTTAAATATCGCTTAAAATTTTGGTGTATCTGGGATCACTCCCTCTGCTGTTACTGATGCTACCAGGGGTTATTTGGGATGTTCAGGGAGGGCTATTACCTCTGATGTGAGAGTGCAATGAACCCTTTTCTTTGGTATCTACCTGTCACCAACTTTCACCTGTGGCTTCAAGAAGCTGTAGCATATGCAACACCCGCACCTTGGCAAAATCACCTCAGCAGATGACTAAACCAGGCTTCAAACCCAAGGATGGACTGTGGAGCATTTAGAGTTTAGTCAGACATCAAAGATGCCAAGGTCATCCACTGCATCCTGGGTCATCACCATTTGTCCTGACTTTTGTCTTGCCACTAGACTTCAATGACTAGAATAGAGAGTGACAAGGATGGTTTGATGCAATTTTGCCTCTCTCAAATCCAATTTGTGCACAAAATAAGACATCATCACATGATGACATTGGTCCTTTTCTGAAGGATGAACAATAACAAATGCCACTCATGTCACATGTTCTAACCCTGTGTATCTCTCATCCACGTTCATTCAACCTATATAGGGAATAATAGTGTACTGGAGGCATTTCTCTTTTTCTTACAATGGTGAATTTTTATCATTTACAACCAGTGAGACCTTGGACAAACATGTAGCCTTTCTGAATCTTAGTTTCCTTATCTATGAAACAAAGAGGTCCCTTCCATCTCTAAATTGATGATTCTATGAATCTGTTCTAAAATCTCAATAGCAATGTAACATTCAAGCTGTTTATTATTTTTGCTGTATGACTATATGACTATATTTTTCTATATGACTAAACAGTCATTTTTAGTCATGTCTGACTCTTTATGATCTCATTTGGAGATTTCTTAGCAAGGATGCTGGAGTGATTTGCCATTGCCTTCTCCAGATCATTTTACAGATGAGGAGATTGAGGTAGACAGGGTTAAATGACTTGCCCAGGGTCACCTAGTTAGCAACCATCTGAGGTCAAATTTGAACTCAGGTCTTTCTGACTCCAATCCAGGACATTCTTGTCTACTGTGCCATCTAACTGCCCATATGATCATATTATTATTTTCTGTGTTGTCCATCTTTGTCTTAAATAAACTTATTCTTTTCAAATATCACTTCTTGAATGCAGAAAATCCATCTTAGGAAATAACCTGAACCCTACTGTTTTGGGATAATTTTCTGGCAGAAGGGACGCCCTCTTTGGAGGATATACGGTTCCCCTATTGACACTCCCTTTTGACAACTGGCCAATCACAGTGCCATGCTCCCCCACTGTTTGTGTGCCTAACAATAGGGTAATCCCTTGATTGAGTATACAGTTTATTTCTAAGGAAAGGCCCAAGAGGTAAGCTAGAGGCCCTGAAAAAACAATCCCTTAAAGAGTTTAGATGCTGAGAATAACATGTAAAACAAAGATAATCTGTTCAATACAAAAGAGAGGAAAGGGAAGAGAGGGAAAAAGGCAACCCAATATACATTTCAGGTATCTACATCAACAGAGTATAATTCATAACAGAATGGCTCTGTATTAGGTAGGATGAAGACATGGGTTCATTCAAAAGGAAAGGGGTGTTGCTACTGGAGGAGAGGATGTGCTCCAAAGTGTCCTGAATTTTTTAATTCTGCTTTTCGGTGACCCCTATGGAGCTAGTCAATTTGCATATTTGGGTTCATGACAAAATATTTTTGTTAGTTTTCAGGGAGAAAAAAACACAAAAATGTTGATCACAGCAAAATATTATTTAGCAGATACAGCTATAATAATCTTTAAAAAAATCATTGTCAGTATTTTTCCATGTAAATACCTAAAAGCTTACAATCTTCTTTAAAGGGATATCACCAGAACTATAATAATGGTTCCCATGCATGGAATCTATAAACTACAGGCTCCTTTAAGGCAAAACTGTTTCAGTGATCTCAATTTCACTGGCTTTAATCTTATAACACTAACTTAAAGCCACCTCAGCTTGGCAATTCTTCCATGTATAATTCATTAACATATACCAAATTCCTTGCAACAGCTATACAAAAAAAAAATCTACTCTTTCCTAACTCACCCAACAAAACCACTGCCTACTCTAGCCTTACATCTCAACAGTCTGACCCCTATTTAGTAAGAGACATATAGCAGGAGTTCCTTCACCTCCTATATTCAGTTCACTGTTTATTCTTTTATTTTTTTATTCTCTTATTTTTTAAATCACAATTTAAAAAAAGAAAAGATAAAATTTGAGGAGAGAAGAGTAGAGAACAAATATTCAACCTCCATACTACAGCCTCAATTTCGTTTATGAGGCAACATGTGGATATTTCATACTATTGCTGCATAGATCAGCTGTCATTCAGAATCCACTATCATCATTATAAAACTATAGTATAATTCAAGATACACTGCTATTTTATGTGACATCTCCCAGATAAAAGTGATGAAAAAATAGACATTTTGTACCAATTTTTCAAAATTATTATTATTAGAAAACACAAAGAGGAAATGTCACTTTTCCTACTCCATTTTAGTTCTCTATTCTAATTCTCTTAATGTGGACAAAGCTGCATTCAGAAATCTAGTTCAATTACCTAAGTACTTACCATTAAATTGGAAATGATGGGTTTTTCCAAAGAAAGCATCTGTTTTGTGGGCCTGAAGAGCATAGGCAAGTATAGAGCAAATCTTTATGTTGATTTCCACTTTGTCAAAGCCATTGTAAAAAATAAAACTAAATGAATATCCTTGATAACTAATAAATTTTTAAAGGCAACCAAAATGAAAGTAATATCTAACTAGACTTCTTTAGTTACCACATCAAAGTTCTGCATGGAAGCAGATTAAATTTCATGAGTATGAATATGACTGTGCCAATTATAGAAATTTTGAGTAATGGAAAATCATAGTCTCAGAAAAAGTAAAGTCATCAAAGGGCAATGGAGAATTCATGATGGCTACATGTAGACTATGACACATTGCTGACAAATATTTATCTATACAGTTTTCCTTATTCTACTTTCTTGATACTTCTTTTCATCAGATTATATGAATCTTCTTGTTTTCTCTGAATTCCTCAGTCTTCATCTCTTATAATACAATAACATTCCAATAGGGCTGTGGTATACTAGTTACTTTTCCCAATCCCTCCTTTTTCTTACCAGTCATCTCCTAATGTCTTCAAACATTTCAAATACCCTAATTTTTTCTGAGTTTTCCCTAAGAAGAAAAGAATACTTCTTGTAGGATTTTTTTCCTAATTCCTGAAAGACATCAACTTTCATTCCCACCTTCATCCTTACCTCATCTTCCCAGGGCCTTGGCTACAAATATTAATTAGGTAGACCATTAAGATTTCCATTACTCAAAACTATATAGCATCACAAGAAAAATATGTTAGTCTTTAAAAAATCCAGTTTTTATTTCAAAAGGACCACACAGTTTCACAAAAAAGAAATCCATTCAACCCATTGTTCTCCGTGCCTCACTTCCTTCTCTAATGCTTCCAAAATTTATTTTTCTTAAATACAGATTTGATCACTTTCTCTCTCTCTCTTTCTCTCTCTCTCTCTCTCTCTCTCTCTCTCTCTCTCTCTCTCTCAAAAAAAATCAATGAACTATATGAACAAATATTACATTCTTCTTCATTTAAAGCCCTTCATAACTTTCCCCCAAATTACCATTCCAGCACTCTTCTTCATATACATTATGGTTCAGCAAAACCTGACCTCACTATTCCTCTTACCTTGGAGTCTATCTAGAATGCACCTCTCTTCACTTTTACCTCTGAATTCCTCATAGTTCCTTCACATTCAGATACAACAATTTGTTCAGCCTTTCCCCAAATGAAGGGCATCCATTTATTCTAGATTTTTGCAATGACACCTAGATTCAAAACCTCATAGATATTAGATATACTATCTTCTTTTATCCAATCCCTCCTTCCTCTTTATTTGCTTCCATCTGTCCTATTTTCTCCCAAATATTTCAGATGCCTCAGTTTCCCTGAGCCTTAGTTTCCTTAAAAATGTCAGTTTAAGTACTTTTTTTAAATATTAAACCTTTCTTGTTTTTCCAGATGTTAGTGCTTTTCTTCTAAATTGTCTTGTATCTATTTTGTATACATTTATAATAAACATGAGCAACTAGGTGGTATGGGGATAGAACATACAAGCCAGATAAGCAGGGATTGGTGAACTATGGTCCACTGCTTTTGTAAGCAGAAAAGATAATATTGTTTTTCCATCTTTAAGTACAAAAAAAACTTTGTTTAAAAATTTAAAAACCATTTTTGGCTTGCTCTTCATACAAAAGCAGGCAATGGCCTTGGACAGTCATTTGCTGACCTCTGAGATACAAAACTGAGACAGAGACATGAGACAGAAGAAGAAAGTGTATTTAAATAAAGACAACCAAATGCTTATACCTCCAAATTAGGTGACTGACTTATTTATATTCCAAAAAAAAATAGATTATCTCTCTCCTCTCTTCTTAAGGAGGTATAACTTGGTACATGAGACACTCTCATCAAAAAATGCTGAAACAACTTCTGGGCTGTAGGACAAAGAGACAGAAAGACATACCGAACAAGACCAATTCTTCTTCTTATATATGGGGATAAAGAAGCATCTCATCTAAAACCACATCTAAGGCCCACTATGGAGAAACCCCGTTGTAGAAAAAGATTGAGAACAACCGGGAAGAACAGAGACATGATGCCTGGTAAGCTGCTAGCTCGTTAAAAACAACATGATGATATCACCAGAAGGCCTCAGGTGGCACTGTGGCATCAAAGTACATGTTGATTCTCCCATGATGGACTTGCTCATGAAATGAGCAGCACAATAATCAAAGACAATTTTAAGGGACTTGAGATAGAAAATACCATCCACATCCAGAGAAGAAACTGTGGAGTTTAAATGAAGAGCAAAGCTTATTATCTTTAATTTTTAAAAGTTGTCTAATGAATTATGTCATTTTGTTATTTCTAATATTTTCTTTCTTCCTTTTGGATCTGATTCTTCTCTCACAATACATTCAATTCTGATCTGTGTTTAATATGGTTACAAATATAGAGTCTATATCAGATTGCTTTCTGTCAGAGGGAGGGAGGGAGAAAAATTGTAAAACACAAAACCTTGCAAAAATTGATTGGTAAAAACTACCATTGTATATAGTTGGAGAAACAAAAAAAATGTTTATATAATTTTTTAAAAAGTATGTGTTCATTCTCTTGGATATGTGTATTGGTATTTTGGTCAAATCTGTGAACACTGAATTAGGAGACAGATAACCTAGGTTCAAATTTTCTCACTGACTTGCTGCCAGTATGAACTTGGGTAAGTCTCTGGACTTTAATTTTCTCATTAAAAAAAGGCATCAATGTAAATTACATCTGAGATTCCTCTCAGCTCTAAATCTATCATCCTCAGCTCCTATGATGTCTGTCCCTCACTTGTTTTCTCATGAGTACTGATTCTTCTTTCTGATGGTAGAGTTCACTGATGGTAGAGTATACTCTAGACTTAAGTAAGGAATGTTCTATTCCAATTATTTTACTTTGTTATATCATTAAATACCTTTCATTTAAACTTATTGCATTCTCTTGTCAACTAGCAGAATTAGATAAATCACTTGAAGTTTATTAGCCATGGTTTTAGTACCCAAAGGGCACTCTAACCTGGAGATGGGGATGGGGTGGATTTTCCAGGGGCTCACATTTAAGACAGCATGATCCAAGTGCTATGTAATTGCTAAATTATGTCCTTTTCTAAGGGATGTAATTCCTCCTCAAGGATTTTGGTTTTATGTCTCAGGTTAAATAGAGAAATGAAACTAGTAAAAATGAGTCAAATAAAATGATACTTAAATTCAAGAGTGGCACTGTGCAATGAAGGCTGAAATACTGAGAAAGCTAGACTATATTTAAATATAATTCGAGGTCCTATAAAAAGAAATGTAGTAAATGACATGCAGAGTAAACTGTCATTTGAATGAACTATCTTTTCTGTTTTCTACTGAAACAGGACCAGGGATTTTTGTCACAAATTGAGATCAGTTTTTTATGGCCTGAAAAAGAATGTTGTAGCCAATTTCAGTCAATTCTTCAGGTGTAATAATGTGATACCATCTGCAATGAATACAAGTTACTGAAAACTAGGAGTCATGGCTTCTGATGACATCTTGGACATTTGCACAATTTGTATACTATATTGACTTATTTAACTTTTTCTGCTCACCATAATTACTGAAAGAAGCATACAGTATACATGTAAGTTCTAGGTGTAGTTATCATAATGGATGGCAGAGAATAGAAGGAAGAGGGAAAAAGTACTTGCCTGGTAATTCTATAGAATATGCAATCCAAAGAAATCATGGCAATAAATTTCCTCCTCTAAGCACTCCTCAATAATTCAGTGATCAAAGACAATCCTGTGAGACATGTTATAGAAAATGGCGTCCAGGTCCAGAAAACAAAACAAAACAAAACAAAACATGGAATCTAAAGGCAGAGCAAAGCATCCTATATTCACTTTTTAAAAAATTTCTTTTATGTGCTTTCTTTTTCATGTTTTTCCCCTCTTAGTTCTAATTCCTCTTTCCCAACATGACTAATATGGAAATATGATAAACACAATTATACATGTACAACTTTTACCAGATTGTTCACTGCCATGAGGCAGGGGGAAGAAAGGGAGAGTGATAGAAAAATGTGGAACTCATCAACTTGCAAATGACTGAATGCTGAAAAATAAATGCATCTTCAGAGGAAAAGAGATACAGTAGTATGGGATAGTGGTTGGATGCCCTTGGTCAATTATTTCCCCTGACACATACTGGCTGTGTAAACCTGGGCAATTCACATAACCTCTCTTTTCTCTAGCAACTCTTCTAAGATAATAATTTGCAGTAAAGCTGTCAACCTGCGCTGGCAGAGAGTTAGCCACATCAATAGCATCAACAATGACATAAGTTGCCATGAAAAGATGAGCAGTTAGGAAAGGTAGAGGAGCAAGAGAGGTCATTTGGGGAATTATGCTCCCCCAGAGTGGACTGGTCTCGCTCAAAGACAAGCAAGCAAGGGATAAGTAGTAAAGAAGGGCATAGACATGTGAAAGGGGTATTTTAGGGGATCACACTCCCATTGAAGCAAGGACAAGTAACAACTGAGGAATGAGTGAACTTTTACTTATTTTTATTTTCTTATTTATTTAAGGTAACCCAAGGTCACACAGCTAGGTAATTATTAAGTGACTGAGGCTGGATTTGAACTCAGGTCCTCCTGATTCCAGGCCAAGTACTCTATCTACTTCTCCACCTAGTTGTCCCATGAGTGAACTTTTAACAGGACAGGAAGATGAGGTATTTTAGATATTTGTTGATGGGGACCAGTAACTCTGAGAGCAGAAATGGGATTATTAGGGATATGTAGATGAGGGATGGTAAATCAAAGATTTAATACTTTAAGGCTAAGGCAGGGATTCATTGTTTATTGATAGAGGTCTCTTCTGTGGCTGGGGGATTTGTGGAGTCCTTGGTCAAATGGGGTACTTTACTAAAAGTTCATTGACCTCACCTCATAGCTTGGACAATGGAATGGGGAGAGAGGGTCCAGTTACTGTAAGGTACATTATCAGTACACAGGAAATAGATTAATTACAAATCATTTTTCTGTCCAATATTTCCCCTACTTCATTTCTTCTCAGGTAGCTCCAAAAGCTTCAATTATTTTGTCTTTTTCTTCTTTCTTTTCTTTTTCTTCCTTTCTTCTCTCTCTCTCTCTCTTCCCAAGCAGTGCCTTTCACCACAGCTGGTTCAAGGCAAGATTTTCATCTCTAGTCTCCACCTTTACTACTCCTTTCCCTATCCTTTTCTACAAGCACTTAACTCAGTCATTAACAATTACAAACAGAATAAAAGACTGGTTCACCTATACGAAGAGCAAGGAAAGAAGCCAAGATTCCATTTTTGTGGGTTCTGCCTTTAGGGAAATTTATCAGATTACTAACAAAAATTTTTAAAAATCAATAATTTGTTGTCCCTGAATAGTGTCTAACTCCAAATTTGGAGAAAAATATATTTTCTAGTCAATTATATTCTATGATTAAGAAACAATTCTGACATCCTGTGAAACATTTTTATTATAATTGAAAACATACTCAGCACAATAAAAATCAGTCTTCTTTAGCTAAAGAAACCAGGCTTAACAAAATTGGAAGTTAATAGTAAAATTCAGAGTAAAGGGAACAAGAAATTTTGAGTTTAAATCTGAGTGAAAGTACAGAGAAAAGGAAAGGGTTGTGGGGAGAAAAAGGGAAAGAGAAAAAAATCCTTCCAGTTACTTGAATTCATAGAATAAAGGAGGGGAATGAGGGGAGGAGTCCAATACTGATTGATTTTATCTTCCCTTGATGGACCACAATGCTGACCACCCTGAGGGAGCCCAGATGCTCTTGACCCCATCAGCACTCTTTCCCCATTATTTCTTCCAATTACTGCTGTTAGCACTGATAAATTGAAATGCAGTAGTCTCTCTGATTCTTCTGTTCTTTCTCTCCAGCTTTTCACCACCCAGCATTCTCCCCATTCCTTTGTTTATTAGGGAGGGGTAGAAGAGTTGGTACATAATCTTCGATAGATCGGTCCCCAAATATCATGATATTCTTTCAGTCTTTTTTCTGAGACAGGAAAAGAAGCAATATTATCAGCTCCAGAATACCACTCCTAGCTCATAGCAGGGAAAAACACATTTCCAATGTATATGTAGATAGAAGACAGATACATACATACATACATACAAACACAAATATACATACATATAGATATGTATAATGTTATATATGTATATACATATATTTAATATGTATATGCTTGTTTAATGATTTAATGATACACAATATAGTTAACTGTCATTGGAAAAAGAGACAATAATTTAATGATACACTTAATATAGTTAACTCTCATTGGAAAAAAGAGACAACTGATATAGAAAAGCAAAAAAACATAAAAAATTTGCTCAATTGGATCAGAAATTTGACCAGTTCCTGGCAGGAGAATTCCCTGCTGTCCAATAGCTTGACCAAATTCTGGAGAATAGCTTCTCCCTGACTGTACAGATAATCAGCAATAAGGGTCATCAGGAATTGCCCAAAACTCTATATTCCTATGGGACATGAAGATACAAAAGGATGCTAGTATTTTGTTATCAAAATAACCTCTTATACTTGTCCTTTATCAGGAAAGAAGTCTTTAATCTCTAATTGTCTCTGAGACAATTTCCTTAGCAGTTGAGGACCAGACATGACTGATTTTTGGTACCAGGTCAGGTTCACCAGAAGAAATCCTAAATTAGGATACACAGTTGTTATATAAAATATGTTTTAGGATCTTGGAAACATGGAAAGAATGTCAAATATGAAGTGAGTGGACCTAATTCCAAATTCCAGCTCTGCTAGTCTTTCAGGATTGAAACACAAGAGTTGTGTGAAGCAGGACTGGTTCCCTACTGGACTTTGCTGCTATGGCTATTAGCAAACTCTACCATATGAAAGGTTACGAAGTTATGGCTCAGTCTGCTCTATCTCCAATATTCACCCACATAAGATCAGTAAATACAATAGTAATAATAATACTAATGACGAGCATCTGTACAGCACTTAAAAGTTTGTGAAGCACCCCGTAGATATTATCTCAGTTGAACATTTATACAACTCTGGAAGGTAAGTTGTTATTATTATCCCCACTTTGAAGTGAGACTGAACTCAGGTCTTCCAGACACCAAAGTCAAGGTTCTTTAGAAACAGGAGCATCACATATTCATTGACACTTGGAACAAAATTGATAGCAGTTTAGTAGTTGTCCTTCATGATCGAAGAAAGCCATGGCATCAAATGAATATTTCATGACATGCACATGTGTTGATTATACTGAGAATAATGTTGTGCAAAGACATCCTCCTCACTGCCATCACCCCATAACCTGATCTAGTAGGAAGCAGGACTTCTGGTGATGGACTGAATGCTGTGGGAGTCCTTAGTCTTCAGGATATGGGTTCCCTCCCTTATCAGTGAGGCACCACAATATTTCAACAATACTAGGCAGAACAACAGTACAATGATTTTTGGCAACAACTTTGCAACAACACAGTATAGCTAACCTATCTCTTGATGGTCTAATACTCAGTGTGGTACAATTACAATTTTTGGCAATTCAGTATAGCTAACCTGTCACCTGATAGTCTAATCATCAGTAAGGTGATTGAATTGTTCTACTTAACCTGTTCAGCTCTGCAACTATATTCCTCCTGGAACCCAAAGTTTTTGATTTCCCAGAAGCTGCCTGCAGTGTCATGGGAATAATGCCACTGAATCACTAGTTGGTATCATTTATGGTCAGAACTACAACAGCATCTGATTGTCTTCGAAACTCTGACTTCCATTCTTGATTCATTCAAACATTCTTGACAAATGTTTTCAGTAATTCTTGCATCAAAGAAAAGAGATAATTTCACCCTTTCCAACCTTTTGTTATATACACACTAAGTTCTAGATCAGCAGTCAATTAAAAGATTTATTCTTACCACACAATAGAATACCAGTGCATGCTCTGAATCTGGAAGGGAAAGAACCCCTCCACAAATTTCTAGTAACAAGCCTATAAAGTTTCCATGTGAATTTGGCAGCAGTATAAGCATATTTCCCAAGTTCTATGAACACTTCCCTCATTTGTCAATCTCTTTATTGCATATACCATTACCTATGTATATAGTTATTTGTATATTTCCCAATTAGAAGCCCCTGAAGGCAAGGAATCATATTTTTTGCCTTTTTTTGTCATTCCTTTTGCTTTGCCCAGGGTATGACCTATAGTACACATTTTAAAGATATTTATTGATTGACTAATATACCAATTTCTAGGACAGCAAAGATTTTTTTGAATGGCACAATGAATGGAAATTAAGAGTTTAAACTTTAAATTAGATCATTTCTAAGATCCCTTCTAGCTCTAAATCTAATATCTATATCTGCAAATAATCATTTTTTCTATTTCTGAAGGAAAGAGGAGAGAGAGATTAAACAGGTGGCTACATGTTCCCAAGATAGGTTAAAAAGAAAAATATATATCAAACCATAATCCTTATTATCAGAAGACCACTTCTAGATGTCTGCCTCAGGAGTATCAAATTTGCAAAATCTTTATCTCTAAAGTTTCCTCTTCTGATTGATGACATCTTCCCCTTCACTTGAGAGAGTAACCATTCCAGTCATGCTCACTCCATGCAGGAGGCTTTTCCTGTACCCCCAGGACTTTTCCTCTGTGATTATCTTCCATTTACACCATATAGGATGATATCTATCCTTCATTCTTGAAGAGCATCATATCAGGGACGTGATCCTATGACAAGCACATGAATTGAAATTAAGTGAGGAGGTGCTGCGCTAAGTCATCAGCTTCACTTTCTCCCTCAGAATCATCAGGATCCAGTGGCCAGATGTGAATCAGGATGACTGGAGATGGTCCTGGATGAGAGGCAAACAGAGTTAACTAGTAAGTATCAAAAATCTGAGAATGGATTCGAACTTCCATCCTTCCTGACTCTAAGGCCAGTGCTCTATCCACTGTTCCACCTAGTTCCTGGCTTGGTGGTAGAATTCTTGCCTGCTACCAGGAGGTCAGGATTCAATTCCTGGCCAATGCAACACCTCACTTATGTTGGATGTAAAATTCAGACTCTGGACTCATTCTCCCAACTCTCACTCACTGTGGTAGGTTAGGTCTAGGACATGCAATGAAAAGCCAAATCCAGCTCATCTCCAGACTAACTGTTTGACTTCTTTACCTTGTCCACAAGTTGGTCGCTCAACTTTCTCTTCCACCCACCTGCTTTTCAGTTCCTTTTAACTTATTTTCCTAGGAGAATGCAGGGTCTGTCTTTCTTTTGGCTTTTACTTATATTCTTAGTGTCTAGCACTATGCCTGCCAAGTAGTAAACAGATAAATTCTTTATCTAATCTAATCTAAAGATGACAAAGGAGAGATCTATAAGAAAGTACTGAAGGAAATTCTTCCAGCAAATTTAAAAATATCTTTGAAGTATAGCTAGAAGAAACCTCGGGGATGAACTTGTCACTTTACAGTTGAAGAAAGTAAGACCAAGGGAAGTTAAGTGACTACCTAAGATCACAGGGAGAGTAAGTATCAAAGGCAAAAATTGAATCTGACTCCATGAGATAGTACTTTTCCCAGTGTACTGGAGCTTGTACTCAAATGACTAGCACAGAAACAGTGGTGAGGACAAGCTTGATCATATGCTTCAGAATTTTCAGATGCTAACTAATCTACCTATTCTAAGGTGGTGCAATGAGAAGAATACAAAGTCTGGAGTCAGGATGACCTGAGTTCAAATATAGTATCAGACACTTACTAAGTGAATGACCCTAGGTAAGTCATTTAACTTCTTATTGCCTTACTTTCTCCAACTGTAAAATGAGGATAACAAATAGTACCTACCTCCAGGGTTGTTGTGAGAATCAAATGATACAATATTTGTAAAGAGCAAGTGCTATATAAATGTTACCAATTGTTGTTGTTGTTGTTGTTGTTGTTACAATTAGGATTTCCAGAGTCTGTCTATTGAATTGATGCCCACTTTCATTGAGAAATACACCATTTTTTACCAACAAATTAAGGCAGTGACAGATCTGATTCATCTTCCTGAATTCGAATCTGCTCTTAGACATTTCCTAGCTATATGATCCTGGGAAAATCATTTTAACTTATTTGCCTCAATTACTCAACTGTAAAATGAACTAAAGAAGGAAATGGCAAAATCCTCCAGTATCTCTGCCAAGAAAACCCCAAATGGGGCATGAGTAGTCCTACATGACTGAAACAATAACATATAGCTGGCTACCACTATGGAATGTTCAAAAGCTTAATACCTATATTCACCTCCAGAGAATGAACTGATAAATAGAAGTATGCATAGTACAGTTTTACATACATGTATATTATATATATATATATATACATATATATATACACATAATGAGTGTGTGTGTGTATGTGAAATAGAATATGGGGTAAAGGGGGGGACAGACAGTCTAGAACTTAAAATGTTATCCAAAAAATTAAATTAAAAAAATCTATTCTAGTTTTGACAGTAAGTGAAATAGCTGGACCCAATCCAAGCTGTGGACATATGGAATTTCCAACTCCTTCACCCAACATCCAATAATTATAGGGAGCAATATTTTTTATCACAGTAGGAGGGAAAGATACTGAGCTGAGATTCTTTCTGATTCTGCACAATCTGAAACAGATTTGTAAAACAGCTCAGTTTGGAGGATACCAAAATCTAAGGGTTCCTCATAATCTCTGTAGTGATCATATTGAACCTATTTGTTTTGGGGGTTTTGTTTCAATTCATAGATGAAAGGAATTATAGCAGTGGTGGTTCTTCATAATTGGGCATGAGATTGGAGCTAGGAGAAAAAAAATCTTTTTAATAGGCTTCCATTACTTTTCTTGTTACAGTGGAAAGAGCCCTGGATTTGCAATAAGAGGATCCAAGCATAAATCTGACTTCTGACACTTGGACAAGACATTTAAAGTTCCCATCTATAAAATAAGGAGAATGAGCTTGATCTCTCTGTGACTGCTTCTTAGCTCTAAATCTATGACTGGATGAACCAAATTGCTGAATTTGGAATAAAATTTATTTGTACATTTTCATTAAATTCTAATTCCCTGTCTTTAAAGTCTGTCCTGAATCAATATCACTAGCCTACCCTGCATTTTGGAAGGGCTGCAGTTTTTTTTAAATTGGACAAATGGGATCCTAGAAACAGATATGAGGAATATAAAAATCTTAACAACTGAAGAAGAGGTGCTGGTGAATAGGAAGAAAGGGAATTTCTGGTTGGGGACTTATATTGCAAATTTGAGCAATGGGCCACTTTAATTATGGGAAATAACTGTTTTTCGTGGTTCTGAATCATCCCTCTCAAACCTAAACTATTTTCTGATCAGTTATTCACTTTTAGACTAATTATTACCAATGAGCTGCTGCTTCTCTAAGAAAATAACCCTGGAGTGAGTACACAGCATTTGGGAGATCCTAAATGTCCTATGCATTTTCAAATCTGTTTTAATCTAAGCTACTAGTATAAATCATGAAATTTATGAAATCATAGACTCGGAGCTGGGTGAGACCTTAGGTTCAAACAAACATTCCTTCAATTTATTAGACAAATGATTTGCTTTAAAAATGCAAAACATAAGATTACCCGGATAACTAGAAGACCCCAAAAGTGAATTACTGGCCTTGCATAGTATATAATGGAGAATCTGTTACTGTGTAGCAAATCAATATGATGTAATAAAGAAGATGATCCATGAGTAGGGTCCCCTTTCAGAGACCAGAAAGAACATTAGAGCCAGGAACCAGCCTTGCTTGGGTGTTAATTTAGGGCAGCTTCCAAATTCATGTTGACTAGGGGAAAAAAAGTGACAAAACTCCATCTTTGGAAGTGAGGAGAAGACTAGAACCTTTGGCCTTGATGGCAGAGAATGAAAGAGATTAGAGTCAGAATAGTGTCCCAAAAGAAATTCTCATGCTGAGATTTTCCATTGGGGGTTAATAATAAGGGGGTTGAGAGAGGAGTTCCGGGAACTAGGGATGTACCTTCTCAAGTCTACTAGCATCTGAATGGAATCAAGCAGGAGTTTGTTTATAAGATGAATTTGTAAATTGTGCATTGCTGTAAGCCAGGATTAGCTTAGATCTGTCTAGGGATGAAGGCTCAAGATTAAAACATAACAATACACCTTTGCATCATGTAAAACAGAAATTAGTTAACAATAAACGATTTTAAAAATATAACTAATGTCAATGTATGTCTCTTCTATCTACCTCCACAAGTATCACAATCACCAAATCACCATCAGAAAGATGATCCAAACACCAAAAAAAATTCCACCAAACCAGCTCCTCATAGGCTGCACTTTTTTGCCTCAAGTCACAAAGATGTCACACCAATAGTTCAAGTTTCATTTACTTGAAACAAACAAATCCTAAGGACTGCATCTTTGCCCCTTAAAATGAAACCAATTCAGCCAACATAAAACAGGTAGTGAGGTGGAGTAGGACATTTTGTGTGAATAATTTAGGATTTTTCAGGAATGTCCATCATCCCATGATGTGCTGGGCAGAAAATGGGGAAGGACCATGCTTATGAGCTGCTCCCAATCATGTTCTCTGGCTCCATTTTTCTGATTCATAATGGACTAATTGTGGGACTCTGCTTCTAGGATGGTCACTTCAAGTAGCACTAAGTGTACCTGGAGATTTTGGGCAGCTCCTATGACCAAGTGTTCCCTCTGCCCATAGCTGAGAGCACCAGGGAAGAGAGAAGAAATTGAGATGTGAGAAATTTGACTGACTTCCTTCAATTTCTTTATACTCATATTTTACCAGCTTGTATTAAACCAAAGATCATTTCCTATTCTTTCCAGGCTCTATGAAAAAGTCAATACCTTTTACCATTTGATTTACTTTTTATTTCTGACTCTTTTAGAACTAAACTGCTTTATCTAAATTGGAAGTATCTAAAAAAAGTAACTCACACACAGTTAGTGTGTAGGTTTAGAAGATGCAAATAGTGTCTTCTCAGTACAGAAAATGGAAGCCCATGACAAATATGATAATACTTTAGGCAGAATATTAAATTCAAGATGTATGAAAAAGTGTTAAGTGACTCTTAAGTCCAGTACTCTACTAATTCTATCTTTTAGGATATGTATCTAAAAGGACTAAATTAATACTGCTTCATGCCAAGATGTTCACATAGAAGGTCAGTAGGGGTAGATCAGAGATGCAGGGAGAAGCATTCTCTCCTATACATTTCATATATATTTCAATGAATCAGTGATCTTGCCAATAGGGGCATTCCCTTCAAACCAGATGTCTTCTCTTCTTATAGGATTCTTTTCCACATCCTGATGTAAATCATTTAAAGTGGATCTACTCAATATGTTAGAGATCTTCTTCTAAGTCATTTAATGTTTTGTTACTAGAATTTATTTAGATGGTTCCTCTTGCTTCCTCTAATGAAGATGTATTTCCCAGATGCTATCCTTTCTCCTGAGGAGAGAGTCACACTTAGCAGCAGGAAAACTCAACTCTTAAATATGCTAAGTAGTTGGTTGACTCTAAGAGTTCCTTATACCAGAGTGTTAAATTGACCTGATGGTCAGGAGTGTAGACCAAATTAGATTAAAATGCAATTGAGAGATATTTAACAAAAGAAAATATAATAAAGCATAGATAATGTTTTCTAAGCCAATATGCACCTGCAGGAATACATTTCTATTTGGATTTAGCAGTTAAAATCACAGATGTAAACAAAAAAAAATTTTTAACTAAATACAAAACTATATGTAAGTTTGTAAATATGTGCCATATTTTTTGTCTAGACCCATTATAATGTCATATATTATATGCATGATATACAACATAAATATGCCAAATATATTTATAGGAAGGTATGTATAGGTATACATTCATGCATTTGTATATATGTATATTATGCCATTTTTTACCCATAGTTATCACTGGTAAAATATGACATTCTATTTGGGGTAGCTAGGTGGTGCAGTGAATATAGTGCCAGACCTGAAATCATGAAGACCTGAATTCAACTCTAGCTCCAGACATTGCCTGTGAGATACTGAGCAAGTCATTTAACCCTGTTTCCCTCAATTCTTCATCTGTAAAATAAGCTGAAAAGGAAATGGCAAAGCATTCTAGTATCTATTACAAGAAAACATCAAATAAAGTCTCAAAAAGTTGGACATGACTGAACAATAATACATTCTGCATACATCCAGTGATTCCCAATTGATTCCAAGATGAACTACAATGCCTCTATTTAGAAGTACAAAGTTTTTCCTAGCTGACTCCAGCTGATGCATCCTATATTCTCCTTTATACACTCTTCTTCCATCCAAACTGGGTTCATTTGTGATTCCCCAACCATGACATTCATTCTCATGTCTTGTGCTTTTACTGATTGTCCATCATGTCTGTCTTCACTTCTACTCTAAGTCCTTAACTTTCTTCAAGCCCACTCAGGTAGCACCTCTTTCTCCATGAGGTTTTTGCTGATTTTCCTAACTATTAAGCCTGTTGTTCCTCACCCTGAGACATCTTACCACTGTTGTGTCCTGATGATCTTCAAATATTTCTCTACAAGTGCCCCAGACCCACGAGTCTTCATCCTATAATTTCCCTCATTAGGACAGAACCTCCAGGGGCAGCTAGGTAGCACAGAAAATAGAGCACCAGCCTTGGAGTCAGGAGGACCTGAGTTCAAATCCATCCTCAGATACATACTAATTACCTATCTGTATGGCCTTGGGCAAGTCACTTAACCCCACTTCCTTGCAAAAAACCTTTAAAAAAAAACAACAGGGGGTGGCTAGGTGGCGTAGTGGATAAAGCACTGGCTTGGAGTCAGGAGTACCTGGGTTCAAATCCGGTCTCAGACACTTAATAATTACCTAGCTGTGTGGCCTTGGGCAAGCCACTTAACCCCATTTGCCTTGCAAAAAAAAAAAACCCTAAAAAAAAAAACAGAACCTCTTTGAGGACAAGAATCATCTTTTTTTTGTGCTTGTGTTCATATTGTCAGCACTTAGGACAGTGGCAAGCACATAGTAAGTGGCTTTCCTTAGACCCTCTCTCATTATATTACTATATAGTCACTCTTTTTTATATTTTGTGTTTGATTTTCTACATGTTCATTAGTTCCCTTGAGTATAATATAAACTCCAGATTAGGGGAGGGAGGATAGTGTAAAGTAAAGGAGAAGAGAATAAACATTTACAAAGAATTGATTTGAAAAAGAAATTGTACTAAGTGTTTTTCAAATATTCATTTGATATAGTATATGATCTAATAAATGCTGTTGAGAGGGGAGGTACTATAAATTTTGGCTTTTGTCTTTGTATCTCCAATGCTTGATATAGTGATTGGCACATAATTAATAAATACTTGTTGAAACAAAAAATGTAAACATGTATACACCAGAAGATTACTGATATTAAAAAAAGGTAATGTTTCATGTTAAGGAATTGCTTAAGATCACTGAAAATACTACTCATTTTCTTAAATTCAATAGTGCTCACCTTTTTCCTCTTCAATGCTCATTATCATTTTGAAGTTCTAATTCAAGATACTGGGGGGGGACTCGTATTAAATAATACCTATTGAAAACACTTAATGTTTTTCTTTTAAATACTGTTAATTTAATATCTTTTGAATAATCATGAATTTCACTGAGGAGACTCTGGACACTCTTCATCATAGGAGTAAATAATTTTGGTGATCATACATTATTATCCTGTCTTGTACTTTGATTGGTACTGATAGTGAAAAGAAGTTTTGAGCAGTCACCTTTGTGATTGCATCTATCAAGCAGTTTTGTCTGTGAACTTCATAGATGTATAGGAGACTCCATTAAAGACTTAACATGAGAAATAAATATTTTAATTTTGCAGACAAACCAAAAGAAATATTTAATCTTTTCAAATAACAAAAATCTAGTTTCTCTTCCATCTCCCTGTTCCATTGGGAGGAGGGAGTAATCAAAGCAAAAAAAAAATCCTGCTAACAGATATGTACAGTCTAGAAAAAGCTATTTCACATTGGACAGTTGGGGGGGGATGTCTCAATATGAACCCTAAGTCCATCACCTTTCAGTGAGGAGGTGGCCAGCATGTTTCATCACTGGTTCTCTGGAATCATAGGTGACCATGGCATTAATCAGAATACTTAAGTCTTTGAAAGTCATTTGCTTTTATGATATTGCTGTTCTTTTGTGTTGTTCTCCTGTATCTGCTCACTTTACTCTGCATCATTTCATCTAAGTCATCTCAGGTTTCCCTGAAATGATCTCCTCTCTCTTTTTATAGCATAATAGTATTCAATTATATTCATAGACCAAAATTTGTTGTCATTCCCCAATTCATAATTACTTCCCTTAGTTTTCAAGCTTTTGCCGTCAAAAAAAAGTTTCCCCAACACAAGGTTGATTTGTAAAAGTGCCATGCACAATTGAGAAATATGTTTATTCCTTCCTATTTTTATTCAGTAGTTGCCAGAGATTTATCATATCTAACAAAATAGTCTGAGAGTGGGGGCAGCTAGGTGGCACAGTGGATAGAGCAACATGTACCTGGAGTTCAAATCCAGCCTCAGACACTTAATAATTACCTAGTTGTGTGGCTTTGGGCAAGTTACTTAATCCCATTGCCTTGCAAAAACCACACCAAAAAAGTCTGAGATCCAGGGCAAAGTCTGATCATCATCCTTCTGATTTGACTTTTGCATGATCCTGACTGGATTTGAGTCTGAAAAACAAAACTGTGGGCTTGCCTCTAATTGGAGTCCAGTATATGACTGCTGGACAGAAATATAGTTTCTCTTTTATTCTTTAATGTACAACCCAGCTCTGGGTTTGCAGAACAGAATTGCCCATTGGCATCTATTCAGCTCCCTATAAAGCATCAGGACCCTCCATGGTGCATCTGGGACATCTTTTTTGTACTTGTACATAGCTCAATATCTACCTCTTTTAGAAGTGGTTTCCTTCTGACACTTACTTCAATGTCCAAATATTTCTGTCTGTCTCTCTGTGCTGACCTGATCTTTAAAAAAATGATTATTCTTGTATTTCCAAATTAGCATTCCAGGTCTTAGTGAAGTAGTTATGGAAGGAACCTGAGTTCTAAGGCTTTCTCCTACTCTGGCATTTTGACTCATTGGAAGAAATGTTTGATTTTGAATTTTATTCATATTTCTCTAAAAAACATTTTGGCAGGAGATGGAGTCAAGATGATGCAGGATTTCCCAGAATCACTCCAACTAAATTTTAGAGAGGCAGAATCCACAGAAAGACCCAGTAAAATAATTTTCCAGCTCAAAGTAA
The DNA here is from genome assembly GCF_037893015.1 of Macrotis lagotis. Classification (NCBI taxonomy): domain Eukaryota; kingdom Metazoa; phylum Chordata; class Mammalia; order Peramelemorphia; family Peramelidae; genus Macrotis; species Macrotis lagotis. The sequence continues at coordinate 415,595,880 of NC_133666.1, forward strand.
TTTGTTCCATCTGGGTCAGAAGGCACAGCAGTGCAGGGAGGGTCACACCCTACTGGAGTAAATGAGCTCCAGCCTTCCAGTAACAGCATGAGGGCCACCTGGGTCCCCGGGGGCTCTGGCTCTTGGCAGCAGAAGCAGTTTCCAGATCTCCCAAGTGCAGTCACAGTCCTCATCATAGCCTGGGTGGGGAAACAGAAGCAAGACTGAGGAACCACCCAGCAGTAACCACCAACAGCTGCTTCCAGAGCACTCAAGCTATGGTAAGGGGGTTGAGGTCTCTCCACTATCCCTGGAGCAGAACTCTGTTACTTTGTCCATATTCAGACCCTGGTCACAGTCTAGACCCCCTATTGCCATAGCAGAGGAGGGACCCTCCTCACAGTTCCAGGGTGGAGTAGAGTGCTTGTGGTCATCCACAGAGCAGAACACAGGCCAGGGAGGCAGTCCAGAACCTCTTCTCCTGAAGCTCTTGTTGGGGGAGTTCCAAAAACACTCAAAAGATTGAGAAGCACCTCAAAACTCAGGCATAGACTGAGGAAATGAGTAAACAGAAGAACAGAACCTGACATAGATAATTACTTTAGTCCCTTGGAAGATCAAAACACACATTCAGAAGATGACAAAGTCCAAGCTTCTGTGTCCAAAGCCTCCAAGAAAAATAGGAATTGGTCTCAGGCTATGGAAAAACTCAAAAAAAAGAATTTGAAAATCAAGTGAGGGAGGTAGAGGAAAAATTGGGAAGAGAAATGAGAGCGATGCAGGAAAATCATGAAAACCAAGTCTTCAGGTTAGTCAAGGAGAAACTAAAAAATACCAAAGAAAACATGTTAAAAACCAGGTTAGGTCAAATGGAAAAAGCATTTCAAAAAAATGAATGAGTAGAGGAATGTCTTAAAAAGCATAATTAGCCAGATGGAAAAGGAGATAAGAAAACTCTCTGAAGAAAATAACTCCTTCAAATATTGAATGGAGCTAAAGGAGGTTGATGACTTTATGAGATATCAAGATACAATAAGACAAAACCAAAAGAATGAAAAACAAGAAGAAAATGTGAAACATCTCACTGGAAAAACAACTGATCTGGAAAACAAATGCAAGAGAGACAATTTAAAAGCTATTGGGCTATCTGAAAGTCATGATCGGAAAAAGAGCCTTGACTTCATTTTAAAAGAATTTCTACAGGAAAATTGATCTGATATCCTAGAAGCAGAGGGTAAACTAGAAATTGAAAGAATCCATCAATCTCCTCCTGAAAGAGATCCAAAAAATATTTCCAGGAATTTTATAGCCAAATTCTAGAACTCCCAATTCAAAGAGAAAATATTGCAAGCAGTCAGAAAGAAACAATTTGAATATCATGGCACTGCAATCAGGATTATACAGAATTTAGCAGTATCGAGATTAAGGACTCTTAAAACTTGGAATATAATATTCCAGAAGACAAAAGAGTTTGGAATGCAATTGAGAATCAACTCCCCAGCAAAACTGAACATCCTCCTTCAGAGGAAAAGATGGATAGTCAATGAAATAGGGGAATTTCAAACTTTCCTGATGAAACAGGAAGCTGAACAGAAAGTTTGATCTTCAAGTACAGGACTCAAGAGAAGCATAAAGAGGGTGGACAAGAAGGGTAAATTATGAGAAATTTAATGAGGTTGAACTACATGTATTCCTACTTGGGAAGATGATACCAATAACTCATATGAACCTTCTCAAAAGAGCTGTTTGAAGAACAAGGCACAGGAGGGAGATGAATATGAAGGATTTGGGCTCAAGTCCACTGTGCCACTTGACTGCCCCATAGCACTTTTTTGAGGAGGGACAAAGTAAAAGGAGAAATAAAATAGAATAAATGGGAATAAAGAGTAATGAATGAAGGGAAATACAAACAGCAATAGCAGCTGTGGGGAAAGAAGCAACTTCTCTGATGGACTTATGATAAAGAATGTGAGAGCTGATGGTATCTGAACACAGACTGGAGTACAATTATTTTCTCATTCTTTCACTTTATTTTTCATGAGGTTTTCTATTTTTGTAAGGGAAGTGGGGATTATGTTTATTCTTACAACAAGACTATTTTAGTAATGTGTAAATAAATTTTAAAATATAATAAAAATTTAAAAAACATTTTGGCATAATTCCTACAAGGACGTGGAGTCCAGAAGATTTGAGTTCAAATCCTGCATCTAATATTAGTTGCATAACTGTAGAAAAGTTATTTAACCTCTCTCACATCAGACATATTTCTCAGATTAGATGTCATCATAGACTGTTGATATGTTGATGCATTTTATGCCTAAAAATAAAAGTAGGTTCTCCCTCAATCTTGAAGGAAAGAGGTTAAAAAGTCTAAATCTCTCCTATTAGATAATGCCTCTCCCATCTATGACTGAGACCAGAAAATATGTTGCATTGTTATCCAAAACCAATAATTAAGTATTTATTGACTACACATTATGGTGTTAAATGTTATTTGTGGGTGGAGGAGAAAATTAATTTTTTTCAAGATCTGATACCAGGAATAACATCCTTTTTATCTTAACAAAAGCTATTTTGCTCATTCTTCCCACAGTAAAGAAACTTTTTTTATTTCTATTTTGCAGATAGACTGAGGCAGAGAAAAGAAAATTATGTGTTTACATTCATTAGAACCAGTTTCTGATGTCTAATCTAAGACTCCATTGATGCCAAGATCATGTGCTGCTGTTTCAGAAACAATAAATTCTAAGTTTAACATTTACTTGTGAACATGAGCAAGTGACATCCTTCTGTGCCTTGGTTTCCTTATCTATAAATTGAGGAAGTAATATACAACCTATATTAGCTATTGTAAATGTAGCTACATAAATGTGAAGTATTAATAATTGTTATAAAAGTCACAGTGAATTACAAGCATATTAATTATGCTAATGGAAAAGAGTTCACTTATCATTGCTTGAGGGTAAGGACAGTCCCATTATTGTATTTGATTCCCCAGTGTCTGCTACTTAGTGAGTATCCAGTAAGTGCTTATTGATTGATTCATTGGTCTAAGATATATTCACCATACTTGTGAAAGGCCAACTTCAGTTAGCATACTGTTTGACGTATACACAGATGTGCAAAGAGATTACATTATAATAAGAGCTACTAGCCAGTCATCTCCATTAAATTTTTTTAAGAGGATATTATGCTTGAGTAGGGAGCATGGTACAATAGAGAGCAGACTGAATTTAGAGTCAGAGGATCTGAATTAGAATTCTGAATACTTACTACTTATGCCACATTGGGCTATTTTCTTGACCTCTCTGAGTCTCATTTTCCTTAATAATAAAAAGAGAACATTGAACTCCCTGACCTCTCAGATTTGTTCCAGATCTAAAACTATGTTTCTATAATTCAGCTCTGTGTAACTAAGAGAAAATGGCATAAAAAGAGGAAAAACTAAGATGAAATTTTATGTAGCTTACTATGAAAAGTAGGAAAAAAACATATACCTGGATGGGAGTCAAGAGACCTAACTTCCTTCTATCATTAGTTGGCTATGGAACTCTAGATAATAAGAGCAACATAATTGGTATTTACATGGTGCTTTAAGATTTTCAGAAAAATTACCCTGTGAAGAGATATTATGGGTAATAATATATACATTTTACCTATGAGGAAATTAAAGTTCAGAGATGGGAAGCAAATTGCCCATGACAACCTTTGAATTTGAACCCAAGAATCACCTGACTCCAAAACTGATTTTTCTTCATTGGTAAAATGAGGGAATTGGACCAGAAGGCCTCTAAAGTTCCTTCGAGTTATAAATTCTACAAGAAGCAAATGAAATAATATAGATGAGTGAAAAACATTACCATTCACGATTTGGGATTTGTGGAATGAATGGAGATTGGAAAAGACGAATTTCTCATCATTTTGAGTCATTTTTACATTCACAAAGAGAGTTGCTCTACGTTATATGATTTGAAATTTGTTGACCAACATTATCAAGACAATGAGAACCAAATCTTAGGGGAATAATATAAAACAAAAATGAATGGGTCCCTCTCTGATTCTCACCTGTCTATATATTATATTGTTCCTGGACTGATAAAATCTTTAATACTCTCTTCTTCCTTAAATTTAAAAAGATCACATTTAAAAAGAAAAACAACTAAAACTATCCTAAACCTTTAATCCTAAAATGAGCTGAGAAGTTCAAACTCTCAGTTGATCTATTTATATTTTTGAGCTGTTATGTTCCCATAGGAGAGTGTGTTATTTTTTAGTTGTTGCATGGCTCACAGACAATATGTCATACTGAACCCTAGACATGTTTTTCTATTTTCCCCTAGCCCTTTATTGCTTCTACCAACTCTGATCAGTGGAAAAGAGAATATTACTTAGGGGTGGAGATGGTGAATTTCCCAGGTTTGCTAGATGACATTGTTGCTCATTTATGTAATTTCTTTGGTTCTTACACAGCTCTAAAAATAAAAAGTACAAAAAAAATGTCCAGTTTAAGCTTTAGAAAACTCTCAGAATGGCAGAAACATTTGAATTTATTAGTTGAAGCACAAGAGAAAGCAGGGAAGAAAAAGAGATGGGTAAAGATTTAAATTCAATTCTTTTCTTCCATTGTGCAGGAATGCAGCATCAACAACCAGCAATTGAGAGAAGAGATACATCATTATACTTATTTATAGCATTAACTACTTTACATTCATCCACACAAGTGAAACTGTAAAAAAAAAAATTATAAAGGGAGTGTGTGGTTCTTTCATTAGCTTGTCTGTAATGCTGGATTGGTCCATAAATTAATGTGTATAAGAGGACAGGGGGAAAAAAAGGATTCAAAGCTCTGCCGTCGTAATTACAGCTCTTTAAATATCAAAAGACACAAAGAAGATTCCTTTTGAAAAGCCTACCAACTCTCTTGGCAAGACACTATTAATTACTTGCATAAATCTGCAGTTTGTACACCCAGAGTGTGGGTGACATTACTACACTACCCAAACCTTTAACAATCTTTATCAGATTCTGTGTTTCCTTCCATTTTTTTGTTCTTCAGACCAGCCCTCTGAAAATTGTTGTGCCCTATTAGGAGAGCCAGAGAGAACAATCAGGACAACAGGTAGCTAGGAGTCCCTCCCCACCAGGGACGACCCTCTCAATTCAATTAAAGGAGCTGGATAAAAAAATTTTATTAGATTAGGCTAGAGATTGCCATGAGCAGTAATAATAGCACCAGATGCAACCCAATTTAAAAACAAAAAAAGTACAGCTTCAATAAACATATTTCTCAGAAACAACTGTTATTAAAGAATGGGAAACAGGATGTTTCTGATCTGATTTCATAGCTGAGACCCCAGAGGAAGGCCATCTACCAGCTATTCTTGTGTCTTAAGAGAGAAAGATTATTGAAGACTCTCTACTACCATCTTGACCAAACTTTCTTTTATGAACTTCCAGTACCTAGGAAAGTTAATAGAATTAAAATTTGGCCAATAATCTGATATTTTTGTGATAAATGCAGGCTCCAAGGCACATCCTCTGACTGTTTCAGAGCAGAGGGAGAGAGAGAGAGAGAGAGAGAGAGAGAGAGAGAGAGAGAGAGAGAGAGAGAGTTCCTCGGTAAAATGAAAACCCAAATTCAAAGCAGTGAATGTATCTCTCCTGCCAGGCCCAAGTGCTAATTGACAGCTCTAGCCATGTATAAGAACATTTCAAAAAAAAAGTAAAAATGGATCAGGGACAAAGCTGCATTAATTCACATCATCTGTAGGGCGCCGACAGTAGGAGGAAAACATTCCATAGGTCAGCTTTGAAACTTGCCTAGAAAACCTGACCAGCAGGAGAGAATGGTAGCTGTTATTTTTCCTGGCCTAGTCATTATAAAGTCAAAGTAATGGAACACTAGGACTCCCAGTGTCAGGACATATATAATGACTGTAAATAGCGATGATGCAAGGACTGATTCGGCGGGTAACCCCACACTCTCAGCCATTAAATCTGTCTTGACACCACACAACTTGTGTGCATTCCTTCTAATTAACTAACAAGCCAATTAATTATAAGCTGCAATTGGTCTTGGTCCAAAGCCAAACTATTGGTGTCATTAAATTTTATTATGTAACACATGCAGAGGCACTCTGTTAGCCTTCCCAAAGTACTATATTTTCTGATCTCATTGGTTCAATTAATAAATAATTTGAAGTATAGAGATATGGGAGAAGCTAGTTGTATAGATATTACTATATGTGCCCATGTAGGTACACATAAATATGTAAGTGAATGTGAATATAAGAAGTATGCATAAGAAATGGATGGTTCCTATTTTATATGTCTTAAAACAACTTAAAGAAAATCTTAATGCTAGAAGGTAACTTTCATCTAATATCGTTTTTGTAGATAAGAAAATTGAGATTTAGAAAGACTAAATGACTGATCCAAAGTAAGACAAACAAAAAAATAAAATAAAACAATGAAGGCAGAACTGGTACAAGAATTCAGATCTTCAGTCTCTCAGTTCAATATTCTTTTCCCCTGTAACCATATCCAAATGTTAACTAAGACCAATCTTTCTATAATTAGTGTGTTCATTGTGTCTTAAATCTAGTAACTGTCTTCTTCCAGGGTATCTATGAATCTATGATCTAATTAAAAACAGAAATGTAGAAATAGATAGATGATAGATAGATAGATAGATAGATGATAGATAGATAGATAGAAGATAGAGGATTGATAAATGTGTATGTGTATGTTTGTATGTTTGCACACATATAACTAACTGAAAATATACTTACTCTATGAAAGTATATACATATATATATATATATATATATGCATTCTGTGAATCTTTGTTATTGTTTGGACCTTAAGTGGTTTAGAATGAATATAAATAGCAATTGTTTTTGTTATGGCAGAAACCCTAAGGGTCTTACCCTCCCAACTTAATTTTTTTTTGGAAAAAAATTTTGGTCTCTTTTCCTCATTTCTCTTTTACCTTACCTTAATGACTGAGTGGGCATTGCCTAGGTCAAACTGTGTCCTGGGAAAGACCTAAGCTTTAAAAAGTCTCCCACTACATCCAGGCCATTTCCAGTCATCCTGATCCATATCTGACCACTGGACCCACCTCCCTGATGTCATGGTCTTTTGAATGAACCACCACCAGCAACAACAACAACATGAACTTAAACATTGAATCCTGGGCCATCTCCAGTCACCCTGGTCTTGATCTTGCCATTAGCCTTGATTTACATTAGAGGAGAATGTAAGACTGATGACTCCACAGCTCTGCCTCACACAAATACTATTCATTCATAAGTCAAAGCATCACCCTTGGAATGGCATTGCTCTTCTTCAAGAATAAAGAATCAACAACACATGTCTAAAAATTCTAGGGAGCACACAACTTTTCCATATATATTTATATGTGTATTTATGTGTATATATGCATGTCTGTATATGTGTGCATTTTGTGGGTATATGTATGTATGTTTATGTGTGTGTCTATGTATATTTATATTTATAAATATATAACTGTATATATGTGTATATTTGTCTATGTGTAGGTATATTTTATATATTCCAGGAAATATATAGTATGTATGTATGTATCACATAATATATGCTCACACAGTATATATTTTATTGTAAATATTGAGTAAACACAACTCCAGGTTAGTCATATATGTGCATAAACACCACAGACATATATATATACATAAAAATATCTTTCAGTTTTTAGCTAGATTATGGATTATATATAATGTATATTTTATATAGTGTGACTATAATGAATTTATATTTTATTATATATATATATATATATATATATATATATATATATATATATATATATATATATAAAATGGAAGAGCTGTATACTCTCCGGAACTTTTGAATCAAATAATATTTTAGACGCGATGGGAAAGCACTTTGTTTCAAGATATCCTATGATGAGTGCTTTTTAAAAAGAAAAATATTCAGTTAAACAAATCTAACCTATCAATGGTATAACAGCAAATGATGTCTTATTTGCTTTCCATTGATGATTCTACTTTGAGATGAAGAATAAAAATTTTATATATGCATATGTGTGTATATTCTATATGTATGTATAGATATATAAATATGTCTATGTTTGAGAAAGCAGATTGACAGAAAAAAATTACTGGCCAAAACCATTGCCATCTAGAATTCTTTTCCTCTTTTCAACTTGACCTTTATTTGATAAATTTTATAAGCTCTTGTAGTACAGCACCTTCTACCTTTTTCAAATCCTAGAAACAAATAACATACTTTCTCCTCTGTGCTTTAAAAGTACTTAAGGGACTCAATATAGTTTTATTATTACTATGTGCCAGATACTACAGTAGGCACAGATAAGACAGACCCTGCCCTCAAGAAGTTTATATTTTACTGGATGAAATTAAAATGAAATGAGGCTCTGTTGAAGTCCTAGTCTACTAGGTACTCAGGTAACCCCAGGTTCCCACAAAATAAGAGAATCTCAGAGTGGAAGGGATCAGAAAGGGCATCTTATAACTGAACAAGAATTGTTCATACAACCTCCACATAAAGACCTCCACTAACTCCCAAAGAGGCCATTCCATTTTAGGATGAGGATATCAATAATGATAAGGAAATCAAAATTTGTCTCTCTACAACTTCCTCCCACGGCACCTCCACCTCATCTGCCCTATGAAACTAAGTCCAATTCCTCTTCTATGTGATGGTACTTCAAACATTTATTAGGAACCTTGTTTCTGAAGCCTTCTCTTTATCCACAATTCTTTCAAATTAATCTCATATATCTTACCATTCTGGTCACCTTTTTTATATGTATGTATGTATGAATGTATGTGTGTATATACTCACATTTATATAAACATATCCTCATATATTATAGATACATAATATATACATAGAGTGTATGAGGGTTAAGAGAGGACTAGCACCTCTGGTGTGAGGGTTTATTGATTCCTTTCCTGGGATGTTCACCTTCCTTTGATATCTACCACACCCTCATAAACCTTCTTAATAGATGGACTGAACCAATTGAGGGTAACTGATGGGTTTGAGACCCAGTGTGTCCACCCCAAGCATGTGAAGACTTCCCTCAGAGGCACAGGTTAATGAGAACAATTTGTTCCAATGCACATGAAGTAGCTAAAGCAGGCACTGTGGAACACTTAGAGCTTGGTCAGAAATCAAAGACACCAAGGCCATCCACTGCATCTTGGACCACTGCCAATTGCCTTGACTTTTGTCTTGCCACTGAACTTTAATATATTTAAGTCTCTGGGAGAGAGAATGAGGCCAATGACTTGTGTAACTCTGCCTCACTTAAATTCAACTCATACAAAAATCAAGATTACATCCTTGTGATATCATTTGAAAACAAAAGGACAAAACAACAATATGCATGTATAAATATATAAATGTGTGTATATATTATGTGTTTGTCCACTTTATTCACAAGAACTTTATCAAATATTCATGTGGCTTGTTTCCTCCTAAAACCTTGGATTGTCATCCACTCAAAGCTATAGATGAAAATTCCTACTGTTGTTGAGGATTTTCCCCCCATCATATCAGAGGATAACTGGCTTAGATCAAAAGTCATATAGCAAATTTCAAGGAAGATCCCCTTCATACAAAAAGAATAGACATTTTCCAACAGCTCTCCAAACCAAAAGTGGTCAAGGAATCATACACTTGTGGAACAATTGTGAGGAAAAGGAAAATGTGTAGGCTAGTCAGAGATATTCATACTCCTGTGCCTGTATCCCAAGTGGAACCTCTTTGTCTTCAGTGTCGATTTGCTGTGCTTCCATAGAATGGTTGATGTCATTGCCTAGTTGGGTGATAGCAATGAATTACATATTACTGTGCTACACTGATAGACTTCTCCTTCCTTCCATCTGCAATGCTTACAATGGCCAATGAGCAATTTGGCACTAGTGAGAGTCTATACAGGCTGTTAAGATAAGCAGTGACTAAAGTGTTAGATTTGAAGTCAAGAAAATATGATCTTAAATACTACTTCATATTTTTATTAGTTCTATATGACCCTGGAGAAGTCATTTAACCAATTTCAACCAGTTTCCTTATCTGTAAATTAGGCTAATAATAGCATCTGCATCACTGGGTTGTAGTAAAGATCAAATGAGGGGTGGCTAGGTGGCACAGTGTATAGAGCACTGGCCTTGGAGTCAGGAGTACCTGAGTTCAAATCCAGCCTGAGACAATAATTACCTAGCCGTGTGGCCTTGGGCAAGCCACTTAACCCCATTGCCTTGCAAAAACTAAAAAAAAAAAAAAAGATCAAATGAGAAAATATGTATGAATTGCTTTATAAACTTTGAGTGTTATGTAAATTCTAGCTATAATTATTATGCTAAATTCCTCAAAATCAATTGTAAAGAGGGTAGGGATGAAGATCATGAGTTATGGTGATACCTTTAGGAATAAACTTGACATGGAAAGAAATGGGTTTTTATTAAATAAAAATGCATGAGAACTTTATTGCATGGAAGCAGCATTCTGCCTCAGTTGTCCATGGGAAAAAGTTGATTAAGATGCTACCTATTAAGGGACTCAAGCTTCATTTCCTCGAAGACACATTAGTATTGAAGCAATGGTATACAAAGGGATGTTATACTATACTGTAACATTATAAAAGTGGTAAAAAGAAGCAATCTATGTTGCCCACACTATTTTATTCTATGGGCATGATGACTTTGGACACTTGGATAAAGAGAGGACACTTGAACTAGTAAGAAATAGATTGTATTGGCCCACAGTGGCAGCAGATGTCTATGAGAAGTGTGAAATGTGTGTTATATGTATTCAAAGGAAAGTGCTAACAGTTCATGCTGTATTCTTGAAGTATAAGTACCAGAAAGCCATTGGAACTTATGTGCCCAGACTTTATCTTTGGAAGCGGATGAAAAAACAAAAGTAACAGCACAGTGGTTACTAATCATTTAACCCAGTAAGGGCAGGTGTACCTAATAAGGAAACTAAAACCTTCCACAATTGCTAAGGCGTTGTAGGAAAAGAATTTCTCAATATATATTTTCTCCACTAGGACCAATTCTGATCAAGGTGGTGACTTTGAAAGTTCCATTTGGCAGTTTGGATATGTGGAGTATCAACAGGGATAGAATAGCATGTGGGGCACCACAGGGTTTGTTCAAAGTGGGACAGAACTTTCAAGGGAATAAAACATAGAAGGGGGAAGCAACAAAGTATATTCCAATCCAAGTATAACAAGGAAAAATCCAAACTGCATGGGTTTTAGAAAGCAAATCCAGGTATGGGGAAAGGTAATTGAATCAAGTATCCAGAAGCCAGATGTGTATTCATTCATAGCTGTCAGAAAACGAGCAAATAAGTTAATAATTTAAAAATGGAGGTGTCATAGTAGGATTTAGGATGAGGGCCCTGACTATGCTGGAGGGTAATCTATTTTTTGAGAAAGTACTTCATTATCTTTGGATGGGCTTTTGCACAATTTAGCAATTCCCATTCTATCTCCCATTCCATTGACCACTTCCATAAGCTACAGAACCTGTTTGGGGAAAATATAGAACTGATTTCATATAACTTAATAAAAAAAATCTCTGCAAATTCAATAAAATTCTTTCAGTTGTAATTTCTACAATACAGATGATTAAGGAATAATGTGGAAGAGTTTTTTGTTTCTGTTTTTTTTCTGTGCAATTATTTGAGGTTATATCATCCTGTGACAGGAAAGTTATTATTCAGATGACAACCATTTTTTTGTTTTGTTTTTGTTTTTTAATTGGAGTTGACAATGAGAAAACAGACTTAAACAATACCATGTGAGATTTACTTCAGATAGCAAGAGTTAAATTCAAGAGTGGGTTACTGAGATTAGGGAAACTTCTTTAGGCTGAGAAATATAGTTGACCTACCTAGGCTTAACACTTTCTTAGAAATCTTTGTGAGGGCTTTCTGTCTATTAATTGTAGTACAGTACTTTCCTCACATAGTAGGTAATCAATAAATATTTTTTAAATTGAAAGCTTTTAAAACTCTTTCAATTCTTGATTTTCTGTAGCCTTTAATTAGGACTTAAACCTGACTTTTGCTTCATTGACTATACTGAAGGGGTTTTTTGAGTCTAATTTTGATAACTATGACTTCAGTTTCAGGATGATATGACTTCCTCTGCCTGTTGGATTGAAATTAGAAAGCATACATCAAGATAGGAGATGTCATAGTTCAAAGGCTTTCAGCTTGAAGACATCATAAGGAAGAATGCTTTTATTGCTCCTGCTTAGAATTTTGTTATCGGAAGAGTCTAAATAAAAAGATTATAGCTCTTCTTTCTTTTTTTCTTTCTCTTTTCCTTCTTTCTTTCTTAATTTCTCTCTCTTTCTCCTTCTTTTGCTGAGAGAACTTTTTTTAACTCTTTTTTCCTTATTAGGAGAGAAGGAGAGAATGAAATTAAATAATATATGAACATGCATCAATAAAAAGAACTGCCAGATATTAAGAAATAACAAATATAATAGTGGCTTAATGGAAGTTGGCTACCACTAATAGAAAAATATTTTTATATAACACTCTGAAATCTGCACTTGTCTTACAACATTCCAAGCAGTTGGCTATTAAAAATACTATTTTTCCATTTTACTATGAAAAAAAACTGACTCTCACAGAAATCAAGTGATTTGTATAACTGGCAAGAGTCAAAACTGGATTTTGATCTCAGGACCTTCCTGATTCTAGATCTAGATTTTTTTTTTACTACTCAAACCTTCCTCTTAGCCAATTTATTCCAAGTTTAAAAATATCCTAATACAGAAAATTTCACCTAGAGAGAGAAATACAAGTATGTTTAAATTAATTATTCAGGGCATCTTTACTATTAAAATAATTTTTTTTCCATATAAACCAATCATTTCTCCTGAACTTCAGTCTCACATCAATTGCCTATTGAACATTTCAAGTCAATTGTCCTGGAGATATCACAAACTCACCATGTCTAAACCTGAACTCATAATTCTCCACTCCCTTCCAAACTTCTTATTCCAAATTCTCCTATCTCTATTAAAGGTACCACCATTTTTCCAGACTCCTACATATTGCCTTCAATTCTACGCTTTCCTTCAATCTTATAATTATTAAGACCATTTTTATTGCTAAATGTTGCCGTTTCTAACACTTACAACATTTCTGGCATCTGATACTTCTCTTCACTCACACATTTATCACCTTTCTCCTCATCAGCTTTCATTTAGAGTATTATAGAAGTCTCCTAATTGATCCCCTGCCCCAAATCTCTACTCTCTCCAATTCATCATAGACAATGTCATCAAAGTGATTTTCCTTAAATCCAGATGTGATCACGTAATTCCTCCTTCTCAAACAATTTCAGTGGCTCACTATTACCCCCTGGGATCCAATTTTAAAACTCTCAATTTGCATTATAGACCTTTATAACCTGTCTTCAACTTTTCTTTCCAGGCTTATTAAATATGACTTCCCTTTCCACACTCTGCAATCCTTTCAAAGTGGACTTCTCTCTGTTCTTCGGACATTCCACTCCATCTCCCACCTTTATTACCTTACACTGGCTATACCTCATGTCTGCAGTGTGCTTCTTCCTCACTCCACTTCATGGAATCTCTCTCTTCCCTTTAAGAAACAACTCAAACACCATCTTCTTTCCACATGAAGTCTTTCTTGATCTCCACTAACATGTGACACACTTCACTTCAAACTATGCTTTATTTAATTACTTTGCATTTATTTGTAGTTATTCTCTATATTTCTGCTGCATATATTTACAGATGTAGCTGATATCTCTTCTATTAGCATGAATACATGTTAAGAGTAGGGATTCTTTCTCTGTATTATCTTCCCTAGAATTCTTTCTCTTGAGTTAAGTGTTACTTATCTTATGAAGAGATTTAAACTTTTTAACAATCATATCAATCTGGGACCAAAAAAAATTTCATCCACTTCTGGTTGGAGAAACTAGTCAAAATGCAAGAGAAGAATGAATGTTTGGTTGTTTCCTTTCTTTCAAAAACAGCAATAAAATACATGCTTGAATTATACATTGTATGAACATCTTTCCATGATATTGTATTGTAAATGGTAATTATACCTTTTTGCATTTTTTTGAACAGTTGCATCAAAATCTATACATAAAATGCTATTGTTGTTGTTCAGTCATCTCAGTCATGATCTGTTTTTTGTGACCCTATTTGATGTTTTCTTGGCAAAGATACTGCATTGGTTTCACATTTCCTTCTCCAATTCATTTTACAACTGAGGAAACTGAGGCAAACAGGATTAAGCAACTTACTCAGTGTCACACAACTAGTAAGTGTCTGAGGGCAGAACTTGAACTCCTGACTCCAGGTCTGACACTCATCTACAATCACCCAGATGCTCTCACATAGAATATAGCCATATGTTTAAGGGTCAAGTTAGAAGAAAAAAAAAAATTAGGTACAAGGGAAAATAAGGCCAGAATAGAATATTCAACAGTAAAGGGGAAGAGCAAATTTTGTTGATATTTTAGGAAAGTTTAGCTACATGCTTTCATAGTACCAAAGATATAGCCAGTGAAGAACTTGATTCTTCCATCTGACTAATTTGGGAGCAGCTGAGAGCTACGTTCATTTTAACTATCTTAAAAAAATGATCTTATAATATTGCCATCTGTTGGCATATGACAGCTACAGCATTCCAACGTTCCAGATAACAGAGTAAAAAAATACAGAAAATTAAGGGGACAGATGTGAAAAACTGCACATGCTCATTTGGCTTAGAACTTCACATCTGTTCTCCCCAAAGCCTTCCTAGTAACACAGATCTAATTCCTGGCCCCAATATCTTGGAATGTTATAGCATACAGGAACCAACACTCCTGTCACATACTGAAAGTTTCATTAATTCCAACACATCCTGTGTTTTCTCATCAATATTGGTGATCTCCTATCCAAAAATCAGTTTCTACTCCTGTGGGAGAATTCGTGTAGGTACACATACATGCATTTTATATTACATTAATTTCTTCATAAATCTTTCAAGTTGCCTCAATGGGATTTCATATAATTATAAACATATAGAGTATTAGAAATGGAAAAAATTTTAAAGATCATTTAGTCCAATGGTCTCTTTATCTAGATGAGGTAACTAAGGCTTAATGTTAACAAAAAACCCAATGGACTATCTATAAACATGGATTGGCTCTCCTCTGGGATCACTAAGTTGAAAATTTTGTTTTTATTGTTGTTATAGAAAAATACAAAGGAAAGAAATCTATAAAACAAATGAGTATTGCCAAAGTAGCTAGACCCTCGCTATGTCCAATCTCATGGATTCTTGTCCTCCAGAGGACCCATATGAGAATACTAGAGTTGAAAGGGAAAAAAAGATATCAGTAGTATTTTTATAGTGTGTTAAGGTTTGAAAAGCACTTTACATGTGTTATATTTGATTCCTACAACAATTCTGTATGTCAGTTGCTGTTTTATCTTCATTTTTATAGATGTAGAAATATGTAAAGAAGAGTTAAATGATTTGTTTAAGGTCAGACAGCTAGAAAGTATCTAAGGCAAAATTTGAAGTTAGATCTGCCCAATTCCAAGTCCAGCTCAAAATTCCCTATGCTACTTTTATATTTTGTCTAGCATCAGTCTTATGAAACAGTTCTTACCCAGTCTCTTACCAGATATTTTTGGTATGGAGTTATTTTTGGTTGGTTTTGTTTTGGGATTTTTTGTTTTTATTTTTGAACTGAACCTGTGGCTTCCTTAGTCTTTCTTTCCTTGGTATTCTTATCAGAAGCTCTGGTAAGAAAACTCCCTCTATTAATACAAGATAGAATGCATTCTAAAATGTATAATCTATCAAGCACTGATAAATTATGTAGCTTCCAGGATAACAAAATAAAATGTCTCAGAGGCAAGATCTAAACCTTCATAGTTCAAACTGCAAGATCTTTCCCTCCTGGCCCTGTTCTTAATTTCTTGACTTTCAAGCCATGTTGTCTCATCCCGATACTTCTCTCAGTACATATAGGGCAATCTTGATCTAAAACATTCAGCCATCAATGTAACCATCAAAACATGGAACATGCCTGTGTTACACTCTCTCCTGTCTAGCCTGACAGAGTTCTTGGAGTTCCATTCTGTGGATGCCTAAACTGGCTTTCACTCCCAACCTCCTAAGCTCATTCTGATCACCCTGGATCTACCTCCTTCCTCCTTATTCACTCCTCTTCCCTAGCTTTCAGTTCCCTCTTATTGTTATTGCCATCCCACATTAGAATGTAAGCTCCTTTAGAAAGAGCCTATCTTTGTTTCCCCTTACATTTCTATCAAAGTGTTTAATTTAACTCCTTAATATTTCTTTCATTCCTAGACATTATGTCATGCTGGCTCTAGTTTGAAAAAAATGGGAAATGTAGCTAGAATGATTAAAGTAAAAAAAAAAAGAAAATTCATATAAATTTGGATTATCTATGAGATGTTGGCATAGAATGATGTTGATAACTGACATTTTGGAATGATTTCCAAACTCCAAAGGCTTTAACACTCATGAAATGTTTTCCAAAGCTATTAATAAATATTTACATTTAATCAGAGCCTAGAGAAGTAGAGAAGCTAGAGAGGGTAACCATTTTGTTTAAAACTGAAAACGGGTCAACATCTTCTCTGTGTCTCTCTATTTGCTATTATGTTGGTGGGACTGCCCCAGCACCTTGACTGAAAAGTAAAATCAAGATCAACTATTACAGTAAAAATACATTTTTTTGGTGAATGATTTCAGCAGCCATTCCAAAGTTCTAAGAAATGTTTCCACAGCTACAAAGATATATAGATTGATCATCCTAAAGATGAATCTAAACAAAACAAAATGGGTAAATAATAAGTACTAGTAATAAACTATAGGGTTTATAGATTACTTGGAGATCATAAGGAACTTATGGAGCACTCTCCCCTAGTATAAGCCATGAAAGCTATACCTTGGTTCAAGGTCCTTTTTGAGTTCAACATCCATTCAAATTTATAGCTCGTGAGCCCCAACTGATGTTTCCTTTTTTCAAATCAAACCAGGTTATGCATTAATGGAAAGCAAAAGGCATTTAATTAAAATAGAATAGCAAGATTAAAAAGCAAGGAAAATTGACCAACCATAAAGAGGAACTTGCGGTCATAGGTTTTTAGGTAACACATATGGTTCAGTCAACTCATTCTCTTAGGGATGCATATTATTTGCAGATTTCCTGTAAAGTAATTAATATCATCTCCTGATCTGTTGCTATCATTGTCTGGGCTGCTTTGGCAGTTGATCCACAAAACGAATTCTGCTGCTTTCATTCGGTCTTTTTTTTTTATCCATTTCCCTGCCCTCTGCTGTTTCTCTTCTGAGGTACTACTGCCATCTACTGCTTCTCTATTGAATTTCATCAGTTAGTCAGCCCTGGGGGGGAGGGGGGGCAAAATGACCTACTTCTTTGTGAAATAATCCATAATCTCGGTGCATGATCAGCTCTTTTGTGAGTCAAAATACTGGATATTGTCATATCCAACAAACACAGCAAATATCCTTCAGGAAAAATCGGTCTTTTGGAATGACTTTGATTTACTCTCTATGACCACTCTCCCAGTCTCTGAGATCAAGATAAATAAAATCTTTTCAAGTCCTATTATGTCCCTGGCAGCCAATGTTGAACCATGCAGATTACCCTAAGGATTCACTTAGCAGCTCTGAAGAGGATGAGTTGGAGTTGTCTTCACCTTTGTCCTATAATTGCTGCTCTCCATGTAGTTTGAATATGTTTATATCAGCTGCCAACTGCAACAGGATGACAGCAGGAATAGAAGAGAACAAAAGATAGGAAACAGCCTGGATTCATTTCAACTGTATCTGCACAAGGCTGAGTGGTGGTGAGGTACTCAAGAAGATCTAGGCTCAGTAATGCCTTTCAGAATGGTGGACTAGAACAAAGGGGAGGAAAGCAATACCTTGCAGTCAACCAGCATCTAATAGGGGAAAAAAACACAAAATCTTCCCATAACTACAGAGAAACATAAAGGTGCCACATAATGTCGAAAGATAGGGATGAGGGATGTGGTTTGTCAGGATGTTGGATAATTCATATAGCAATGATGAGAGCTAATAATCCAATTCACAGAGTGGATTCCACAGGATTATAACTAAAAGTTTGATGGCTATTCAAACAGAAATGGAAAAAGTAATCTTGAGATCAACAGTTTCGGTGCTCAGTGGGTCTGTATTCAGGTCATGATAAATCAAAAGACTGATTTGAATTTCCTTTCTTATTATGTTCTATGCCTCCTCTTTGAAACAGATATGAACAAACAAGAATAGCACTCAATTAGATAGCTTCAGAAAGACAAAAGAGGAACAAAGGGAGAGAATAATTCATAAAAGGGGCATAGACCCACATATATTGGAAGGAAAAAAAGAATGGAGGAACATCAAAAGGGGAAAAATATCATTATGTTCATCAATCTTATTCTACATTTTCATATTCAAAGAACAATAGTAATTGGTCAAGTAAAAAGTATCAGATAGTCAGATCTATAGTCTTTTCTCAGGCCTTCTCCTTCTTGACATTTTTTACATCCCTCCCCCCAACCTATCAGATATTCTTTTTTTCTGAGATTTTTCTGACCCTATTCTCTCCTAGTTCTCCTACCTCTGTAGTCCTATTTTTTTATATTCTCTCCTGGTTCCACAGCATATTCCCCAACTATAGGTACACCCCTAGATTTCTATCCTAGGCTTTCTTATCTCCTAAAACTCTCTTGGAAATCATCAGTTACCATGAGTCTGATGATAATTTCCATGCTGATAACTTCCTAATCAATATAGTCAATCCCAATTTTTCCTTGAGTTTTAGTCCTAATTATCTATTGTTTATTGAATAGTTCATATTTAATATGTTCAAATTATAATTCCCCCCCCAAAAAAAGCCTCTCTTCCTCTAGATTTTCCAATTTTTGTTGAAGGAAACATCATTTTTCTATTCTCTTAGGTCTATAAGTACAATATTATCCTTGACTTATCACTCTTCATCACCCCACATATCCAATTGCCAGATCTTACCATTTCTGACTCAGTAATATCATTTTTATATATCTACTTCTCTTCATTTACATAGTGTCCATCTTAATTCAATCCTTCAATATCTCCAACACAGAACTTTTTGATTGATCTCTTTGACTCAATTCTTTCATCACTCTAGTCTACCCTACACTAACTGCCAAAATAATTTTCCTTAAATGAAGATCTGACTATGTCATTTCGATGATTCAAATACAATAGTCTCTAGGGAAAAGAAAGGAAGGAAGGAAGGAAGGAAGGAAGGAAGGAAGGAAGGAAGGAAGGAAGGAAGGAAGGAAGGAAGGAAGGAAGGAAGGAAGGAAGGAAGAAGGGAAGGAAGGAAGGAGGGAACTCTGGTCCTGAAAAATAACACTCTATCATTCAACTTCATGCCTTTAGACTACCATCCCCCAATCCTTGAACTCACTTCCTCTTCTCCTTTACTTTACATAATCTCTTCCTTTAAAAAGCACCTTCTGCATAAGACCTTTCTTAATTCCCCACCCACTAACTTCTAATATTCTTCCTCCTAAACAACCTTGTATTTTGCTTGTATTTTGTATTTATTATCTTTATATTTATTCAAATGCAAAATGCTTTGTTTGCTATTCAAAACCTTTTATAATCTAGCCCTACTCCCTACACACTCTTACCTTTCCAATCTTCTTACACCTTACTCCCTTCATCACTCAACTCTGGGCATTTTTTTTAATCCCAGTGCCTGGAATGTGCCCCCTTTTCATCTCTACCTCCTGGCTTCCTTGGTTTCCTTTAAGTCCCAACTAAAATCTATATTCTACAGCAAGCCTTTTCCAACCCCTTAATTCTAGTGCCTTCCTTCTCAATTATTTTTTATATAGGTTATTTGTATATAATTACTTTCTTATCTTTCACCTTAGATTATGAACTTCTTGATGGTTTGTACTGTCTTTTGCCTCTTTTTTTCTATTTCTAGGGCTTAGACCATTATCTGGCATGTGGTAGGACACCTAATAAGTGCTTAATGACCAACTGACTGACATTCTATGGACTTAACTATGGGCTTGCTGTCTTCCATATTAAAATGCATATATCTTGAAAGTAGGCACTGTTCATCAAGTACAATGTTGTTGTTTTGTGGTTAGTTGTCTTCAATCATGTCCAACCCCTTTTGGAGTTTTCTTGACAAAAATACTGGAATGGTGTGCCATTTTCTTCTCCAACTCATTTTACAGACAAGGAACTAAAGTAAACAGGGTTAAGTGACTTGCCCAAGACCACACAGCTAATCTGCTGTCTGAGGCTGAATTTGAACACAAGTCTTCCTGACTCCAGACTAGGTAGTCTATTCACTATACCATCTAGCATGTGCTAAAAAATAATTAAATAAATAAATGGATAGATCAAACAGATAAATGAATAAATGAATGAATGAAAAGATGAATAAATAAGTAAATAAATAAATATAATTTTAAAAGCTTTCTCATTGGTTGATTACTTCTGAAATTCAGGTTTATTATTTTCCTGACTGTAAGATTTCTACCATGAATTAATATAATACTCATCCTTTGAATCTCAGGGAACCAATTGCCACATTCCCTATATTATCACATTCCTGGGAATACGGGGGATAAGACAATGCCATCAACCATAACTTTGTATAACTTTAGTTCTGGGAAGGTTCAGTTGGGCTCATAGAAAGAGACTTACCTCCCCTCAAGACTTCCCTCATATTCATGGTACCTTTTTTTGCCATAAGAAAGGAAAAAACAAAGTGCTGTCAATCATAAAAGTCTTTCTTTGTTTTTAGAATTTTAGTACTAGTTTCTCCAGAAGGAAAGAGCCTCTTGGTAGTTGTCAAAAAGGCATTGGTCATCCTTTGGAGATAAACATTATGCAAGCTTACTTTTATGAAATTCACAAACTCATTACCATATATTTTTTACCAAAGGCCATAAAAGTTAATCTCCCTATTAGGTGTTTCTGTTACACTTTCAATTTGAGATTTCTTCCTTCCTTTATCCTTCCTTCCTTCCTTTATCCTTCCTTCCTTCCATCTTTCCTTCCCTCCTTTTTCCCTTTCTTCTGTTCTTCTTCCCTCCCTCCCTCCTTGTCTTACTCCTTCCTTTCCCCTCTTTCTCTCTCCCTCCCTTCCTTCCTTTATCCTTCCTTCCTTCCTTTATCCTTCCTTCCTTCCTTTTTCCCTCTCTTCTGTCCTTCCACCCTCCCTTCTTGCCTTCCTCCTTCCTCCCTCCTTTCATCTCTTCTTCCCTCCTTTCCTTCCTTTCTTTCTTTCTTTCTTTCTTTCCTTCTTTCTTTCTTTCTTAGCATTTGTAGCTACTACTGAAAACTGACATTGTAATTAGCATTAGCCCAGGGAGAAAAATTATTCTGCATCAAAAATAAGCATTGTATATGTGTAGCTTCTCGCTCTTCTTACACGGTTGAAGAATCAGTGCAAGGGGCTTAGAGTCAACAGAAGTCAAAGAGAACAAAAGAACAGGAATTTTAATGAATTCTCAGATGTGCTAGAAACTTGTTAAGTCTTGAGGTTTGACACTGAAAGCGAAGTTAAGTGATTTTTAATTTTTTAAAAGAAAGATTGTAATTTTGAAATTGAACATCATCAGAGAATGCTCTCTGTCACTCTACAAAAGCCTCATGAATGATTACATGGGAGGGACAAGTAATCTCCTTCAAGAGGGACTCCCTGAGGAATTAGTCTAGAAAGTCTTTGTTTTATACATAAAAAGTGATTTTCCGTGAACCCTTGCTTTTCTTTTTCATATATATATATATATATATGTATGTATATATTTGTATGTATGTATGTAAATATACTTGGAATGTTATTGACCCTTGATTGTGCATGTGTCAGACAAGAACTAAAGAATCTTAGAACTGGAAGGGACCTTAGAGATCTGTTAGTCTAACTCCATTATTTTTCAAACATGGAAAGTGAGATTGAGTGATTTGTCCAAGGTTGAATTGAATGGAAGCAGAGCCAAGACAACTCAGACTCCTTCATTTTCAGTCTAGTGTTCTTGCTACCAAATGAGAAAACTTTTTGGATAAGGTAAAGAGGAAGAATCATTTGAGGTACAGGAAAATATTTATTTATTCAATACCCTATTGTTTTTTCTCCGGAATTATATATAGTCTTATAGTGTATCTTTATATAGAATACCTATTTGTCCCAAAAGCATAGCTATAAAACCTCAACAATTCAGATAAACTGAAGAAAGATCAGCCTAAATTGGTAAAAGGGATATCCTAGAATTTGAGAGCATGGACTTCACCGGCCTTCAAAAGCAGGGTCTCACTTTTATGCCAAAATGAATTATCAGAATTGAACTTTAGAAGAATTCTCATTCACTTATAAGCAAATAATATGCTAAATTTAAAATAATTTCTTTCCTTAGAGTATATCTGTCCCCTTACAATCTTTTTTACATTGGTAAGTTACTTAGCAAACATTTTCTTCATTTATATTTTCAAGTTAAGTTTCAACCTGACCCTGCTAAATTATTAGAAACTCTCAATTAGTGGTGAATGAATTAATAAGGTTTCCATTGTGTCTGTAAAGAGTTTTTCCTGTTAAAAAGATGTCCAAAATCCTACACTGCTGCCACCTGCTGGTTAATATAGAAACAAAATAAAATGTTCAAGAACTGTTTTTGTCTTGTCATTTTTTAAATGAAACTCAAATGTTATTATAAAATTATCAAAGATATGAGGAATTAGTCCCACCAGAATTCAAATTATGTCACAGATTTAAGACATTGTCCTTAAATTAATTAATGAAACTTTGGGGAAAACTGCCTACAAACAACCACAAGAAGAACCCTACCTTTACAATATTGATAAGTACAAACTGGGATATAGTCAATAATGTATTTAAGTATAATCCAGAAGACAGCTTCTTTCATGTTACTAAAACCTAATCACTGAAAGAATATACCCCAATGGATATATTGAAATGAACCCTGGTCTAATAAAGCATCAATGGAACAGGTAAGACACCTGAGTTCTAAATCTGACTATACTCCACACTGGCTATGTAACCTATTGACAGACTGGCAACTTGAATGATTGACTCAGATCAGGTTGTCCAGTGGGGAAGAATAAAGCTATTAATTTCTCTGTACTTTATATTCCTCTTCTACAAAGTGAATACCTCACCTATTTAAAAATAATGTATATGAAAATGTTTCAGAATATATGATTCTATGTTATTTCAAAATTATAATTATTGTCGGGGTTCTGAAGAGCAACACTTTATCTCATCCTCTCCCCCATAAGTAAGAATGTGCAATGGATGATGGAAGCTAATCCTGAATCTCCAAAATTGCAAAATCCCTTCATTAGCTTTAAATGCCAGAACAATCCTTCATTTTTTCACTGTTACCAAGTTATCCTTGTTGCTCAGCTACTTTGAAATCTCTCCTCCTTTGTGCTTTGCATATTTTAAATGGCATGAAATCAGTTGGAGATAACCCACAGAGTGAGGAGCTAACAATGACACATGAAGAGAATAGAAAACCATCAGTCCTTGGACTCATTTCAAATCTTGAAGCAGCACCCTTCATTGTTATAATTGAGAGCAATGTCCAAGATTCCCAGTTAATCTATCTCTAATCTAGATGCAATTGTCTGATTGGGAGGCACATGTTGATTCTTATTGTTCTCTACCTTCACAGCAAAAATGGAAGCAGGTAACAAGGAGTCAGTCAGACACTAGTTACTTGAAGAGAAAAGTCACTTCTGAGGAATGAATACTTAACTCAGTAGTTTCACCCCTACTTTCCATTGGATTAGGTTCTGCTCATATTTTCTTTCTGAACCATAGTTTTTTCTTAGTGGTACAATAGCTTAAAGTTTTCCTCATTAAAGATGTGGAAAGTTGTAGGTGATAGCTTTATTCTTCCCCACTGGGCAACCTGATCCGAGTCAATCACTCAAGTTACCAGTCTGTCAATAAACTTCATCAATAATGGTAATAAGTGATAGCTACATAGTATTCTAGCATTATCTGCAAAATGATTTATTGATGTCTTTAGAGTCTCAAAACACCCCTGTTAGGGAAGTGTAAAGGATGTAAAAAACAAAAGATATCAATAAAACCTAATTTTTAAGAAAGAATTCCTATCAAGTAGCTACTACAGGAACTATCATCCTTATCTTACATATTAGGAAATTGAGGTTAAAGAAGTTATTTGCCAATGATCATAGAACTAGTAAGAGTCAAAAAACAAGATTCTAAATTAATTGTTCCTGACTTCAGATTCAACATTCTATTAGTATCAGTCAAAAGGGATTTATGAATCATGGGGCATACTAAAAAGGGGGCAAAGACAGTCCTTGACCTCAAGGAGTTGATGATTTAGTGCTGATATGGAGATTTAACAGGGATAATCAAAGACACAAGGATTTTACAATTTAGCTTATGTATGAAAAAGTCTCAAAGACATAACAAAGCCTAAGTGAAAATAATTTAAAATGACAATCTCAAGAATTAAAAGGGATGTCAGAAGTTATCTAGTTCTGCTTCTAGATGAACAGGCATGGCTTCTGCAATATATGGGACAAAACTAGCTCTTGATGCCAACCCCAGTAGTTGTTGGAAGCAGTAGTGTTATTTCCAGAGTCTAATGAAAACCTTAATAAGGATATCTTTCTGCATTCACATCAAAACTCTTGTTCTGGGGCAGCTGGGTGATTCAATGGATAGAGCACCAGCCCTGGAGTCAGGAGGACCTAAGATCAAATGCAATCTGCTGTGTAACCTTGAGCAAGTCATTTAACCCCATTGCCTTGCAAAAAAACAAAACAAAACAAAACAAAACAAAAACATCCAGTTCATTCTTATCTCTAGAATTGGGTAGTTGATCTTCCCTTAGAAATAACACTGGGAGTAGGCAGGGCCAAGATGCAATGGCTCTTAGAAGCTCTCTAATAAAACTTCAACACTAAGGACTCTAACAAAACTTTCAAGAGACAGAACCCACACAGGGACCCAGTGAGGCAGTTCCCCTACTCAAGGTAACCTGGAAAAGAGCAGAAAGGCTCTGCACTCCAGCCTGCCAGAGGGGTGGTGGACAGAGTGAAAGAACTTCAGCCTCCAGGAGGCAGCCCCAGGGCGCTGGGAGCCACGGCTCACAGCAGCAGGGGGAGTCTCCAGAGCTACACCCTGGGGAGCACCGGGCACAAATTGGGGGAACAGCAGGGGGACCTCTGCCAGAGGGAGCACTTGAAACCCAGCCCTCAGGGCACACAGCAAGCAACATGGTCTTTCAGCAGCCCAGATCCAGGAACAGAAGCAGGTGGAGCCGATAAGCAGGAGCCCCCAGGGCATGAGCCCATTGAGCTGAGGGAGGGGAGTGAAGAGAGAAAGAGACTGCCCAGCTCTGTCCTCTGCCCCTGGAACAGGACTCTGGGGCTCTAAACACATTCAGATCCTGATCACAGTCTAGGCCCCCACCATAGAACATCAGGGCCCCCCCTACCTCAGCAGCATGGCAGAGGGGGGTGCATGTGGTCATTCACAGACCAGGAGGGAGGACAGAGCCTCACACACTGAGATCCTTGTGGGAGTGTCACAAAAGCTCAGGAAGCACCCCCAAAACAGGCTCAGGCTGGGAAAATGAGCAAGTAGAGAAACAAGAGGAAGACCATTGAGAAATATTTTGCATATGAGCCCAAGAAGGATCAAAATACTCAGTCTGAAGATGAGGAAGCACAAGCTCCTGCATCTAAAGACTCCAAGAAAAACACAAATTGGGCTCAGGCTATAACAGACCTCAAAAAAGACTTTGAAAATCAAATGAGGGAGTTAGAAGAAAAACTGGGAAAAGAAAGGAGAGAGGTACAGGAAAAACATGAAAATGAGGTCAGCAGCTTAGTCAAGGAAATCCAAAAAAATGCTGAAGAAAATAGCATGCTAAAAACAAGCTTAGGGCAAATGGATAAAACAGTTCAAAAAGTTATTGAGGAGAAGAATGCTTTAAAAAGTAAAATTGGCCAAATGGAAAAAGAGATAAAAAAAAACTCTCTGAGGAGAACAAATCCTTCAGACAAAGAATGGAACTCAGAGAGATGGATGAATTTACAAGAAACCAGGATTCATTTCTTCAAAACCAAAAAATGAAAACTTAGAAGAAAATGTGAAATATCTCATTGAAAAAACAACTGATATGGAAAACAGACTTAGGAAAGATAATTTAAAAATTATTGGAATACCTGAAAGTCATGATCAGGAAAAGAGCCTTGACATCATTTTCAAAGAATTACTACAGGAAAATTGCCCTGATATTCTAGAAGCAGAGGGCAAAATAGAAATGGAGAGAATCCACCAATCCCCCCCCCCCGAAAGAGATCCCCAAAAAAAAACAACCCCTAGGAATATTATAACCAAGGTCTAGAACTCCCAAGTCAAAGAGAAAATATTACAAGCAGCCAGAAGGACACAGTTCAAATATCATGGAGCTGCAGTCAGGATCACACAGGACTTAGCAGCAACTACATTGGAAGCTCGTAGGGCTTGGAATATAATATACTTGAAGGCAAAAGAGCTTAGAAAGCAACCAAGAATCAACTACCCAACAAGGCTGAATGTCCTCTTCCAGGGAAAAAGATGGACTTTCAATGAACCAGGGGAATTTCAAATGTTCCTGTTAGAATGGCCAGAGCTGAACAGAAGGTTTGATCTTCAGATACAGGACCCAGGTGAAGCATGGAGACTGAAGAATATGAGGGACTTGATGATGAACTGCATGTATTCCTGCATAGAAAAATGACACTGATAATACTCATATGAACCTTCTCAGTTAATAGAGCAGGTAGAGGGAGCTTTTATAGTTGAAGCACAGGAGAAAGCTGAATTTGAAGATAAAATGTGGTATAAAAATGGAGTCAATAGAAAAAAATGAAATGTAATGGGAGAAAGAAAAAGGAGAGGGGGAATAGGCCAAGATATCTCATATAATAAGGTTTTTCTTTATTACAATGAGCTATTGCAATGATATGGAAGGGGGGAAGGCAAGGGGGAATGAGGGAATCTTCACTCTCATCAGAGGTGGCTAGGAGAGGAAACAGCATATATACTCAATGGGGTATAGGCATCTGGAGTAAGAAGAAAAGGCAGGGACAGGGGGAAGGGGGGATGTGAGTGATGGAGGAGAGGATGGACCATGGGGGGAGAGTGGTCAGATATAACACATTTTCCTTTTTTATTTCTTGCAAGGGGCTGGGATTGGATAGCCTGTCCAGGAACCATAGGACCAGGTGGATGCTGGGCCTAAGGGGTGGTAGGGGGGCTCTGGGCCTCTTGGCCCCAGGACCAGGGATCTGTCTGCTGCGCCACTCAGATACCCTACAGCAGAGTCAGAGTGAAAGGAGAGAGAAAATATAGTACATGGTAGTGGAGAAATACCAAAGGAGGGAGTTGCGATCAGCAATAGCAATGGTGGAAAAATACGGAAGTAACTTTTGCCATGAACTTACCATAAAGAATGTGATCCACCCACAATAGAGTTGTTGGTGTTGGAACAAAGACTGAAGCACATTTTTTATTATTGTTATTTTGGGGGGGGGCAGAGCAAATGGGGCTGGGTGGCCTGCCTGGAGCCGCATAGCAGCGTGATCTTTGGGTATCTCAGGCTGGATTTGGACCTGGGTGCTCCTGGCTCAGGGGCCAATGCTCTGTCTGCCACCCTGCCACCCCTACTATTATATTTTATTTTATTTTGGGTCTTTTTTTCCTTTTTTCGGTTTTTGCAGGGTAGTGAGGTTGGGGTGGCTTGCATGTCACCCGGCTGGGTGATTGTTGGGTGCATGGGGCCAGATATGGGTTCGAGTGCTCCTGGCTCCAGGGCTGGTGCTCCGTCCATTGCGCCACCTGGCAATACCTACAATTATTACTATTATTTTTTTTTTAATTTTAATTTTTTTCTCTCCCCTTTACTTTATCGCTCAAGGAAGTCTATATTTTTGGGGGGAGGGGGTATTCTGTTTACTCTTAAACAAGAATATTTTATTAATGTATAAAAAAATTATTTGTAGAAAAAGAGAATAAATAAATATTAAAAAATAAAAAAATAAAAATAACACTGGGAGGGGGTGGTTAGGTGGTACAGTGGTACAGAGCACCGGCCCTAGAGTTAGGAGTACCTGAGTTCAAATCTGACCTCAGACACTTAATAATTACCTAGCTGTGTGGCCTTGGGCAAGCCACTTAACCCCATTTGCCTTGCAAAAAATAAAAATAAAAATAATAACACTGAGCTATACTTGATGTAAAATTCAGCCAGAATACCCTATTGCCCTAGAAAATGCTGGTTTTGGATAGTAGTCTCTCTTCCTTCCTTAATTGTGTAGTCTTAGGTTTGGGGGTTATTGTTTGTTTTTGTTTTTCTTTAGTTTTTTTTTTAATTGTTCTATAATACAGCCTTTATTTGAAGACCTCTAGTGAAGGAAAACCTACTTCCTCCAAGAAAAGGCTGTTCCACTTTTGGGGAGCTCTAATTTTTAGGAAGTTCTTTCTTATATCAAGACTAATATCTTTCTCTAGAATTTCCCATTCACTACCCCTTGTTCTATCTAGCAGTGATAATTAGACTAAGTTTACAACATCCTTTCTAAACAAGAGCAAACATGGGTTTACATTCCTTCCTTCTTCCTTCCTTCCTTTTTCTTTCTTCTTTTATTCTCTTCTCTTCCTTCCTTTCTTCTTCTTCTTCTTTTCCTTCCTTCCTTTCTTCTCTTCCTTCCTTCTTTCTTCCTTCCCTCTTTTCTTCCTTTCTTCTTTTCCTTCTTTCTTCTTTTCTTCCCTTCCTGCCTCCCTTCCTGCCTGCCTTCCTTCCTGCTTTGTAAGAGGAACAAGTAGTAGGCCACTTTGGCTGAAACATATCTTAAAATATAAGAAAGCAAGTAATGTATAAGCATTCTGGAAAATTGATTGGAATCAGATTGTAGAGGATTTTACTAAACAAATGGGCTTAGATTTTATATTAAAGGTAAAGGGTAGACATAGTTTCTGGGCATAAGAATAACATAGTCAGATGGGTGCTTTAGGGGCATCTCTTGGGCATCTTTGTGGAGGGGGGAGAGGGGAGAGACTAGAGGATGAGGTCAAGTAGGAAGTTATCGTCTAGATGAGAGATGTTGAATGAAGACTTGTGCTACAGAAGTGGTTCTGTGAGTAAAGACAAAGGAATGAAGTTGTGTTTTAAAGTAGAACTGAGAAGATTGGCAACTGATCCAATAAGAGGGATGAAGAAAAGTGAAGAGCTGCAATTTAGAGATTGCAAATCTGAGGCATTAAAAGGCTTTTGGGATCATTGACCGAAATAGGAAAGTCAGGGAAAAGGACATTTGAGTGGAGAGATTATTTTGGGAACATGTTGAAATTGAGATGCCTATGGGAAATGTAGTTGGAAATATCCAATTAGCAAGTAATCTTAAACTCAACATGTTCAAATTTTAATTCATTATTTTTCTCCTCAAACCCTACCTTCTTTCAATGTTATCTACTTTGTCAAGAATACCACCATTTTTCAGTCTTCCAGGTGTATAAAATCACTTTGGCAGTAGTGGGTAAATTGAAATTACAATTGAGAACGACTTGAGGCAAGGAGACTAATCTAATAGGGTTGCAATAATCTTATGAGAGGTAATGAGTGCCTGAACTAAGATGGGGCTGCTAAATTGAACATTAGTCTCTTTTGAGGTTACATATTGATTTAGAAAACCACCTATTAGTACAATCTATACTCCATTGTATTTTTATTTATCTTGTTAAATATTTCCCTTTTACATTTAATCTTAATTAGATTAAGTGTGATTTAATTAATCACACTCCAGAGCATGGATACAGACTTGGTGTCAGGAAGATTTGAATTCAGATTTGGACTCGAACACTTGCTACTAAGTCCTGGATAGTTTTAACTCATGGAGATCAAGCTGTGGCTGTGTTAACCATGGGGAAGTCTATTATTCCCATTTATTGATGTGAAAACTGAGGCAGGGAGTTTAAGTGATTGCAAGGACTGAATGAGATAATATTTCTAAAGATTAATGTAATATATAAATGCTAACCTAATTTTCCAAATCTCAAAGTGTTGTCATATAACGCCAATTTTTTTTAAGAGCTAGCTGGGATTTAAATATCCCTTTTGACAGAATACTGATGTAAATCTGGACAAATCACTCTAACCTCTCAGTCCTATAAGCAACTCTCTTAAGACTATGACTTGCAGAGAAAACTGCTTTATAAAAGAAAATTCTCATCAATAGCTTACTGCCCTTAAGAAATCATATGCATGAGGTGATTTTTTTGTTTTTTTTGTTTTTTGTTGTTGTTTTTGTTTTTGTTTTTGCTTTTTTTTAGGTACAGTTGGGGCAGTTAGGTAGATTGGCCCTGGATACAGGAGGACCTGAGTTCAAATCCAGTCTCAGACATTTAATAGTTATGTGACCCTGGGTAAATCATTTAACCCTGATTGCCACCCCAAAAAAATAAAGTACAGTAGGGGTGGCTAGGTGGCACAGTGGATAGAGCACTGGCCCTAGAGTCAGGAGTACCTGAGTTCAAATCCAGCCTCAGACATTTAATAATTACCTAGCTATGTGGCTTTGGGCAAGTCACTTAATCCCATTTGCCTTGCAAAAAACATAAAAAATTAAAAATTTTTTAAAAATACAATCTTGGCATTTTGCTCCATATCAGGTATTTGCCCAAGTTCAGACAAAGATGTCTCTGATCAAGAAATACAAAGCATTTCAGTTATTAATACTTAATTAGTACCTACTCTGTATTGTAGGAAGGAAACATGAAGGAGGTAGGAATTGTGCTAGTTTTCCAGGAATTATGAAGTCTTACATGATCAGAAGGGGGAACATATTCTCAATCATTTTAAAGCAAGTACAAAGGGCCTTTGCCTTTTCTGTTTCATTGCTTTTAAAAATCTTCCTTGATTCAAAGAATTAGACAAGAAAGAAATTCCAGGTAGCAAATATCAGTCAAGCATGTTGTTTTTTAAAAAAATCTCATCAGAGCAGGATTCCCCAATATAGAAGTTAACTAAATATCATACTTATTGCACTGAGAGGTTAAGTGGTCGCAGTGAGTATATGCCCAAAACAAGATTTAAACTTAGATTTTCTTGACTTCAAAGTCCAACAACATTCATATTAGTTCACATCAAGCTCCCAAAAAAAGAATTTAACCCTATATACCTTCCTGAACCCTGTAAAATACAGTGCAGCAAAGCCAAGTAACCTTGTGGAAACAATAAACAACCTAAGATCTACAGAAAAGGGAGCTCATGAATGATCCTTCAGTAGCATCAGTTTTGCCAAGGGACCAGTACCCCCTATGACTGGAGACAAAATGAAAAAGCTACTTTGATGCCAGTCATAGTATCATGGAGTACAACCATCATCAAAAGGCTGGCATCTCTTTTCTGGTCAGAAGGAATAAACTGCATAAATTTCTTTTATTAATTAATTACATTAGCATTTATATACAACATTAATCTTTATGAATATTATCTCAGTTAATTCTTGCAATAACCCTGAGAGGTAGATGCTATTATTCCCATTTTATCTATGTGAAAAGTGAGGCAGCGAGTTTAAGTGACTTCCCCAGGATAACATAGCCAGAGCTTGATCTACATGAATTAAAATTATCCAGGACTTAGCATAAACTTATTTTCACTCTTTTATTTGGTTCTCATAATAGCATCTGAGAAGGAACATGGAATCATGATGGAGAGTTGGAGGAAGATGCTTTATAATCTAGATGCTGAATGCCCTTCATCAATATGTATCAATATTCATGCATATTAATGAATAAATTATAGTTTGTTGAATTGTGAACCTAGAGCAGGAAAGATGAGAGAAGTGGTAGGTCACTAAAATATTAAATATCATAGGCAAAATCTGAACCTAGGAATTCTAATACTGACTCCTCTCACCATATAGGTTCTGCCTCTGCATAGGGTCAGTCTAAAACTTGACTATAGAGGAATTCTTTTCTGGTGTTGGAGTTTTCTTAGCATTTTTTTTAGGCTTTTGCAAGGCAAATGGGGTTAAGTGGCTTGCCCGAGGCCACACAGCTAGGTAATTATTAAGTGTCTGAGGCCAGATTTGAACTGATGTACTCTTGACTCCAGGGCCGGTGCTTTATCCACTAAGCCACCTAGCTGCCCCTTTTTTAGTTTTTTCAATAGAAACTGACTAATAAGCAGTAAGGCACATGATGATCCAGGTGGTAAATGATATTTTCTAATATATATCTGCTCAATATATACAGCTGCTCAATTCCAAGAAAAGCTTGTTATTACAAAACAAAAACAAGCATATACTCAGAAGCCTTGTAAATCAGAAAAGGTGAAAGTCTGCCTTTTCAATAAGCAGCAAATAATTTCTGCCTCAGCTTAAAAAAAAAAATCTGAGTAATTGTTACAAAAGAATCTTCCCTAGCCAAGTTGAAACCAAAAAAGGATAGCAATTGGTTCAAAGATCAAGGTCGATAAAGGTGGGTCTAGTTGTCATGCAACTTTATGAAATGAGATCAGTCTCTTCATTAAATATCTTCAGATAAGTAATTTGAAAGATTTAATGAGTGTATTACCATATTAACTCCATTCTTGCTCTTTTTCCTTATGAGCCTAGAAAATCAGGGAACAGTATATTTTTTTAGTTTATAGCACCAATTAACATCCATGCTGCTAGTTATTATAATTATAAACAAAAAATATTTTGGGTTGCATAATTAGAATTAGGATTCATGGAATCAATTATCAGCACATGTAAATTTGAAAAGGTATTTGACATTCTGTGTGTGCTTCTTTCTTATTATACTTACCAAGGATCTTTAGTTAATATGAGTTTGAATAGAATGGTATATCTTCTACCATATCATCTACACCTACATTAGCATACACACACACACACACACACACACATAGAAGTTTCCTGGTCTCATTCCTCACTGATTAAGTCTGCAAAGCTACAGCACAGTGCAAGGCACATCATAACTCCTTTTCCGTTCATTCATTCATTCATTCTCAGTTTAAGATAAGGACCATGGTCATGTGACTTTAATAAATGTTTTTAAAATTTTTAGGATTTCTTTCTTGGCCAAGTTGAAGCTCATTTCATATACTTAGATTATATCTTTAGGGCCTTTGGGTTGAAAGATTGCATACTTACACATAATATGAACCACTCAATGGCTTCAATTCAGTTTACCTGTCTTTGCCCCAAATTGTTTCTCTTTTTTGAAAACCCTGGCCTTGAGTTCCTTTTTCATTCCAGCTAAATTCAACTTGCTTTTTTTTAGACTTGAGGGCAGGGGGCAGATGTTATCATCATTATTCAGAATTTATATACCACTTCACATTTGCAAAGTGCTTTAGAAATGTAAAACAGCAGATCCTTTCACTTAGGAGTCTGAGAAAGGCTGTCACAATGGAAAATCAGTTATTTCACTGGCAACCATCTCCCATTAGAGAAACTTGCTAATGACATTTCTAATGAGAGCAATCACAAAAACCTTCCTCTATGTGTCTATAAGAAAAATCATCCCAAACTTTCAAGCCAGAAAAAAAAAGCTTTAAGTCTGCTGAAAAAAGCTAAATTTGTTTCTAATTTATCCCTTTCCCTAAAATGTGTGGTCCAAAGGCCATTCCAATAACACATTAATGATGTGTTGTCTACTTTGCAATTTTAGTGATAGCTAACCTGAAACCAAGCTTCCATTTATTTTCGAGGTGCCCAAAATGATGGGAAAATCTGTTGGATGGACTGCAGTTTTAAACCATAAGTGAAGTTAACAATTTCTGTTTCTGCCACATTGTCTTTCATTAGCATCACTTTTAAGGTCATAGCCTCATTTTTTCCTATGCATCTATTTTTGGAGAGTTGAAAAAATTTTAGTAGTGAGTTTGTATCCTAAAAGTTTAACAATCTGCTTAGGGTGTAGAACTCTCATTATTAACACAATTTTTTAATGATTCAGAACACTATATATATATATACATATATATATATATATATATATATATATATACACACACATATATATGTGCAATTTAAAGGAATATCATCAAATATTTTGAGAGAAGTTTTACTATTTGGAGCTTCTACCCTCCTTCCATCTTCTACCTCATTCTCAACAGGAGTCTTTATCTCTTTTTTCTTTTTTGAGAAGGACCTAGCCATTACATCTCCACAGCATATCTTATCTTACCAGTGTCAAATGGTTCAATAGCAGAAACTGCTTTAGTTTCATTGTAGAAAATATATTTTTAAAAAGTTATTATCATCTCCTTTGTCACTGAGTCCTAATGACCATGATATTTCTTCATTTGAGTTGCAACTTTCCTTATGTGTTGTCTCCTCCATCAGAATGTGAGATCCTTGAGAAAAAGAATAATTTTACTTTCCTATTTATTTCCCATTTCTTAGCAAAGTGCTTTGAACATATTAAATACTTAATAAATGCTTTCATTCATTCATACATACATTTCCTTCTACCACTCACATGGTTACCATCCTAGTTTAGAGTCTCAACTCCCCTTCCTAGATTATAGGTTCTTAATTTGTTTCCCTTTTTTAGGTCACTCCCCACTCAAATCTATCCTCTATGCAGCTACTAAATTGATTTTCCAAAAGTTCATGTCTTCCCATGTCATCTTTCTACTAAATAAATTCCAGTGGCTCCCTACTACCTCTCAAATCAAATAAAAAATGTTTGACCATAACCTACCTTTTTAATCTTATTACATATGACTCCCATTCATTAATTCCAAAAAGCAATTGTAAAGCACCAACAATGAATGCTATGCTAGGTGTTGAGAAAAGATATAAAATATAATAAAATATAATCCCTCATCAAGTTTCCAATTTCATCTGGGGATAAAACTCTAAACATAGATGAATGAACTGAACTGGAATCTATAATAAATGTATTAAAGTGGCACAAAACTAAGGGCTGTATTCGGTCTGAAGGGAAAGGTCTTTAAGTAGTAAAGGGGTTTAGGGAAGGTTTCATAAGAAGGAGGTAACATTTGAGTGACCTTTAAATGACTGGTAGAAATTCAATAGGTGAAAAAGATGGAGGGGCGTCTTATTAGCCTGAGAAAATGCCTGGAGGCAAGAAACCAAATAATACATTCAGTCCAGAGCTTAGATTGCATGAAGAAGAGCAATATGAAGAAGCTGAAAAGCTAAATTGTGGAGGTCCCTGAATGCTGCCAGGCAAAGGAATTTTTAACTTTACTACAGAAGCAATGGAAGTTATGAAGATTTTGGGAAAGGGTGATGAGACCAGACACATACACAAGAAAGACATGTCCAGAAGTGGTAGGAATAGATTGACGGAAGAATGAAAAGAATAGAGGAAGGCTACCCAACTGCTACTGTCATAGTCTGGGCACATAAAACAAGGGTCGATAGTTGGGCAGGGGCAGTGAGAATAAAAAGGAAGGGATACATTTAAGAACTGTCACAGAGATAAAATCAGCAGAAAGTGGTTAACAAATTTTCTATGAAAAATTGAAGAAATGGATGAGTCAAAGATAAAAACCAGATGATTCTTTCTCCTTCCCTTCTCCTTCACCCCCAAAAAACCTGAATTCTCCA
Source organism: Macrotis lagotis (assembly GCF_037893015.1). Taxonomy (NCBI): domain Eukaryota; kingdom Metazoa; phylum Chordata; class Mammalia; order Peramelemorphia; family Peramelidae; genus Macrotis; species Macrotis lagotis. The sequence continues at coordinate 415,631,604 of NC_133666.1, forward strand.
TCTTCAAAACAGAACAAAACAAAAAAAAAGCTTTCTGTGACTTTCTATATACTCCTTTGAGTTACTCCTCTAATCTTTCTTTCATTTATTACAAGGCTAACTTTATTTTAAAAAAAGAATCAAACTGCTTTTATTTCCATTATCCACTTCCTTTTCAGTCTCTTGAAATTTAACTGAGGTCACTCTCTCCATAACTTCTTAATCCAGTTCAACAGACTTTTCAGACATGCTCCTTGACCTTTCGGTAACTTCTAACTTCTTGATACCTTTACATTTAATTAATAGACAAATTTATCTACCAAATATTGCCTGGCTTCTATCACACAGAATCATTGACTGAGTTGGAAGGAACTTCAACCCAGGGGACCAAAAGACCTCCTCAAAATACATCTCGTACAATGCAGCAACCTTGCTGGAGGACCTCAAATGAGGGGAACCCACTGACTCCCAAGGCAACCCATTCCTTTAGCACTAGTTGTTTTTCATTACAATAGCACTAATTTTTTTTAATTACAAACCAAACAGAAACTTTTTTTTATTACAAACCAATGTTCCTCTTGGCAACTTCCACTCATCCTAGACATCCTGCCTTCTTGAGTAGAGACACAAATCTCATTCCTCCTCCACAAGGCAGTCTTTCAAATGCTTAAGGATGGCAATCATAATCCTTCCTAAATCTTCTCCGGGTTCAAAAATCCCATTTCCTTCAACCCACCCTCATCCGGCATGAACTTGAGGACCTTCACCATCCTGGATGCATCCTCTGAATATTCCACATCTTATCAATATCCTTACTTAATTACCCAGAGCTGAACAGAATATTCCTCCTGTGGTCTCAGCCTGGGAGAGTGAAGAGGGATCCTACAGTTATTACATTCTCATTCCTGGACCACATGCCCCACACAGCAAAGAAAATGTTGGGAAAAGAGCAGAATTTTTTTCTCAAAATTTTTTCTGACCTTAAAGATTTCTACCAAGTCTTCTGTTCTGAGAAGCCTGAAGAGCCACATTAATCTACCTCAGTTTCTCTCATATCTGGCTCAGGTTTTTCTTTCAGTTCTTCCCTGAGGTTCATCTTTTCAGTGTTTTTCTGTCACTTGCTGCCCTTTCTGGGTCTATGCTTTCTCATTTAGCTTCCTAAGTATAGGCTGTGCTGATGATTTTGCCTTTACACTCATTTCTCTCAGACAATTCACTCACAGGTTGTTAAATCACAACATTAATTCACATAATTCTTTCAATAGCACTTTTGTTACTATTGCCTTCATTATTATTATTAGAGCCTACTTGTCTATGTCTCATATACAATAGAAGAATGTGAGATCCCAAAAAGTTGATCTTATATTTTTCCTCCCTCAGGTTCTCAAAAAATAACTTACAAATTGCAATTATTTACTCATAATTTGTTTGGACATTAATTATGTAATTGAATTATTGATTAAATTATTGAATTATGACTTATTTAGAATAAATCCATCAAGAAGTAATAGATAGGGGTGGCTAGGTGGCGCAGTTGATAGAGTACTGGCCTTGGAGTCAGGAGTATCTGAGTTCAAATCTGACCTTACTAATTACCTAGCTGTGTGGCCTTTGGCAAGCCACTTAACCCCATTTGCCTTGCAAAAAAAAAAAAAACCCTAAAAAAAAGTAATAGATAAGCACCATATTAAAAACACTAAAATAAATAATTGCTGACCACAAGGAGAATACATTCTATTGGGAAAAATAAAATGTATACTTCATATATACACTGTGGCATTATTCATTGTGTGCTATGAAAAATAAAATAAAACAATAACAAAATCTCTTACTAACATATGACACAAAAGCTTCCTTGTGGTCATCAATATGCAGGGTAACATAGGTTGACCAGTATTTGGTCCTATCTTCTCCCTCATTTGATAAAAAGAATTAAATTCTTGCAATTACTGAGGAAAGTTTACTTTCTTCCTTCAGCATCCTTTCTTTTCTATTGCCCCAACCACCCAGAAATTTAGTCAACCATACTTTGTTAGAACAATTAGTTTGCTGTTTAACCTAAGAATTATACTATGGCCCTCAGGTCCAGATGATAAGTTCCTCTGGTATTTAAAAAAGTTTATTTAAAAAGAAATATTAGTAGGATAATCAGAATAACTCAAAGTCCACAGTTAGGAAAATCACCAATTCAGCTAGAGGTTTTGGTTCTCTGCTCTTTATTTTTTATTTATTTTTGCTTTAGTTAACTTTTTTAAATTATATTTTTATTTTTTCAATTACATGCAAAGATAGTTTTCAACATTCATCTTTTTGTAAGCTCTTGAGTTCCACATTTTTCTACCTCCCTCCCTTCCCTCCCCCATGACATTGAGTAATCTGAAATATATTATATATGTATAATAATATTTAACATATTTTCATATTAGTCATGTTGTGAAAGAAGAATCAGAACTAAAGGAAGGGAAGAAATCATGAGAAAAGAAAAGAAAAGAAAACATAAATCAAGTTTTAAAAAGTTAAAATAGTATGCTTTAGTCTGCATTCAGACACCATAGTTTTTTCTCTGAAAGTGGATGGCATTTTCCATCACAAGTCTTTTAGAATTGTCCTGGATCATTCAACTGCTGAGAGGAGCTAAGTCATCCTAGTTAATCATCACTCAGTGCTGCTGTTAATGTGTACTGTGTTCTCCTGGTTCTGCTCACTTTATTCAACATCAGTTCATGCAAGTCTTTCCAGGCTTTTCTAAAGTCCATCTACCATCACATTCATATACCATAATTTGTTCAGCTCTTGCCCAATTGGAGGGCAATCCTTCAATTTTCAATTCTTTGATACTACAAAATGAGCTGCTATAAATATTTTTGTACACGTGAGTTTTTTCCCCTTTTTATGATTTCTTTGGTATACAGACCTAATAGTGGTTTTACTGGATCAAAGAGTATGTCCAGTTTTGTTGCCTTTGGGGCATAACTCCAAATTTTAGTTAATTCTTGGTCTTTCTACAATTGAAGAAAAATCAAGGTACAGCAAATATTTTAGCAAAAGAAGAAGGTAGAGGGGCAGCTAGGTGGCACATTGGATAGAGCAGGAGCCCTGGAGTCGAAAACCTGAGTTTAAATCCAACCTGAGGCACTTAATGATTACCTAGCTGTGTGAACTTGGGCAAGTCATTTAACCCCACTGTTTTGCAAAAATCAAAAAAAAAAAAGAAAGAAGAAGATGTAAGCAATTCCTTTTATGTAAGTTTTTCAACATTCATCCATATGCATATCCTTTGGCAATTCACTCTGTACAACCATAGCTACAAAGACTATAAGAAACTAGTTAGAGAGTTTATGAGATATGATATTGATCGTTATTCTTTCAACTGAGTCTTATGTCTTTTCTAAAAAATACTTTCAAGAGTCTTGTCTTTATTCTCCTTCCCCAACAGCTTTACCTTTTTCATATTGCTATTACTAATGAAATAGTTCCAATTATAATTGCATCAAAACCCCACTTGAATCTAATTGTAATTTACATTAAAATTCACCAAGTTTGTTCAAAATCAAATTATATATGTAAAGAATTTCATTAAGTCTGGACTTGCTCATTTCATCAGTGCAACAATCAGGGACAATTTTAGGGTATCTGTAATGGAGAATACCATCTGTTTCCAAAGAAAGAATTGTGGAGTTTAAACAAAGACCAAAGACCTTAGTTATCTTATTATGTAATTTTGCTATCTCTTATAGTTTATTTTTTCCTTAAGGATATGATTTCTCTCTCAACACATTCAATTTTGATCAATGTATAGTATGGAAATAATGTAAAAATTATTAGCCTTCCTTCTGAGGGGGATGGAGGGGAGTGAAGTAAGATTGGGGGGAAAATTTTTAAATTTTAAAATTTTAAAAATAATTAAATTTTTTTAAATTCATTAAATCAAACTAAAATGTAAAATATACAAAATTTTTAGAAAGTATTTTGGCATTTGCTTTGCAAGTCATATACCAATCATAAATTAATGCTTAGAAATGCCATATTTCCTTATGTAAAGAAAAATCTCATAGATTGACTCATATCCTGGTGTTCAAATTTATCATGATGAATTTAAGGATTCAAACTTATCTTCTTTTGTTGGTCAGGCAAAAGAAGATAGTTCCAATGAAATTTTATAATTTAAAAGTAAATTAGCTAGTTACCAAATTCAGAAAACCAATAAATTTCACATTCAAACAAATGGTTATTTTTTTTTCTACTATAGTTCTCATGGAGTTTCATGAAGTTTTATTTCAAAAATTTTTTGTTCATTGAAAGTCATCCTTTTCTTATATAAGCAATAGTATAATATGTTTTCTAGACCTCCTACTGCCTTCAATTATGCCTCGATCAGCCCCTATTCTTTTTTTTTCACTTTTTTAAAATTTATTTTGAATTTTACAATCTGCCCCTATTCTTAAAAAAAAACAAACCTCACTTGACCCTAGAATAAACCTAGGGTCACACTCCTATCAAAAAAAATCTGATTTTCTCAACTTCCCAATAAGATCATGAGTGAAGCAAGGATGCCTATTAACACCAATATTATTCAGTATTCTATTAGAAATGCTAGCAAATGCTAGCTATCAGAATGGGCCATGAGATAACAAAACTATTTCTTTTTGCAGAGGATATGAAGATATACTTGGAAAATCCTAGAGATTTATCTAAAAAACTAGTTGAAACAATTATAATTTCAGCAAAATAGAAGGATATAAAATAAACTCACATAAATCATCAGCATTTCTATAAGTCTCCAACAAACCTTGCAGTAAGATAGAGTAGGAATTATTCCATTTAAAATAACTTTAGATAGAATAAAATGCCTGGAAGTATACCTACCAAGACAATCAGGTGCTACATTAACATAATTATAGAACACTTCTTAAACAAATAATGTAAGATTTAAGTAACTGGAGAAATATTTATTATTCATAGGTAGGCAGAGCCAATATAATAAAATTCTACTTAAGTTAATCTACTTATTCAACTCCATACCAATTGTGTTATATCATATATATATAATATATATATATATATATGTATTGAGCTAGGAAAAAGAAATTAATAAAAGATATTGTAAAGGAAAGAGTCTTAGTAACACCAAATCTTAATATTATAAAGCAGCAATTATCAAAACTATCTGGTATTGACTAAGAAATGTGAAAGTAGATCAGTAGAATAAAATACTTATGAATTATGTTCAAAACAAGTTTGTATCAATTATAAGAATTTCTCTTTTTTGTTATAAAGGTACTGGTCTGATTTGATGTACAAATGCCAGGGTATTTGCCCCTTCACAATGTATCCATTGTGCCTCTATTCTTCCCACATTTGAAGGGAAGTATATCCCGGATCTATGGAGAAAATATTTTATTGACATTTTTTTATTATTCTATTTCATTAATGACTTTGATATGAATTAGTTATGTCCTATAGCTGACTAGTAAAGGTAAATATATTAAATGGAACACATAAACTAGAATTTTAATTAAATAAAGAGTCAAAATATACCTTGTAAATGTGATAGCTTTGTTGGGGTCTAATTGAGATTTAGTCACATGTGCAAAAATCTGAGGCCTTGTAGATTGGTTTCTACCAGGATCCTGACTAAGGTACCTGCTATAGGTGGAGTATAGTAATATTCTATATATTCAGGTCTCTAGAATGTCTGAAGGGAAGTAACTGCTGTACTACACAAACACTTGAAAAATGCTAAAATAATATTGTTAATTCTTCACATCAGCCATTGTTCCAGGATTCTCCCATTGCCTATATAGTCATAAAACACAATAATGTATAAGATAAAGTATTTACTAGTAGGAATCAAAAGTTGAAGGCTTACTACCTATTTGAAGATTTATATAGGGAAGTATGGATTACAGAAATAATCCATTTTATTTCTTTTATTTCTTTTTTTTTCTTTTCTTTTTTTTTTGGCAAGGCAAATGGGGTTAAGTGGCTTGCCCAAGGCCACACAGCCAGGTAATTATTAAGTGTCTGAGACCGGATTTGAACCCAGGTACTACTGACTCCAAGGCTGGTGCTTTATCCACTGCGCCACCTAGCCGCCCCCATTTTATTTCTTCAACAAGTAATTTCTTCCATTTCTCCAACATCCCTGGGGCTTCCCCAGGAGATTGCCACTGTATTTCTGTCTGCCAGAACCATGAATTCTCTCACTCTATCTATTTTGTTCACTGGTATTTCTATTTATAAACTGAACAGGAGCAGGAATTGTGAAAACAGAAATTGTTTTGGGGGCTTTTCCCCCTTCTTTTTCCCATTTCCTGTATATACCTTTTCTACCCCCACCATTCCAATGAATTGTCTTTTTTTTTTTAGGCTATATGCACAAAGGGTACTTGACTCTTGCAAAATCCCTCTCTAAAAAAAAAAAGAGTGTGCATACATATTTTGTCACTGTGTTAAACTTGTTTAAAATACATTTTAGGAAATATTTGTTATGGGCATATCAATGGTTAGTATTGATTAGAAATGTAAAGCCTTCCTACTTTCTACAAATGGGGGCAGTTGAATAGTAGGAGAGGAAAAAAATGAAAGAATCAGAAGTGAGAATTAAGTCACCACAAAGTGAACAAAAATATGAAAGACAAAATGGGTAATAAAATGATAGAATTCAGCCATTTGAGGGCCTTTAATGACCAGAATTCTCATCATATCCTCCTGCCTTGATCACAAAAGATACAATACTTCACTCTTTCCATCACCTCAACTTTGATTTTCCTCAGAGTTGTCAATGTTCTTCCGTGACTATGGTTATTCTTCTAATAAGAAGTCCTTCAATGTTGAAAATTTACCTATCTTTTTTCAGTCCTCATTCTTCTCATTCAGTCCACTTCTTCCCAGTCTCTTTTGTTGGCTCATCATCCAGATAATCCTTTCTAATTGCAGGGGTGGGGGGTGCGGGTCAAGCAGACTGTTTTAGGCTCTCTTCCAGTGATGTACAGTGGGATCCAAGACTGGGGAGGCACAAACAGTATCAGAGTCAAAATGTGCACTGGATGAGCCTAATAGTGGCAGCACATGTCCACCCCTGCAGTGAGGCAGATAGACTGACCACTTCACCTGGTTATTTTTCAGGCAGTTAAAATTAAGATCTGCAATACTAAATATCTCATACATATTCATAAAATGTATCATCTAGGTTATGAATAATGAACATTATATAATAAAAGAGCCTACCACCATACATTGGTGGCATACAGAGATACAGTGAGAAGCACTACTTATTTTAAGTACTCAACTCAGTTTGTAAGGGATCGCACCTTCTGAGGTGAGGCACAGCTCACCACTGCCTCACCTCACATCCTTCCCCATATTTGAGACTTAAAATATACAAATTCAGTAGTTTTGTCTATAAAAATGACTGGAATCATGCATAAATTACAAATATAACAAATCAGTAAGCAAATATTAATATTTATTTTATTTTATCATTGTTATTTGTTTATTTTTCATGATGCCAGGGAAGGCTCTTGTCTCCTCTGCCTCACCTGACCCCAAGTCCCTGTTCTCTCTGTATACTCTCTATCACCCTATCTTCTCTGTGTCTTCTCCCCTCCACGTCTCTCTTTCACCCTTTTGCCCCCCCATCTCTCTCTTCTCAGCAACTTTTCTTCTCTATGAAGATGACCAAAAGATCTACCTATCTCACTCATTTCTCCCTTGAGTTTCCATCATATATTATCAACTACCAATTGGATATTTCAAAATATATGTTCCAATGACATTTCAAACTCAATATGTCCAAAACTGAACTTATTATCTCTCTCTCCAAACTCATTGCTCTTTCCAACTTCCCTATTTCTGTCAAAAAGGATCACCATTGCTTCAGTCTTCTATATTCATAAACTTGGCAGATCCTAGGTCTCCACTCTTCCTCACCCCACAGTTTTAATGAATAGCCCAATTTTATCATTTGTACCTCCACAATATCTCACACATATGATTCCTTACTTCTATGCAAACAGCTGTCATCTCAGTTCAGATCTTCTTCACCTCTTTCCAACAATGTTACAACAGTCTCTTGATTGGTCTCCTTGCTTCAAGTCTTTTCCCGTTTCAGTACATCTTATACCCTGTTGCCAAAGAGATTTTGCCTTAGTTCTGATTTGATCATGTCATTGCCCTAAATTAACAAACTCCTGTGGCTTTCCATATCCTCTAGAATCTAACACAAATTTCTCTGTTTAGTTTTTAAAGTTCTTCTATCTCTCCAACCTCCTTAGATTTTACTCCGTTCTGTATACTGCAATCTAGCCCAAGAGCCGTTTTCTCTGTTCAGATATAATAATCCTTATTCCTTCTCTATGCCTTGCACCAGCATTATCCTTGTCTAAATAAGCTCTGAGGATCTTTATTCCAATTCCTAACTCTTACAGTCAGGTCTATTAGTCTACACCTTTCTCTCAGGTGCTAGTGGGGTGGAAGAGGTGTCCTTTATCTAATGCTGTTGGCTTGAACTCCCATTTTCTTAATGTTAACTGCCAGTGATTAGCATCCATGATTAATTTAACTAATTTCTTTTTTAGCTTTTATAAGGAAATATTTATTGAAAATATATAAGAAGAAACAATGTTACAAAGCATTTCCCCTCCAATACCTAAGGGTACATTGTCCCTTATATCACTTTTATTTCTGAGAGAATGGGCTCAAGTTTAAAGAAATTTCTACATAACTTTTGCTTTACTAAGTTCACATCTAAATACAACATAACTACAGTCTCTCTTATCTGTCTTTGATCTATGTTGGGTCAAACAGGCCATGTTAGTCTCATGTGCAAAAAATTTGAGGTCTCGTAGACTGGTTCCTAAACATATCTATTTATCTATAACCTCTCTCCACCACCAGGCTTCTGCAATGGATTCCAATTCCTGGACTTTCGGCACATAACTTCTGACTATTTGAAGCTTAGGGGATGATAACAATCTTTAATACTCCATCTAAAGTAGGAAAGAACAAAATAAAATATGAAATAATAAAGGCATATATTGACCAGACACATGTCAGTCTTAGATCGTGAAGAAACAAGATCTCTCCTATTTAGAGCTAAACAGCATGTATCTTTCCCCATCTAACAGAATCAGACAGAAAAGAAGAGGAGTGTTTCTTCAGTTGGTTAGCTGCCTTTGAATAAAATCTAGTTCTGTCTCAGCAGCCAATAAACAATCTCTGTCTTCACCAGCTGAGGACCTGATTGGAACTAGTTACAGAATGGCTATATTTATTCCAAATACAAGATCAATGCCTTGCTATTATAGATTATCATACCTTTCCAGATGCAGACACTTGAAGCTTTTCTACATAGGCTGGCAGAAGGAAGAAAATATGTGTGTCTTGAAGATGGAGTTCCATTAATTCAGGCCTTGTTACACCTAGAAAGTACTCCCATCTTATCTTCAACTCAAAGAATCTTTATCTTCTTTTAAACTTCAATTCAAATACCACTTAGTAGAGTTCTTGATACTTCTTCCTTTCTTTTTAAAAAAAATTTATTTTATTTTAATTTATGGAATAAAATAAGCATTTCTTTACCTTAATACAGTAAAAACATGGTTGCATATGAAATTGCAAATCCATTATGTAAAATATGCTATTCCTTTCAAATATACAACAAAATTATCATGTAAATTTCTTTTTTCCTTTTTTCTTCCCTTCTTTCTCTGCCCTGGAGCTAGTGCACTCCCTTCTCAAACTAATTTATATTTAATTATGTATTTCTCTATACTTGTTTTATACACATACACACAGATATCTATATGAGCATAAATTAGTATATATAGAGATATATAATTATATGTATTATATATGTATATATCTACTCATATGCATTTATCTATCATATATCTATGAATTTGTTTGTATACATTCATATATAGATAAAAATAAACATATATGTATCAAGTAAAAGATGAAATTATAGGAAACAAAGGTTCAAGCATCCAAGCACATTGATTTATTAAGCAATGCATGCCAATTGCCCAACCAATCAAAATCAGCTACCTTCTTCAGTTTCAGCACTAACCCCAAATACAGGGGGAAGTAGATTTTTATATGTTTAAAAATAACTAACTGAATAAGAATTAAAAGGAAACAATCAGGGTAAAAAATTAGGTAATCAGATTTCTAATTGGAGGAAAGATTGGGGATTTGCCAAGTTGGAAGGGAGAGAGCCTACAGGGGCAATTCCCTGAAATCATAAAAGGCAGTGATACCAGAATGTCTGTAAATGTTCGAAGGAATATGGAAATATAAATGATTGATCAGTATAGGGTCAGTTTCAGATAATACATAGGTTGTTTGAGATATATAACTATGAGAAAACACCTTGCATCAAGCTTCAGATCTGACCAGATTTCTGGTCAGCAAAATCTTGGTCCTTAGTTAAGGGTTTCTAAGCAGCAGATAGAAGTGATCCAGCTTTCCAGCCATGCAGGGTTGGGTTCAAACGATGCAATAAAGTTTTCTCCCAATTCCCACAATTGAATAAAATTTTTCCAGGATATAAATTGTATTAGCTCCATAATTAAATAGAAAGGGAACTGAGTTAGCTCCAAAATTGAGTCACAAAATGGAGTCAGTGTGATTCACATAATTTCCACTACTACTGTGTTCTAATCTCTCAATTTATACACATATACACATAAATATATTTACGTGTATGTGTGTTTATTGTCTCTTCTATTATAAAGTACTTCATCTCAAGTAAGAATGGTTTCATGCATTGTATCTGAATACTTAATATATAATGAATATTTGTTGACTTAACTAATTTCTCATGCAGAAAAATAAGACAACCAAGGCAATTTCACTTGATGAGTTAACTTAAAATGTATTAAAAAGTCTCTTAAGACTTTGGTGATAGAAAATGACAAAAAAATAATATTCATTTTAGGAGAAATAAACTGTTATTTTTACAAAATGGTATATCTTTTTAGCAACTAAACTAGTCCTGTTGTAACAATCCATTTCTTTTCTATGGAAACAGTCAAAACATATGTCACAGAGCTAATCTTGATAAACTAATATTTCTGAATTGCTAAAGAATATCTGTTGATAAATGTTTCCAGATTGTACTAGGTCTCCACTTCCTTATCTCTTCATTCAACAAATGATAGTCTCAAAAATGTATACATAGTAATTCTGCTTAGTTGAAATAATTGAAGAAAACTGGAAATAATTCATATGTCCAATGATCAGGAAATAATGAACTAATTATGATATATGAATGCATTATAATTTTTGAAAAATAATCATAACCAATATTTATATAGCACATCATGATTTGCAAAACACTTTACCTAAAGCTGTCTTTGAGTCTCATAGTTTTTCTGTAAGGTAGCTGTGCTTATTATTTTATACATAATATATATGCATTTATAGCAAACACACATGAATGTGTATATATATTTATTTATGGATATACACATACATTTTTAAATTTTTAAAAAGTTTGTTTTTATAAGAATCAGTGCTATTTAGTGGTTGAGATGGAAAAGGAACAATCACTTAATTTATTTCATTTTAATTTTTAAAATGTTTCCTTTTTCTCTTTAAATTTTCCAGAAATTCTTCTTGGACTTGGGTTCAATTAGCAATTTTCTTTGAGACTTTATATAGCCTTATATAAATTGCATCTATTTTCATTTTGTTATCTTCTTTTGATTTTGTATCTTGGTTCTTCCCTGAGATCACAGTGGGGTTTTTTTTGGTCAAGTTCTTTTTTTGTTTGCTCATTTCTCCAACTTGTTCCTTGACTTTGAATTTTGTGTTAAAGTTGGTTCTGCTCACTTGGTAATGAAAAGGTTCTGTTCCAAGTCTCAGAATTTTTCGTGCTGCTACTACTTTCAGAGTTAATTCTGGGGATCTGCAATTTTTCAGTACCTCCCAAGTAATATGATCTGGGGAGAGGTGAGGTCACTGTTCTCTTGGTCTGTGCTCTGGTCTTTATCCAGGAAGGGTCCCAGCTCTAGAACTGTAACCTAGTACTGTGTATGGTTAATAGAAGGTACCAATCTATACCAGGTGTCAAAAAAGGTTCCCTATAATTTCTTTCTTCCAGGAAAAATTCTTGGAAGAGTTAAAGAAAAAAATAATCATTTTTAAAAATAAAATAAAATAAATTAAAGAAAGAAGGAAAATTAAATGAATATTCTCTCTCTCTCTCTCTCTCTCTCTCTCTCTCTCTCTCCCCCATCCATTAAGTTGTCTGACCTCTTTACTGTCTCTGGTAAAGCTCTCAATAGTAGCCACCTTGGAGACCCTCAGTTGGTACTGCTACATTGCATTTCAAGGCATGCCCCTACCCTGGTGTCACAGACCTATCTTGACACCTTCCTACATTGTCTTGGACTAGGAAAAAAAGTCTCACTTTTGGTAGTACTGTTGCTCCAAAATCTGAGGAGCTATTTTAAAGATGTTTGGAGGGGAATGTTGGGAGAATTCTACTGATAGTAGGATACTCAATCCACTCAATACTATACACTTAAAAGAAATAATCCAAATGAAGAAAGATAAAAAGGCATATATGAAGTGATGCAGTATAAAGAATTAATGTATCAACATACACAACCCATTTGAGTTTTCTTGGCAGAGATACAGGAACGGTTTGCCATTTCCTTCTCTAACTCATTTTACAGATGTGGAAACTGAGGCAACAAGGGTTAAGTGACTTGCCTAAGGTCACATGGCTAGTAGTCCCTTAGGCTGGATTTGACTTCAGGTGCTCTGGACTCCAAATCTGGCACTCTATCCATTGTACTATCTAGATGCCACAAACCCTGATTATGATTATATAAAAAGTAATCATAATAACAGTAACAAAATGCAATGACTTAGAAGGCACAAAAAAGAAGAAATCATAAGATATCATTGTAGTAAACAATCTGTTTTTTCCTGTTGTTTAATATCTTATTTTGTCTAGAACTATGATTTCATTGTTTGTGTTATGTTGTATAAACTCTCCATCAATGCAGATCAACTTACCCTGGGTCACACAGCTAGTTTATGTCTAACATGACCCAGATATTCCTGACTCCCAGTTAAATTTTCTTTCTTTTTTGTCAAACTATCTCTTTTTTTGTTAATAATCACTTTTTAAAAAAATTATTATGATCACTTAAAAATGTATTTGTTTGCATTGGAGGGATTCAGAGTTCCTAAGCTTATGATAAAAAATAAATGAAAAGAAAATTTCTCCTTTTTATATTTGAAAGATAGAGATTATTTTGCTACAGTGGATTTGGAATGATCACAGAAATATTGCTATTATTAACCATTTCACTATTGCCAGGGAGATACAATTCCATCTTACTCACTGACTGTGAACCAATTTAATCAGACATTAAGAAAAATAATTCTACAGTTTACTTTTCTCAGAAAAGAATGAGTTGTTTGAAGTAGAAATTAAGAACAGGAGACAAAACATCACTTCTACAGTTGTTGCTTAGTAAGAAGTGTCAGAAGGAACAGAAAGCTAGAATTAAGTGTACTTTATGCTTGTTGCTAAAGGAACTAAGTAACAGTGGTGGCAGTGTGTTTTATAGGCTTTACTTGTGACAGGTGTGGTCCACTCACCTGGATATATCCATCATATCATGTATTGCAGCACTAAACTCTCAGAATCTACAGACAAAAACTCAAAAGACATCAGGAGCTATTTTACATTCATGGAAGATTTAATTTTACTGGATGATGTTTTCTCACTATTTAAATATTCTTTTAAGCAGAAAGAGCATTATTGGTTATATCTCAGTTAAAATCACAATAAAATCAGATAATTGGTTTCCAAGATCCTTTCCAGCTCGAAATCTAAAAACCTAAATGCTCTAAAAGTCCAGAGGAGGAAGAGATGACTTCAAGTTAGCAAGATCAAGGAAGGTGCCATGAGAAAATGGCAGCAAAAGACATAATTAGTAGGAGTCCTGGATGGGAGTTTTAACCAGTTTCAGCTCTAGGACTGTCAGACTGCTGTCTATCTAAAATCTTTCAATCTGCATTTACAGCTCCAACAGGAATAGTTATAATACATAGACAAAATAGAAAGTTCCTCATTTGATTTGATTCACTGAATACCAGATAATCTCTGCCCCCCCACCCCGATGACATAATCTGCTCCTCAATGACAGCAACTGAAAGTGACAAAATTATTCTTTTGGGTGTCACTACCAGTTCACTCCTGGGGAGCGTGACCCCCCAAATAAATGCCTTCATTTGAATTAGAAATGGTTTACGTTTTGAGTTCTTTCAAGACAACATGCACCCCATTTTACTAAACTTCAACAGGAACAGCCTTGGTCTCTGTTCCCTGTATCTATTATAATGGACACTAAATGTCTGTATCATGATGATTTTTGTCTCAAACATAAAAAGATCATAGGTTAGTCAGATACATAAAACTTTATATTAGGACAGAGAGTCAAAGCTCTGTTCATATCTTAAGAATTTTCTCAACATGGGGCTCAAGGCTATCATATCAATAACTTTTTACCTGCTACAAATGCCATAAAATAACAAGAATTAGATCATGTGCTAAAAGTCATTATTTTGCCGCTAGGCTAAAAGTAAGTTTACTTTTGTAACCGAGTATGGCTAATTAATTAAATCTCCAGTCTCCAAAATGAGAAAGAAAAGAGAAAGAGTAAAAACATGTGAAGTTTCAGTGAGAAAGGAAAAGTCTAGCTAAGATTCAATCCTGCCTTTTCCATAAAAGAAGGAACAGACAGTATAAAATACCTTCAAGAAGACCATCCACTGGTCTTATCCAATTATAAAGTGTTTGTTCTGTGCAAGGAATTATGTGAAGTACTAAAAATACAAAGACAATAAATATCAAAAGAAAAAAGAAAATGGGGGCAGCTAGGTGGCACAGTGGATAGAGCACTGTCCCCGGAGTCAGGAGGATCTGAGTTCAAATTTGATCTCAGACACATAATAATTACCTAGTTTTGTGACCTTGGGTAAGTCACTTTACCCCATTGCCTTACAAAAACAAAAACAAATGCCTTCCCTTAAGGAGTTTACATGCTATAACATGTATACAGATCCATAAATATAAGATGTTTGGAAGAAAAAAAAGGATTGACAATTATAGGGATCTGGAAAGTCTTTAGGAAGTGGCACTTAAACTTAAAAAAGAATCTTAAGATTCAGAAATGTGTAGATAAGGAAGGGCTACCTAGGCCTGGGCTACATTTGAAGGACACTAAGTAAATCAATTTGGTAGATAGGTTAGAATGGAGATCAAATGTGAAGAAATTCAATGCCAAACTGATAGATTTATATTTATATTTATTTTTTTAATTTTTATTCATTTTGGACTTATAAAAAAAAGTAAAAAAAGAACATTTCCATGTACAAAGTACGACATAAAAAGATTTAACAGAATCCATGGATTTCCATTTCATACTGTTTACTTTTAAAAACCAACTATGCAATAAATATACTACAAATTTTTTCTTTTGAGAGAGAGAGAGAGAGAGAGATCTAGTAAAAGTACAAGTAGGTCATTTTATGAGAACTTCATTGCTTCCAGGCCCATTCTAAACTACGTCAGGAAAAACTATGAGCAGGAACAGACTCCTGCTCTTGAGTTCCACCTGTGATATGTGAGATTTCAACACCACTTGCTTGGAACCAGACAACTGGGAACCTATTACTTCCTGCCAAGTTCCAGCTACACCTATTTGATTTTCAATGCTTTTTTCCAATTCTGTTCAGTTATTTTTTCCGTCATGTCTGACTCATCATGAGTCCATTTGGGAGTGTCTTGGCAAAAAGAAGTGGTTTGTCATTTCCTTCCCCAGGTCATTTTTCAGATGAGGAAACTGAGGTAAATAGGGTTTAGTGATTTGCCCAAAGTCACTATTAAGTTATCTGAGGCTAGATTTGAACTCAGGAAGAGAAGTCATCTTGCTTTCAGGCCCAGCACTCTATCTACTTAACCTCTAGCTCCCAATTCCCTTTTTGTGTCTTCTTTCCTTATTAAAATGGAAGTTCCTAGAGAGTATGGTCAAAGACTGTCTTACTTGCTTTTATTTGTGGTGTTTTAACATACTTAAACACTCAGTCTTGCAGATAATAAGCTTACACTAAATTTTTTTTCATTAATTTTCATTCATTCATGAATTTTTAAATAAATCTGTGATCTCATTGGTGCTAGCTTCCTTTTTTCATCCTATATGCTCTCATCCTCTTCATATAAGAGCACTTCAGCTCTTTGCTAGATACTGAGGATAGGATGACATCAGTCTCTTTCCTGTCTTCAAGGAGCTTACATAATAATGCAAGACACAACATATAGATTTAAACAAAACATACAAAATCTTGAGAAAAAAGCAGAATTACAGAGGTGGTGTTGAGGAAAGAGAGCATTCTGCACAAGAGGGACAGCCTTCATGGGGTTGTCACCTATGAGGAACAATAAGAATATCTTGATTAGAGGTAATAGAAACACCTTGTAATTAGTGAGTGGCACAGACAGATTCTTGCTTTAGGAAGGAAAAATCAGTTTAGTCTCTACATAAAACAAAGATATCAAATAAAGATACATCAGACTGTATGTTGCCCATAACACTCCTGAGTGTAGGTAGAACTAGATTAGAATATAATTAAGAATACTTAATGAAATAAATTAAAATACAATAAAAATGTGGATATATTAAAGTGTGATTAAGTAGGTCAATATACAGCCCATAGGGATCCTTAGGTACAGTTTAGTGACCCCTGTTGATATCATCACAACACTTATTACAGAGGATTGACAGGAGAAATGAGAGACTTAAGGCAGGAAGATTAATTAGGAAACCATTATAATAGTCCAGATAGTAGAAAATGAGGACCTGATGTAGGATGATGGTTGTGGAAGTGAAGAGAAATTGATATACATAAGAAATTTTGTGGAGGTAAAAAAAAAGGCATGATTTGACCACTAATTAGATATGTGGGATATTCGAATGGGAATGAGGATTTGAAGATAATTCCAAAGTTATGAACCTAGGGGACTGGGAATGATGGTTATCTTCAGTCAAAATGTATCTTTTTCATGCAAAAAAGTCATAATGCTCCATAGCCTTCTTGCTCTTTAAGGTATCTACAATTTTGATTCTTCTGAAATGGCAACATGACATTTTCACAGCTGCAGGATCACTGAGAGAATATTGCTATTAAATAAATGGTCTTATGACAGTGAGAAGTCTGGAAAACCTAAAAGTATTATGTTATAGTATGAATATGTTCATTAAAAGAGCTAGCTGAGAAGAGGCCTGTGAGGGAATGGTAGTCAACCCTAGGAGGTTTTGATCAAAATGTCCAAAGCATACTATACTGCTGGGAAAGACAAGCTTATGAAGAATGCTTTAGCGAATGACTCTGGGAGATTCTTGTCACAGGAACATAGAATTTAGAGCTGGAATGTACCTCTGAGATAATCTATTCCCTTGTGTTAAAAATGAGCAAAATGAGTCCTTGAGTTTTGATTTGCCCAAGGCCAAATAATTAATGAATCCAGATAAAGTAGAAGACATAAGATTCAAGGTCAGGTCTTCTGACTACAGATCCTTTCTCTTTCCAGCAAGATAGTGAAAAGGAAAGAGAAAGTTACATAAAAATAATAGGTACTGAGGAAAATGGAAAACACAATTTTTCCTGAATGTAGCCTCCCCTCAGCTTACTGTCTTAAATTAAATAATGCAATGTTGCCAAATCTAGACTCTGGCATATAATTAGATGTGTAACTATCATGCAAACAAACTCCTGGAGACCTGTGAGAAGGTACATGAACATAATGGGAAAATAGCTAAGATGAAAAAGAATTAGGAATTTTGTCTCCAACATTTACTAACTCTGTGTCCCTTGATGTCTCACTTAATTTCTATGGTCTTCAGTTTCCTCATCTGTGAAATGGATATATTTATGCCTACTCAGATAATTTACCTTATGGATTATTCTGAGAATCAGAATGAAATAATTTAAGTAGAAAATTTTATGAAGTCCTTATAAAACATCATCTATTATAGTCACTATATTTGGGATCTTTGGGTCTGAACATGATAAAAATCATAGAATTTAGCTCTGGAATAATATCAATGATATCTATTAATGCTCTACTGTATGCAATACCATAACAAGGCTCACCACCAGTCAGTTGGCCCCTTGGTAATGGATCATTTAGCTACAGTAGCCCATGAAACGAAGAAAAACTACTAAATGTTCCAAAATGAGATACAGGTTGCTTTTATTTCTGAGGGAGTGGAAGAAAATGATGTGGTACCAAGGGTCACAGAGTTCTTTAAACACTAGCTCATTTGTTCTCAAATACCTTGCCCTGGTATCAACATAAAGACATACTATTGGAAGATATGAACCATAGCCAACTTAACATTTTCAATCTAAAACAGGTGTGTCCAACTAAAAGAAGTTCCAGGAAAAGAAGACATAAGTTCTCCTCTAGTGGGGCAACAAGGAGTGGTAAGAGCTGACTTTATCCTGTATTACTTGAGCCACTTGGTCATCTCATATTGCAGTTTTTAGGTTAAATATTTTTTAAAATGACTATTGCCACCTGAGGAAGGCCATTTCTTTTATGCAGGTTTCCTCACCAATTGTGAAGTATTGTCATGACCTCAAGCCTACTATTGCCTTTATGTAATTTCCACTCATTGCTCCTTGATCTAAGCCTTAACTTTCTCCCATATGTTATAGTCTTTCAAGTACCTGAAGACAGCTCTCATGTCTTCATTGATTCTTCATGTCTTTATGTTCTTTAGTTCCTTATTGTATTGTAGGCAGGGCTCTAGTATGATGATTGATGTGGAGCATTTATCTTGAGTAAACAGCAAAAGATGATCCAAATATATCATGGCAAAACTTTCACATGGCCACATCTTGGTTCTATGCCTTCTTTTCTATATAATTTCTATATAATTCTATATAATTCTTCTGTTTCTATATAATACCTGACCTGGTCTGGAGTTATCACAATGATCCATGATACTATTTCATTCTGCTGCCATCCAGGATGACTGACCTCTTGTGAGTAATCTAATTAACTCTAATTTTTTTTTTAGGTTTTTTGCAAGACAATGGGGTTAAGTGGCTTGCCCAAGGCCACATGGCTAGGTAATTATTAAGTGTCTGAGACCAGATTTGAACCCAGGTACTCCTGACTCCAGGGCCAGTGCTTTATACACTGTGCCACCTAGCTGCCCCTAATCTAATTAACTCTAATAAAACTTATTAATAACCAAGTGGTGTGAGCCCCTCTTTCTTTAGCATCTTTGTACTCTTTTAGAGAGAATGCCACCCTGAAATTGGCACAATTAATATAGAACAGATCTGCCCCTTTTGCAGCAAGTTATTGAACATTTAAAACAAAGAGGTTTACTTTGCCTTAATATAAGAAGGATATGCAGCAAGGATTTAGAAGCACTAAGTTTCTTTGGATGTGACCTTTCCTCCTCATTGCTATAGGAGACTATATCTGGTCAGCTGAGCAAGGTAAGATTATTCAGTTGGGTTTTAGCCATCCTTCAATGCTAGGACTGGGACTTTTTGTGTACTTAAATGATGAGGAAGCTGCATCATGGAAACTGAGGTCAATCAGGTTCTAAAAAATCAGCTTTCTCCTGTGCTAGCTGAGGAATGGAAAGGAACGTGAGGAAGAAGGGAGCAGGGAAGGAAGCTACCATTGTGTATAGCCAATTGAGTGTAGCACTGTATTCTTTTAGGTAAGATTTCCCCATGTTGTAGGTGGGAGGAAAGAAGTTGTGTTAGGAAAATGATGGTCCTAGGTATAAGACAATATGCCATTCTGGTTGCCTTCCTGTGGACCTTCCTCAGTTTATCAAAGTCTTTCCTAAACTATTACATACAAAACTAAATATAGCACTCCAGATTTGGTCTAATGAGGGACCAAAATAAGGACAAAGTGTTGATTTCCTGTTTTTGGAATCTATGATTCTCTTGATTTAAATCGATTGTATTAAACTTTTTCTACATCCAAAGCATTTTGTTGACTTAGAGTGAACTTTAAATCCACTAAAACCCCACAGATATTTATCAGGAAAAAACTTCTGCATGTTTAATTCTTAGTTCCTTTATTTACTTCTGAAATTGATTTCTCAAACCCAAGTATGAAACTTTAACTGCAGCCCTATTAAATTTAATCTTAATTTATTCAAGACAAAGTTTTGAGATTTTTTTGCACATTTATCATTCCTCCCAAGTTAATTATCATTCCCGGATCTATGTCATCTTCAAATCTGATACATGTCACTTATATTCCAATTTTATATAGAGATGTATTATTTATATCACCAATACTTAGTCCAGTTTATTGTACACAAAATGTGTTTAATAAATACTTCAGTTATTTATTAATCAAATCTCTGAGGAAAACATAATCAGCTCAGATTCAAACAGAGAATCCTGAGACATTCCATTCTAAACTTCTTTCCAAGTTAATATCAAACTATTGAGTCATGTCATTCAATCAGTTCTGAACTGATCTGATTCTACTATCATCTAACCCACATCTCTCCATCTTTTCCATTAGATTTGCATAAGAGACTGGATCAAATATGTATTAAGATCTAGGTCAACTATATCTTTAGCACTATCCAGAGCTACCAGTATAGTAACTCTATCAAAAAAAAAAAAAAGAAAAGAAAATGAGATTAGGCTGGAATGACTTGTTCTTAATAAAGTTTGCTGACTCTGTGAATATTCATTTCTAGATGTTTGTTTATTTTCTAAACATCTAATTTAATAGGAAAATTGGTTCTCATAGTTCTAATTTTGAAAAGGACGTGAATCCCTCAACTCCATTTTACAGATAAGGAAAATGAGGTTGAGGAAAGTTTGTATATAGTCAGCCAACTAATAAGTGGCCCAGTAGGGATTTGAACCCAAGCTTTCTAGTTTAATATTCATCAGTCTTTTTGTTTCATTATACTGCTTCCTCTTAATACTGTCCAATTTCAATGCAAATGTGATTATCAGAGATGATAATACAACACTTAAAATAGAAAAGATAGTTCAGGATCAAAAAATGAGCAAGGTTAAGGATTGCAGATAACCCATATAGCTTACACATAATAAATTATTTAAAAGTATATGTAATAGTACTTTTTAAAAATAAGCTATAAATAATATTTACCATTTCATAAACAATTCTCTTTTTTCCTCTCTGCATCTGGAAATATTCATATTTGTAAAGTTCATAAAAAATTTCTATTAAAAGGGAGAATAGAAACATTAGAAAAGAAACAAATAAGATTATATAAAATAAAATTGACAATTTCTTAACATACAGGAAATTATTGGTTACCAATGTGAGAGTCATTTCTGAATTAGTAGTCTGTATATAGACCATCAGCTCATTAAAACAATAATATCAATCCTAAATTAGGAAAATAAAAAATATGCACAATTTAAAACACTTTTTCAACTATCTATTGGTGACAAAAATATAAAAAATGCATAGAACAAACACTGACAGTGACAATCACCATTTCATATGGAACAGGAAAATAGATCTCTAATTTTACTAATATAGGGAATTCCTGGGTGAAGAAACATCCTCTCCCCATCCAGTTTAGTACCTTTTCTGGAATATTAAAGGTGAGATTTGAACCCAGGTCTTCAAGATGTTGAGACCAGCTCTCTATGCACTATATTATAGGCACCATTATATAAGAAACTTTCTATGACAAATAAATCACAATAATGATTTAGGCTCCTGAATTCTACCTCAGTCAACAAACACTCTTTTTCCTAGCTAAGGTGAGAGAAGTGGAAGCCAAAGGCAACACCTATTTCAAACAATAAATCATTTGTAAAATCTCACAGAGGGGGATGGTGTTATGATTATGAGTAGTATACCTTGAAAAGCAACAGAAGGTCACAGAAGAAAAACAACTATATTTGGTGGGAGACCCATTAAAGACAGATTATTCTGATGGCATTTCAAGCTGAAAATGGAAGAAGGATAATGATCAGACCAAGAAAATATTAAAGAGTTAGGTAATGATTTTTTTTAAAACAAAATATTTTCTCTAACAATGACAGTTTAAGATCCCAAATTTGGACTTCAAGATCAAGGTCTGGTGGGCTACAAAAGGAAATAGTAATGGCACTAAAGAAGTTAAAGATGAAAATGGCAGTCAATTGATATCATATATAAAATAGTTCTTTAAATGTTTTCAAAGTATTATTTATCTCTATAAACTTACTTATATATGACTTGCACATATATTCATAAAAACAAATACTTGCATTCATTTATTCAAATATGTATATAAACACACATATAACAACCCTGCTATTATCCCCATTTTATAGATAGAAAACTTAGGTTGAGAGATATTAAATGATAACTAGAGTCTCATAACAAGTAATTGTCCAAGATATGATTCAAACCCTGACTCCAGATTTAGCATCCAATTGGAAGTTACAGATTTAAGGATGGTTAGGAATGGATTTCCAAATTATCTGAAAGGAGAAAGACTACCAAATGCTTGTGGGGCAGGGAATCAGAGATGTGATTTTCACCTGAAAATTGATGACAAAAGAAATATCACTAACTAATTACATATATTAATTTCCCACCTCTGGGAAATCTTCCCAAGAATTTGTACACATATCAAAAGGTTGTACACATTTGAAAGTATGAAAAAAAATGTAATTGTCTAAAAGGTGCAGAAAATATAAGATCCTACTCTGATTATTTCTTTGTTATAAAAAAAACATCTGATTTCGGAAACAAAATATCATTTTGTAATCTCTCCAATAACACTTCTCTCATGCATATGTTTAAAACACATAAAATTGGGGCAGCTAAGTGACACAATGGATAGACCACCAGTCCTGAAGTCAGGAGGACTTGAGTTCAAATTTTACCTCAGTCACTTACCTGCTGTGTGATCTCAGGGAAGTCACTTAACCCCATTGCCTTGCTAAAAAACAAAAATGAAAAATGAAATACATAAAATTTCTTGAATGATGAAACAATTTTTTCAATGAATTTTTTATTTAAACCTGGAGTCAAGGCCTGCATGAAATATTGTAAAGTAATTTTAATGACAACCAAGTCTCTCTTAAATAAAGACCAATATTTTAAATAATAATATTCTGTTAAACACGATAGGAGATCAATAAAAACCTTTAATAGTCAAAATGCCTTGAAATTAGGAAGAATATGACCCTGGTGAAATTACCTAATTCTTATTTCCTTCAAGTTATTTTTAAGACTATAAATTGCAAAGAAAGTACTGGTCTACCCTTTCTAAAAATAAGGTCAAAATGGGTACAGGATTTAGACATAAAGGGTGATACCATAGATAAATTAATACACCAAGAAATATTCTATCAGACCTATGGAAAGGGGACAAATTTATGACCAAACAAGAAATAGAGTACATTATAAATTGCAAATGAATAATTTTGACTATATTAAATTTTAAAAGTTTTTGCACTAATAAAATCAATTCTGCCAAAATTAAAGGGAAAACGGAAAGGTGGGAAACAATCTTCACAACTAGGAGTTCTGATAAATGTCTCATTTCTAAAATATATAGAGAACTGCATCAAATTTATAAGGTTGCAAATCATTCCCCAAATGATAATTGGTCAAAGGATATGAATACTTTTCAAAAGAAGAAATTAAAGCTATATATGATATAATGAAAAAATGCTCCAAAACCTTATTGATTAGAGAAATGAAGATTAAACAATTCTGAGGTATCACCTCAAATCCATCAGATTGCCTAAGATGACAAAAAAGGAAAATGATCAATGTTGGAGAGGTTGTAGGTAGATTGGGACATTGATGCATTGCTGGTGGAGTTATGAACTGTTTCAAACATTCCAGAGAGCAATAAGGAACTATGCCCAAAGAGCAACAAAACTGTTCATTGCCTTTGACCCAGCAATTCCAATTCTAGGCTGATATGCAGAAGAAATCATAAAAAATTGGTAAAAGTCCCACATGTTCCAAAATATTAATAGCAGTTCATTTTGTAGTGGCAAAGAATTGGAAATTGAGGGGATGTCTATCATTTGGGGAATGGCTAAAGAAATTACGTGGTATGACTACTGGGGAATACTAAGAATCCATAGAAGGTCAGACTCTAGAGAAGCATAGAAAAATGACCTTTGGGATCTGATGCTGAGCAAAGGAAGTAGAATCAAGAGAACAATGTACACATTAACAGCAGCATTGTGGGATGATCAACCTTGATGAATGCAGCTCTTCTTGGCAGTCCAGAGAGCTAGGACAACCTTATTAGACCCGTTATGGACTATGTTATCCCCATCCAGAGAAATAAAAACAAACAAAACAAAACAAAAAATCTTTCATTTTAATATATATTATGTATTTCTTTCCCTTAAACCTAATTCCTCATACCGAAAATGATTATTCTGTAAACATGATTAATGTAAATGTATATGTACAATGTTAACCTGACTGTCACTGAGGGGGAGGGGGGTGAGAAGGGAGGACAGAAGGAAATTTTGTAACTTAAAAGCACACATAGGCATATGGATGAATGTTGGAAGGTTTTCATAATATGTATTTGAAATAAAATATCAATAAAGAAATTTTGAAAAAAAAGAAAGTGCTGGTCTATCTTAATGGGGGGGGGTCCTTAATCCATGATATTCCAATATCAAGGAAATTAAAGGACCACTTTCTCTATATCTATTCTCCATAGACCAGGGTAAAGTAACAGTCACACAGAAGATACGTTGAACTGTTAAAATATGCAGAGCACTGGGGGAATAGTAAAATTTAGCTGAGATGGATCTCTGATCTTAACAAGTCCAGCAGTAAAATGAAGACATGAACTTTTAGTGACTATCATAAACTATAATCTCTCAAAAGTAGAGTTCCCCAATCCCTAGAGTACATCACTTTCTATTGTAGCAAGAAAAGAAGGGCCATCAGCCATGAGCTTCCTCTTCTCTCCAATTCCATGCTTAAAGTCCATTCTCTCTTTTATTCTAGTGTTTAATGAAAACAGAGATAGCAGTGAACTCTTCATAAACTCACCTTCTAACCTTGGCAAATTCTTTAACTAGAACTCTTAATCCCACTCCTGTGACTTAAAAATTACCTCCTTGTTCTTCTCTTACGTCAAATTTCTCCTCACTCTTAGACTCCTTCTCTGCTCCCTAAAAATATGTCCAGGTCTCTTCAACCTTTAAAAGTCTTCACATAACACTGCCATCAGCTTATACATCTTCTCTGTTTCACACCCAAGCTCCTGAAAAAAAATCTGTCTACACTCTACATCACTTCCTGGTCTCTTATTCACTTCTGAACCTCCTGCCATCTGGCTTCAAATTCTACCATCTGACAAACTGCTCTCTACAAGGTTAGCAATTATTTCTGAATTGCAAAATCCAATGACCTTTCCTCAACCTCCACATTCTCTTATCTCTCCGCAGTTTTTAACATTGTCAGCCATACTCTTAGTTACTCTCTCTTCCCTCAGCTTTCATAACATTTTCTTTTTTTCATTCTCTTCCTAGCAAGTCTAACCATTTCTTTGCAATCACCTTTGCTGGATTGTAATATGTCAACCGCTTAAATTATGTGTCCTTAACTCCCTTTTTTTTCCTCCCTATACTTTTTTCTTGGTAAGCTAATCTGTCTCCTTGGGTTGAAATATGTCTGTATGAATGACTGCAATATGTAGACACACACACACACACACACACACACACACACAAACACCCTAATCTCTCTAGATCTATAATTTCACATCACTTCCTGACTTTGACATGTGTTGTCCCTTGAATATCTTGAATATCTCAAATATCTCAAACAGTTCTCAAGTCCTGCCTCCTCTTCCCCCCCACCCTAAACCACCATTCCTAATTTCCCTATTTCTATTGAGGGCTTTGCCATTCTCATCATTCTGGTTTGCATCATTGGAAAGCATCCTATTCATTTCCCTTCCAAGATATATGATTGTCAAGTTTTATAGGTTCTAAAAATCCACAATAACTTTTCCATCCATCTTTTAGCTACATTCACATAGTCATCAGTTAGTCACACAGTTTAGTTCTGCTTTTCCTCTTGCCTGGACTATTACCCTAGTTTCCTCCATTCTCTCTCTCTTCTCCAACCTGAACAACAATAACATCACCTCATGCTTGGAATATTGCAATTGCCATTTGGTTGATCTCTCTGCCTCAAGTCTTTCCCCTTTCCAGTCCATCCTCCACTCAACTAATCAAAGTATTCTTCCTGAAGTACATGTCTGACCTCATAATTCCCATATTTGATAATCCAATGATTCCTCATTACCTCAATTATAAAATTGTTTCACTTTTAAAGTCCTTCAAAATCCTTTCTTATCTTACTATTTTTCTTTTATTTCACTCCTGATCATAAATACTATAAATAAGTAACACTGTCCTTGCTATTTCTCACATATATTCCATCTCCCCAAAACATATGTCACTGGCTATCCTTTACACCTAAAATGACCTCTTTCCCCTCATTTCTGCCTCTTAGGCTCTTAAAATTTCAATTAAATCCTCCTTTCTGCCAATAGCCTTCCAGATTGCTCTTAATCCCTTTGCATTCTCTCTGGAATGAACCCTAATTTATCCTGTCTACATTTTGTTTGTATAATTGTTCACATGTTGTCTTCCGCATTAGCTCCTTGAGAGCAGAGACTGATCTCTTACTTTTAAAAATAATGATGATGATGAAGAGGAGGTGGATGAGGAGGAGTACATAGTACATAATAGGTACTTAATGAATATTGATTGGTTGATTGATGATGATAATGATTATAATAAGCATTTTAAAAATCACTTGTGTCAGACTCTTTAAGTGCTTTATAAATATTACTTAATTTGTTCCTCGCAACAATGCTGGAAGCTAGGCACTATTATTTCCATTTCATAATTAGGGAAACTGAGGCAAAAAGAGGCTAAATAACTTGTCCAAGGTTACCTAGCTAAGTAGGTATCAGAGGTCACATTTGAATTCAGGTCTTCCCCAGTCCAGAACAGGGTTCTTTTCAATGTAGAGATTCCTTGGGTCCTTTAAAGTTCAGCTCTGTTGTCATCAGCTTTGTGACCCCTTTCCTGATTTCCACAATTAGTGTTCCCCTACCCCTCAAATTACTTTTCCCTGATACTGTACATTATGCATTTATACATTTATGTGGGTGTTTTGGGTATGCCTCCCTACCCCACCTCTATGACCAGGAGAACAAATTTCTTGATGTATGGAACTGCTCCTTTGTCATCATTATATCCCTATGATTTACAAGTATCTTGTACATTCTAGGCACTGAATACTTAGTGACTAATGCCCAAATACTACATAAGTGCATTTGAATTTTACAAAATAAATCTAAAAGAGATGCTATTAAGAAAATAAAATAAAATAAAATAAAATAAAATAAAATAAAATAAAATAAAAGAGATTCTATTTATGGGAAAAGGTGAGTAGGGGAGAGGAAGATTTCCTAAAGGAAGTATCACTTGAATTGCACTTTAATAATGAATGGGGAAGACGGGGGAGGAGCCAAAATGGCGACAAGAAAAGATTGGTTCTTAGGCGCTCTCTCATAAAACTCATAAGGTAAGGACTCTAACTAAATTGTCAAGAGACAGAACCCACAGAGGGACCCAGTGAGGCTGTTCCCCTACTCAAGGTAACCTGGAAAAGAGCAGAAAGGCTCTGCTCCCCGGGGTTGGAGGGGTGGCCCACCAGAGGGGTGGCCCACCAGAGAGAAAGAACTTCAGCCTCCTGGAGGCAGCTCAGGGTGCTGAGAGCCGCAACTCACAGCAGCAGGGGGAGTCTCCTGAGCTACACCCCCGGGAGCACCGGGCACAAAGTGGGGGAACAGCGGGGGAACTTCTGCCAGAGCGAGCACATGGAGCCCAGCTATCAGGGCACACAGCAAGCAGTGGTCTTTCAGCAGCCCAGATCCAGAAACAGAAGCAGGCGGAGCCGGTAAGCAGGAGCCCCCAGGTAATGAGCCCATTGAACCCAGGGAGGGGAGTGAAGAGAGAGAGAGACTACAGAGCTCTGTCCTCTGCCCCTGGAACAGGACTCTGGGGCTCTGATCACATTCAGATCCTGATCTCAGTCTAGGCCCCCCATAGAACAGCAGGGCCCCCCCCCCATCTCAGCCCCGTGGCAGAGTGGGGCGCATATGATCATTCACAGACCAGGAGGGAGGACAGAGCCTCACACACTGAGATCCTTGTGGGAGTGTCCCAAAAGCTCAGGAAGCACCCCAAAAACAGGCTTAGGTGGGAAAAATGAGCAAGCAGAGAAAAAAGAGAAACACCATTGAGAAATACATTATCTATGATCCCAAGAAGAATCAATATACCCAGTCTGAAGATGAGGAAGCAGAAGTTCCTGCATATAAAGACTCCAAGAAAAACAGAAATTGGGATCAGGCTATGACAGAGCTCAAAAAAGACTTTGAAAATCAAATGAGGGAGTCAGAAGAAAAACTGGGGAAAAAAAATAAGAGAGATGCAGGAAAAACATGAAAATGAAGTCAGCAACTTAGTCAAGGAAATCCAAAAAAATGCTGAAGAAAATAGCATGCTAAAAACCAGCTTAGGTCAAATGGATAAAACAGTTCAAAAAGGTATTGAGAAGAATGCCTTTAAAAAAGCAAAATTGGCCAGATGGAAAAAGAGATAAGAAAACTCTCTGAGGAGAACAAATCCTTCAGACAAAGAATAGAATTCAGGGAGATTGATGAATTTACCAGAAATCAGGAATCAATACTTCAAAACCAAAAAAATGAAAAATTAGAAGAAAATGTGAAACATCTCATTGAAAAAACAACTGATATGGAAAACAGACTTAGGAAAGATAATTTAAAAATTATTGGAATACCTGAAAGTCATGATCAGGAAAAGAGCCTTGACATCATTTTCAAAGAATTACTACAGGAAAATTGCCCTGATAGTCTAGAAGCAGAGGGCAAAATAGAAATGGAGAGAATCCACAGATCCCACCGAGAAAGAGATCTCAAAAAACCAACCCCTAGGAATATTATAGCCAAGTTTCAGAACTCCCAAGTCAAAGAGAAAATATTACAAGCAGCCAGAAGGACACAGTTCAAATATCATGGAGCTACAGTCAGGATCACATAGGACTTAGCAGCAACTACATTGGAAGCTCATAGGGCTTGGAATAAAATATACCAGAAGGCAAAAGAGCTTAGAATGCAGCCAAGAATGAACTACCCAGCAAGACTGAATGTCTTCTTCCAGGGAAAAAGATGGACTTTCAATGAACCAGGGGAATTTCAAATGTTCCTGTTGGAATGCCCAGAGCTGAACAGAAGGTTTGATCTTCAGATACAGGACTCAGGTGAAGCATGGAGATTGAATGAGAGGGGGAAAATATGAGGGACTTGATGATGATGAAATGCATGTATTCCTGCATAGAAAAATGACACTGATAATACTCATATGAACCTTCTCAGTTAATAGAGCAGGTAGAGGGAGCTTTTATAGTTGAAGCATAGGAGAAAGCTGAATTTGAAGATAAAATATGGTGTAAAAATGGAGTCAATAGAAAAAAGGGTAAATGTAATGGGAGAAAGAAAAAGGAGAGGGGGAATAGGCCAAGATATTTCATATAATAAGATTTTTCTTTATTACAATGAGCTATTGCAATGATATGGAAGGGGGGAGGCAAGGGGGAATGAGGGAATCTTTGCTCTCATCAGAGGTGGCTAGAAGAGGAAACAGCATATATACTCAATGGGGTATAGACATCTGGAGAGAAGGGGGACAGGGGGATGGAGAAGAGAATTTACCATGGGGGGAGAATGGTCAGATATAACACATTTTCTTTTTTACTTGCTGCAAGGGGCTGGGACTGGCTGGCCTGTCCTGGACCATAGGGACAGGTGGATGCTGGGCCTAAGGTGGTATGGGGCTCAGGACCTCTTGGCCCCAGGGACGGGGATCTGTCTGCTGCACCACTCAGCTACCCTACAGCAGTCAGTGAAAGGAGAGAGAAAATATAGTACATGGTAGTGGAGAAATACGAAAGGAGGGAGTTGCGATCAGCAATGGCAACGGTGGAACAATATGGAAGTAACTTTTGTGATGGACTTACCATAAAGAATATGATCCACATGCAACAGTTTTTGGTATTGGAACAAAGACTGAAGCACATTTTTTATTATTATTATTATTTGGGGGGGGGTTCAGGGCAAATGGGGCTGGGTGGCCTGCCTGGGGCAGCATAGCAGGGTGATTGTTGGTTGTCTGAGGCCAGATTTGGACCCGGATGCTCCTGACTCAAGGGCCAATGCTCTGTCCGCCACCCAGCCACCCATATTATTATTACTATTTTATTTTATTTTGGGTCTTTTTCTTTTCTTTTCTTTTTGGTTTTTGCAGGGCAGTGGGGTTCAGGTAGCTTGCATGTCACAGGGCTGAGTGATTGTTGGGTCTACGTGGCCGGATGTGGGCCTGGGTGCTCCGTCCATTGCACCACCTGGTCATACCTACAATTATTACTATTATTTTTTTTAATTTCAATTTTTTTTCTCTCCCCTTTACTTTATTGCTCAAGCAAGTCTATATTTATTGGGGGGGAGGGGGTATTTCATTTACTCTTAAACAAGAATATTTTATTAATGTAAAAAACCATTTGTACAAAATGAGAATAAATATTTTTAAAAAATGAAAAAAATAATGAATGGGAAATTCAAAAGGAGGATAAAAAAGAAAGAGGGCATTTCAGGTGTGGGAAGATAACTCTTTACTAGTGCAGTAGGGAAAGGTATAACTAATATTTTTTAATCTTCAGGACAAGTTGGGGTCATATTTCCCTGGGATATAAGCACTTCATTTTGTAGAAATGAACTCCAGAACAAGGAGAGGTTTCTATATTGTTTAAAATTGGGCTATTGTTGACTGCAGAGGGAAGAAAGAATCTGAAGAAGGTGTAATTTTTATCTCTTTTATTTTGTTGCTACTGGTGAAAGGAAGTTTGCACCAGAAAGAAGTCAGCACCCTATACTATAAGGGGTTAAGAAAACTCCATTCAACTCAATATCCTACTCTGGCACAAATCCTTGGGATTCTGCCCTATTTCAGGATCTGATAACAGGGTTCTCAGGACATTTACATGATACTGGCACCTGTTCCAAAGTATCCTGTTCTGCCCATCCCATACCAGTGTCTCTGTTGATTTCTTAGAGTTCCATATCTGAAAGAAAATAGGTGTCTTTCTTTACTCAAAGAGGATTCGTGGGGGGACACAATACCCAAGGGCTTTGGAAGGACTGGATGAGACCAATTTGTTCTTACTCAGTTGGGGATGAAAAGTTGAATTGTTTTTTGGTTGAATTGTTTGGGTAGAGTGGTTCCCACAGCCACCTGAGGACATTCTAAGTAAAGAGCAGGGCTTGGTTAAAGAAGAGAAAGATTAAATGGTTTAGATCCATTCCAACTTTGGTCTTAACTCAAAGAGTTAGACCATTTCAAATAACCAAATGGTATGTAAGCCATGGATATTTCATTCTTAAGAAATTGCAATTCATTAAAGGCAGCAAATTAGTGGGGAAAAGAATCCTAAATTGAGAAGAGTGGCAACAAGTTCACAATATTGGCTAGGTACAAAGGACAGTGTCTGTGGCTCAATGGGTTCACAATAACCACTTAGCATATATAGCAGTGCACCCAGAAATATGGAAAACCAATAGGAAAAAGGACTTCAATAGAACAAAGAGCAGTGAATAGAATCATATCAGGGAATGGTCTTTATCATGATTCTTGCTAGTACCCCAGTCAGAACAGTACTGTAACTTGCATGAAATGTGAAGGCTCTTGGATTGGTTGGTTGTTATCCTTCATGCTTGAAGAGGATCAAAATGGCATCACTATATTGGAGTCCAGGTACAGTTTGTTCAACTGTGGCTGACTGGATCAATACAAGCTCAGAAGGTTCTACACAAATAGCCCATATGAACATTTGGAGTGAAGATGTCTCTGAATTCATGCATTTTGTGTTTCTTTTGAACTAATGAATTCTCCTTTGCTTTATAGAACACAGTGCCTTCTTTGATGTAGACCTGCTCTGCTGGCAGTCCTGTGCCAGTGTCTCCCATTCTCACAATCAATTCCAAATGTCTTAAGAGAAACCTTGAGAGTGTCCTCATATTGTTTCTTCTGATCTCCAGATGAGCACTTGCCTTGTTGAATTCTCAGTAAAAAATTTTTTTAGATAAATGTATGTTTGGCATTCAAATAATCCTCGGCCAGTGCCTCAGAGTGTCACTCTCTGCAATAGAGTTTGGATGTTTTGCAGTTCAGCTCAAGAAAAGAACTAGGTTCTGGTATCTTATCCTGCCAGGTAATCTTCAGAATCTTCCTAAGGCAATTCAAATGGAAGTGATTCAGTTTGCTGACAATAGTGGCATACTGGCCAGGTTACACAGGCATAGAACAAACATATTGGTTAAAGGGAATATTATGAAGTAACATAGTATTATGAGAATATTTAGAGATACCAAGCACAATAAAAATTGAACATCTACATAACTACTTTAAGATCTGGCATAAATTACCTCATTTGATCCTCATAACCATGATGTAGCACTGCAGGCATTGTCCTCTTCATTATATACTGAGTTCACTAAGGTCTAGAAAGGTTAAGTTAGCCAGTTTTTACAATTTGAGTTAAGTGTGAGAGGGAAGATTCTATTGTGACCTTTAGTTCAGAATTCTTTCTACTTATACCATATTGTCTCTCATTTAGTTCAATAATCATTTTACATTTAAAGAAACTGAATTGGAAGGTAGGGGACAGAGAACTGAAATTGCTCATCCTTTTATCATACCTTAGACTTTTGTTCATTTAATTTTATTTAGGTTAATTGTTTTGTTTTCCAATACAAGGTGTTCTGAAAGGCTTAAGTCTAGTACTGCAGTTTTAAGCAATTAAAGTAGAAAGACCATGGGGAAAATAAGTCCTTTTCCTTTGGCCTTCATTCCAACACTACTTCTTCCTCCATTCTTATGCTCCAATCAGCTTTCCCCTTTCCAACATCAGTGGTCCAAGCCCCTCCAGTCCCACTCTCCTCTCATCTTCAACTTCACCTGAAAGATAGTGACTCATTCGGATTAGATGAACAAGGAATCATCAACAACAATCCTGGGTCAGCAAAGTAACCCAGTGGATAGAGCACTGGCCATGGAGTCAGAAGGACCTAAGGTCAAATTTGGCCTCAAACACTTGATGCTTAGCTGTGTGACCTTGGGCAAGTCAATTAACTCCATTGCCTCACCAAAAGCAAACAAATAAAAACCAAACAAACAAACAAATAACCAAAACAATCCTGATAAGATAGAATACCATTGGGATTTACCATCTGCCCTGTATGCTTCAAACCTAGAGAAAAGGATTTCTTATTGAACACTGAACCCTAAGCATCCAAAGGCCTTGCCATGTGCCCTTTAACTCGAGTCCACAACAGATCTTGTCTCTCCTAATTAGAATGTGAACTCCTAAAGAGCAGAAATAGTCCTTATTTTCTATTTGTTTACCCAGCACTTAGCAGTGCATTTTCTAAGTCCTTAACATTTTTTTAAATTATCATTCATCTGTCAAGTTTTTCCTCTCATCTTGTAAATTTTATTTCAGTGGGTTTTCGATATAATTTTTGACACTGGCCACCTAAAACAAATCTTTAAAAATTGAAATTAAAAAATAAATCACATTTACATAGTTTTAAAGTTACAAAGATTTCTCTGTGAAGTGAGTAGAATAAATCTATTTTTTAAAAATTTCTTCATCTATAAAATAATGAAGATTGACAATATGACCTCTAAGGTCATTTTAGCTCTAAAGCTATGTTCCCAGTATATGGTGAGCAGTGCAAGCCTTGAAAACTTCCCATCTCTTTTACCAGTGGTTTAAAAACAGGAAAAAAAAATAGATAAACATTTTACTGCACAATAGAAACTGAAATGAGAAAGTCTCTGACAATATTACAGTATTCTTAAAGTCCCAACTAGTGAGGATGCAATGGAAAATTTCATCAGATCAAATCTCAATAGCTCCCTCTGCTGTTACTTTTGCCACTTTTTAGTTTCTCTTAAAATAAATGCAAACTGAACAAGAAAGTATAATATAATTGGTTAAAATCTGTAAATGCTTTTGATAAATTGCTTCTAGTGTCAAACATTTCCCCTCCTGAACAAGAGAGACAATAAGATAATACAAATAAGGACTGAGGTTCTAAAATAGAACATTTTATTGTTATTCAGTCATTTTAGTTGTGTCTGACTCTTTATGACCCTATTTGGGGTTTATTTGGAAGGGATTTGCCATCTTCTTCTCCAGTTCATTTTACAGATAAAGAGTCAAATCAAATGGGTTTAAATGGGTTTAAATGACTTGCCCAGGGTCACAAAATTAGTGTGAAGCCAGATTTGAACTCATGAAGATGAATCTTTCTGATTAAAAGTCCATTGCTGGGGGGGGGGGGGCAGTTAGGTGGCATAGTGGATAAAGCACCAGCCTTGGAGTCAGGAGTACCTGGGTTCAAATCCACTCTCAGATACTTAATAATTACCTAGCTGTGTGGCCTTGGGCAAGCCACTTAACCCCATTTGCCTTGCCAAAAACCTAAAAAATAAAATAAAATAAAAATTAAAAAAGTCCATTGCTCCATCCACTAGCTAGCCATTTAGCTGCCAAAGAGAATAAGGCTGTCATACTTTCATATCAAAAGATAACTAATACCTGAAAATAAATATGTCCAACAGAAACAAATGGGAAGATGAAACCTAGGAAAGCATTTAGTTTGCTCTAATTTAGTTATGGATTTCTTGAATTTCTTTGAAAATCTTCTTACAATAACATCATAAAAATTTTTTGAGTTTCATATTCTGCAAGGTGGCTTAGTGCTTTGTACTTCTTATTTTACTACCAAATTATACCATGAATTATCATTCTTATATGCAAGGTATCCCCCTACTAAGAATTATGAGGGACAGAATGACAACTTCATTTCCCTATAGCATTTTGCACATAATAGGCTTTACTACAAATATTTGTTGATTTGAACTCAAACATCTACAGGTGCTTCAGAAAAAAACAATGCTTTCATAATCCTTTCCAAAATTCAAATATTAAGGGAAATCTGCCCTTACTCTAGGGGAATGAGTCTTATTTATATGCAGAAAAAGGCTTTTTAAAATAAGCTAATCTTTAAAATACATATTGATTTGAAAATCTAAGTTCACAAACAGTAATTCATTATTCTTTAAAAGGTGATTTTAATTTATTTCATTCACTAAATTGTATATTCAAAATGTTTTGTCTGAAATTGTTAATTTCCTTGTCCTCAGAGGCCCCATATCCAGGAGCAGTTGGCCCTGTTCCTAGTCACACTCTTGTGCTCCAGTCATGCATTTCCAACTGCCTATTGAATTTTTCAAACCGAATGTCCTGTAGATATCTCAAATTCAATTCCAAAATAGATCTCATTATCTCTTTTTACTTTAACACACCAAAAGAGAAGTTTTGTCCTATTTTTCAAAAACAGCAAGAGAACCTAGTGTCCAGTGAGCAGGACTTTGATTCCTTAGAAAATTCTAGAATAGATCATTAAAGGGATCATTGGCAAATATCTCTATAAGAACCATATAAGTGATTAAAAAAGCCAGCATGGTTTCATCAAGAGCAGGTCATGCCAGACTAATCTTATTTCCTTTTTTTGACAAGATTACTAAACTAGCAGATGAAGGCAATGTTGTAGATATAGTTTGCCTAGACTTCAGCAAAGCTTTTGATAAATTATCTCATACTATTCTTGTGGAGAAGATGGAGAGATATAGATTAGATAATAATGCATTCAGATAGATTGGTTCCATGGCTAGATTCAGAGCATTTATTAATGGTTCAATGTCAACTTGGCAGGAAGTCTCCAGTAGAGTACCCCTAGGGATCTATGCTTACTGTTTAACATTTTTATCAATGACTTAGCTAAAGGCAGAGATGACATGCTCATCAAATTTTCATATGACACCAAGCTGGGAAGGATAGCTAATATACTGGATGACAGTCAATATTCCAAAGGATCTTGACAGGGTTGAAGACTGGAATGAAGCAAATAAGATGAAACTC
This sequence comes from Macrotis lagotis, assembly GCF_037893015.1. Lineage (NCBI taxonomy): Eukaryota > Metazoa > Chordata > Mammalia > Peramelemorphia > Peramelidae > Macrotis > Macrotis lagotis. Next base: position 415,667,779 of record NC_133666.1, read on the forward strand.
AATAGGGATAAAGATGAAGCCTTGTGCTTGCACAAAAACTAATCCTAACAAGTATAGGACAGGAAGTCATGGTTATACAACAGTTGTTCTTAAAAAAAAAATAGGTATTTTAGTTCAGTGAGTCAGTGATACAATGAAGGAGCCAAAAAAGCTACTTCAATCTTGGGCTGAATTATTAAGGGCACAGTTACCAGGACTATAGAGGTGTTAATTCCAATGTTCTCTAGACTCCTCAGACATAAGGTGGAGTATTATATTTAATTCTGAGTGCTAGTATTAAAAATAAAATTCATAAACTGGAGAATATTCGAAGAAAGGCAACTAGGAGGGTCAAGGGCCTTGAGTCTATGTTACATAAGGATTGAAGGGAGTAAGAATGTTTAACCTAGAGAAATTTTAAGAGGAACATGATAGCTGTCTTTGGAGGAAAAGGGATTAAATTTGTTAGATTTTTCCCTAGAGGGCAGGAGGAGTGATATGTAGAAGCTGCAAAGAGACCAAGTTGAAAAGCTTCCTAACAATTAGAGTTGTTCATAAGTGAAATGAATTGCCTTGAGAAATAATGGGTTCCATTCCCTAGCAGTCTGCAAGGTTGCACAACTATTTGTCAGGTATGTTATCATGGATATTTCTTTCTTAGAGAGTTTGAAAAAAATGGTGAATAAAATCCCTTCCAGATTTCAAATTTTGAATTTTCCAATTTCTTTTCAGGAGTACCACCACTAGATTCCCACCAAGGTCCACAATCTCAATGCCTCACTCATTTACTCCAAAGATCCCATCAGTTGCCATATCTTGTTTTTGCCTCACTTCTCTCACAAATCATTTCCTTCCTGACTCACACAATCGTTAACGTAATTCAAAGTCCCTTTTATTTCCAGCTAATTCTAATTAGTTTCCTTGCACTGAATTTCTCCCCACTTTAATCTGATCTTCACATTTTCCAAAGTGATCTTCCTAAAGCACGAATCTAGTCATGTCACGAATCCCTATGCCCAACTCAATCAACTCCACTCTCATGGGATCAGATATAAAACTTATGTTTGACCCTTCACAACTTAGCCTATCCTATATCTTTACAATTTTATTACCCTTTATGAGATATGACTTGGGAGGGGCACAGAAAGAAACAGTGATTAAGTGTCTACTGGGTGTCAGAAACTGTTAAACATTTTAGAAATATTCTCTTATTTTCTCTTTCTTAATGTTTCTGACACATAAAACTGTATTGGTTGTTCTCTCTGACAGGAACTGCCTTCTTAGTCTTCTTACCTTAGAAAATACTTTAATTTAAAAGTAAAATAAAAGAATGAAATATATATATATATATATATATATATATATATATATATATATATATATATATATATATATATATTCTCTTTGTGGCTGGGTTTTTCTCCCTATGAAGCAGAAACTACATGACTCCATTAAAATAGGACTTTTATATCCAGGTCCTGCTTGGTTCATCAGATTTTGCTTCTAGTCTCAAGGACAACTGTACATCAATGGAGGTAGTCCTGTCTTTACAACAAGTGATTATTGCCTGACCTTACTTGTATTCAGACTTAGGTACAGGATAGACTGTCAATGGGTATAGAGGGACTAGACAGTCTGGTATTTCCAACTCAGGTGATCCCTCCTCGATGTCTTATTCACATATTTGGGTAAAGGTCCTTCATATTGAGGAATAAGATCTTGAGAATGAGCTGATATGGCTTCAGATTTTCTTTATACTGTCACTCTGCTTATAAGCTGAGTCTAAAATTGTTTAGTTTTTTGTTTTGTTGCTCAATACCTGAAAGGGTTCTTACAAAATTAATTTAAGCATCCTCCCATGTGATGTGTTCCGAATTCTACAATTTCTGGACCTTCTAACTTCATCATTACATTCTAATGCTGTGGTTTCATCCACTTCAATCTCTTCCTATTGCTGGAAACATTTCCCTTTGTCCCAGGCAATTACAAAAAATAAAAATAAACTTCATAAGTGCAGCATGAAGAAAAAATTCTGTCTAGGGATTTATAGATATAGTGCAATACCAAATAACCCAGGAAATATGCCTACTAAAACTTGACAAAAAAAAATAGCATAATTCATTTGAAACTAGGTTAATACAGCAGATGGAGCACTGGGCCTGGAATCAGGAAGACCCGAGTTCAAACTCAGTTTCAGACAGTAGTGGAACCTTGGACAAGTCACTTAGCTTGGTTTGTCTGTTTCCTCAATTGGAAAATAGGGACAATAACAGCACTACCTCACACAAGCTTACATTTGCATTATATAAATCCCTCTATACTCTTTGGGGAAGGCCAAAATTCTCAGAGCAACTAATTTTTTTAAAAAAACAGGAATGAGGGGCAGCTAGGTGGGCTGTGGATAGAACACTGGCCCTGGAGTCAGGAGTCCCTGAGTTCAAATCTAGCCTCAGACACTTAATAATTGCCTAGCTGTGTGACTTTGGGCAAGTCACTTTAACCCCATTACCTTTTAAAAACCAAAAAAAAAAAGAATAAAGAACAAAGAGGACCTAGCAGTACCAGATCTCGGTATAAAAGCAGTAATCATCAAAGCTAGCTAAAAACAGAAAAGTTGATTGGGTGAAATGGATAAAATAAGCAAAATCCAAAAACAATTGAATATGCTAACAGCATTTAATAAATATAAGGACACCAAAGTTAAGAAATGACATTTTATCCAACAAAAACTCCTGGAAAAATTAGAAGGTAGTCTAACAAAAATTATATTTAAGCTAAAACCTTAAAACATATATCACAGGGGCAGCTAGGTGGCGTAGTGGATTCAAATCAGGTCTCAGACACTTAATAATTACCTAGCTGTGTGGCCTTGGGCAAGGCACTTAACCTTGTTTGCCTTGCAAAACATAAAAAAAGTTAAAAAAATATCACAAATGAACTTCAAATGAATAAATGAACTAAATATTAAAAAGGAAGGAGAGAAAGACTGAGAGAGACAGAGAGAGTGAGAGAGACAGAGAGAAACAGAGACGAAGACAGAGACAAAGACAGAGAAGGGAGGGAGGGAGGAAGAAGAACAGTGATTAAGTGTCTACTCTCTCTGACAGGAACTGCCTTCTTAGTCTTCTTACCTTAGAAAATAATTTAAAAGTAAAATAAAAGAATGAAATATATATATATATATATATATTCTCTTTGTGGCTGGGTACAAGTGCAGGTGTTTATACTCCAGTGAGTCTACTCCAGAGATGATGGGGGATGGAGATAATTTCCCCCATGTCTAGGAGTGGGGCTGCTTAACTAAACAAGCAATAGAAGAGAAGGCAAAATTGGCTAACTGCATCTACATAAATATTAAAAGCTTTTGTATAAACAAAATTAACTAAGAATTACGGAATTTTTCAGCAAATTTCTTTGACAAAGGTTTAATACCAAATATATATGTATACGTATATATATATATACACATATATGTAATTGAAGGAAAAAAATTAAGACAAGTAATTTAAAAATAGATAAATGATAAAGAATATGAGACGGTTTTCAAATGAACTCTACAAAAATTATCCAAATCACTAGTAAAAGAATATAATTTAAAATAACTCTTGAGCTACTACTTGATATCCAGATTGGAAAGGATGAAAATGGTAAGTGTTGGATGAGCTACAAAAGAGGTGTCAGAACATGTGGCCTACTCCCAAGTACAGTCTGAACCAAATTAAAATGTAATTGGGAAATATGTAACAAAATAAATAAAAATACATTAAAAATATAGATAACAAAGGGGCAGCTAGGTGGTGTAGTGGATAAAGCACTGGCCCTGGAGTCAGGAGTACCTGGGTTCAAATACGGTCTCAGACACTTAATAATTACCTAGCTGTGTGGCCTTGGGCAAGCCACTTAACCCCGTTTGCCTTGCAAAAACCTAAAATATATATAGATATATTCCAAGGAACTCAAAGACAGAGGAAGAGATACAAAAAAATATTGAGAGCAGAACTTTTTGTATTAGAAAAGAAATGAAAACAAAGTGGGTATACATCAATTTGTAATTTTGTTTTCCAGTAAATTTTTTACCATTCAGGACAGTGGAACCACCACAAACAACTTCAGACAGTTGTGGGACCTTGGGCAAATCATTTACCTTCATTTTTCTGTTTCCTCAATTGTAAAATACGGATAATAACAGCACCTACCTCAAATGAGTTACAGTGTCTAACACACAATTTGTATTATGTAAATGCTTCTATTATCCTCTTTGGGGAAGGCCAAAAATCTCAGGGCAACTAACTTTTTTAAAAAATAGGAATGAAGAGGGTCTAGTAGTACCAGATCTCAAAGCAGTAATCATCAAAGCTAGCTAAAAACAGAAAAGCTGATTGGTGAAATTGATACAATAAGCAAAATTCAGAAACTGAATATACTAACAGCATTTAATAATTACAAGGATGCCAAAGTTAACAAAGGACATTCTATCCAAAAAAAAACTATTGGAAAAATTAGAAAGTAGTCTAACAAAAATTAGATTTAAGCTAACACTTTAAAATATATTTCACAAATAAACTACAAATGAATTTTTAACATCTAAAGGAAAGGGAAAATACTAAATGAGTAGGAAAAATTTCTGACATCACCAAAAAAGTGATCAGGTATATTTCTACACCTTTTGCTTTCTAAAAAAAATGTTTTAAGAGAATAAACTGCTTGAGCATCCTTGATGAAGGCATTAGAAAGGAACAGAACAGGTTTGACAAATGATATTCCACACTAAGCTCCATCATTACCTTAAAAAATGGCTGAAAAATTGGGAATGCAATATCCCATTTTATTGTTTTAAACATAAGCACACATATTTGCTTAAGTAGAACAAAATACCACCTTAGATTATCATTCAATAAATGTCATTCATATATGCATCAAAATTATGTAAGACTTCATAAAAACATCTAACATTGGTCTTATTTGCTAATAAAGGAGAGGAATGAAACAGATTTGTCTTTCAAAATGTTCATAACCATCATGAAGGAGAATTCATTAGATAGTACGGACCTCCAGATTCTCTTAGTTGCAGGTGACGTTGCACTGAGAATCAGAGAACATTGCAAAACTTCCTAAATAAGACCCAAAACCACCCAAGAGTCTGACCTAACTATTCAAACAGGGAAAAAACCTAGTTGAGTCATATTTGGACAACTCATAAAACTTGGTATATGTTCAATTTTGCTCATCTTAGACACTGAATGAGATGGAGCAGAGGAGGGTGGACAGGAAGACTTTTGGACAATTGACTCCTCCTGAAACAAAGCCCATCCTTTAAATACCAATATTCTAGCAATTTGTCTGTGAAGATGGGTGTTGGAATACTAGTCTGAAGAACTGAAAATGAATATCATTCAGAGGGCTTTAGAAAGGTGTATTGTGGGTATGAGAAAGCTAAGCACACTAACTAGAGAAAAAAATGTTTTTAAAAAAGGAATAAAGAACAATGTAACTTTATTATATGCTGAATGACAAGAATATAACATAATAAAAAAAATTTCAAGAAAATATTTTTAAGAAAAGGTAAAGGGGGTGGAGCCATGATGGAAGAGAAAAGACAACTCACCAGAGCTCACTCCCAAAACACTCCAAATAGACTTCAGGTGGAGAAAAGACAGGCACAGTGCTAAAGTCTCCTGATCTTCCCTCATATATAATATGAAACAAATCTCTTAACAGAAATCCAATCTACAAAACCCAGAAAGAGAAACTAGATCTACCTCAAAGTTTGTCCTCTGAGATCATGGGTGAGCGGGTTGCAGAGGGCAGACTCTGCTGGGAGCACAGGATGGGATGTGAGCCTGAGAGCTCCACTAGCTTGATTGGTGGGTGCACTAGAGTCTGAAAGCCTAAAAGCGGGACAAGCCTGGTGGGCCATGGGAGTGTGGGCCAACTAGGGAGGACAGATATTGGTTGTGGCACTGATGGTCTGGACCTTGCCTGCAGAGCTGGAGGGTGAGCTCCAGAATGGGAGAGCTGCAGCCAAACCTCCGTTTCAGCTGAAGCCTCTTCCCAGAACAAACACAATTGCAGCCCACCTCTCCGAAGGCTAAAGAGTGGGCAGCAAACCTCCCTCGGCTGTGAATAGGGACAGCAATTACCTTGACCTAGGGCAAAACCCACCACTGGACAAAGATAAAAGTGCTCACCAATAGCTTCATCCACTCCCTCCAGGCTAAAGGGAAGGGCCTCAAATTAAGGTCACATGGGGGCGGCTAGGTGGCGCAGTGAATAGAGCGCCAGCCCTGGGTTCAAATTCGACCTCAGACACTTAATAATTACCTAGCCTGTGGCCTTGGGCAAGCCACTTAACCCCATTGCCTTGTAAAAAAAAAAAAAAATTAAGGTCAGACACTTCAGAGAAAGTAACCAACACAGCTTACTGGCCAGGCCACTTGGAGTTACTAAACCCAGTGAGTAAAGCCTCTAGGGATCTCAACACCAAACCTCTGTGAACCCCAGCACCTTGCCAACACATGGTCTTAGGAAAGTAAAGAAAGGTCAGCAAAAAGGAGGGTCCATAGAAAAATTCCTAGAAAGAAAAGACCCTAACTCAGAGAGACCTACAACGTCTGAGGAGAATATGATCTGGTCTCCAGCACAGAAAGACTTCCTTGAAGAAATAAGGAAGAAGTTTAAAAATCAATTGGAAAATTTGGGAGAGACAATTAAATCCTTGCAACAAGAAAACAAATCATTGGAAAATGCAACATGCAAAAAGACAAATGCAAATGCAAAAAGAAAATAATTCTCTCAAAACCTCAACTGATCAAAGGGAAAACTTTCATAAAACAATTGACCAATTGGAAAAGGAGTTGCAAAAGACAAATGAAGAAAATTCTTCTCTAAAAATAAGAATGGAGTCTGTGGAAACTAATGACTTCATGAGACTGCAATGTTGCTTGACCCATAATATGATCTAGGTTGTAGTCAGAGGTCCCAGTCCCAGAAAAAGGAGCAGAAACACAATAGTGCTTACTGCCCTAGAGACCCACCTCACAACTCCAGGGCACAGGAGAGTGCTTATAGTTAACCAGAAGGCCAGAGCACAGGGCATGAGAGCAATCATAAACTCTCATAAGACTTTGGAGGAATTGAAAACTTGCAGGCCCCTGAGAATATCTCTGAAAACAGCTGCAAAAACCCTTAGAAGATTGGGACAGTGCATCATCCACCATGGAGCAGAGCCTTACCTTAAAAGTTAAAAACAAGTCATAGGCTAGGGAAATAAGCAAACAATAGAAGAAAAAATTTCAACCAAAAACAATTACTTTAGCCATATGGAAGATTAAAATACACAATCAGAAAAACACAACAAAGCCAAAGCTTCTGCATCAAAAACCTCCGAGAAAAGAATTAAGCCATAGGTGGGAGTTGAATTTGAAGGGATAATATATTTAAAAGATGAAATTAAAGGGTGAGAGAGGAATGTATTGGGAGAAAGGGAAAGGAGAGGCAGAATGGGATAAGTTATTTCACATTAAAAGAACAAGAAAAACTTTTGTAGTGGAAGAGGGGAAAGGTGAGAGTGACTGAGTGAGTCTTAAACTTATCAGATTGACTCAGAGAGGGAATAACATACACATTCAATTGGGCATAGAAATATATCTTACCCTAAAAGAAAGTAGGAGAAAGGGATGGGGGGTGGGGGTGCTAGAAGGGAGGGAAGATTGGGAGGGAGTAAGATGCAATACACTTTTGAGGAGAGATAGGGTGAAAGGGCAGAGAGAACAGAATGGAGGTGGGGGGGCATAGGATGGAGAAAAATAGCAATAGTAACTGTGGGAAAAAATATTGAAACAAGGTTCTCTGAGAAAGATCTCATTTCTCAAAACAGAAAAGTCAAATTTACAAAAAAAGAGCCATTCTGCAATTGATAAATGATCAAAAGGTATGAGTTGTTTTCAGATGTTATCAATATAATCTATTCAAATTGTTAAATTTTTTTTAAATTTTAAATTAAAATTTTAAATTTTAAAATTCAAATCATTTTAAAATAGTGAGACCATTCTCACTATTGACAGGAAAAATATGGGTCAGAACAATTCTGAGAAACTACCTTATTGTTATTGGATTGGCTAATAAGACTGAAAGAGAAAATGACATGTTAGAGGGGATATAGGAAAAATGAGATCTTGTGGAAGGAGTCCAATAATTCATAATAAAGAATCTTATCCCCAGAATTGATGGTGTTTGAAAATAGATTGATGTATACTTTATTTTTATTTATTTATTTTTTTTAGGTTTTTGCCAAGCAAACGGGATTAAAAATAGTTCTAAAAAAAAAGTAAAAAAAACAAGTTATGACAATGGTGTGCAACCTCTGCTAGATTCTGCTTCGCTGGAAAGTTTTCCTAATCCAGACCCAGTATTAGAATTAAAGGACCACCTTGGGCAAGCCACTTAACCCCATTTGCCTTCCAAAAACCTAAAAAAAAAAAAAAAAAAAAAAAAAAAATTAGAGGATTTACAAGGCTCACAAACCCAGAAATTTGAATACATTTTTCTATCTATGAGGGATGCTTAAGAAATTGGTAAAAATGGTTATCAGAACTACATGGTCACCCTTCCATTGATTTAAAAAAAAGGGGGGTTTAAGATTATGCTATTAGTAATGCATAGTCTCAAGATAATGTTAATAATTCAATTATTAACATTAACATAAAAGTTCAAAAGGACAATTTGGTTTTGTTTTAAAAAAAACAGAAACACTGTAGTCAGAAGATTTGGGTTCAAATCTCAGCTTTGCCAGTTATTGCCTAAGTGACTATGGAAAGCCCACTCTCTGGAAATGAGTTTGTTTCCCTATCAATAAGGTTTGGATTAAATAATCCCTAAACTCACTTTCAGCACTAGATTGATATTAGGATGATATTCTGCAGTTCTGGGCTTATATGTGCACTTTTGTCTACATCATAGTTTGGCTCAAAGCTTGGCAAGGGCTGGTTTGAAGTCTTTTCTCATATATGGTGTGCAGGGGACACACTGGGCACATCCCTTACTTCTTCATATGGAATAATCACTCCTAAAATCATAAAAGTTGCTGGGCAGGTGCTGCTTTGCATTGGCAGAACGATTCCCTATACCAATGTATTCCCAGATTCAGCACACGCATTGAGTGTATGCACGCACACACACACACACACACACAAACACACACACACACACCTTGTGGAATTATTTCAAGTTGTTCTTCACAATAGACAAGGTAGACAATTCTTTATATTAATAATACTACAGTTCCATGCTGGGGGGGGGAACACGCTGAATACTATTCTGAGTATTTTAAACACATTTTGAAGCATAAATTAGTATATATGAGACAATCATGAGGGATGAAGAAATAAAAGTATACAGATATTTATTCATTAATAATCCAACTGGAAAAATACTGCTTCTAAGCATTCTGCATGTTTCTGAAAATTTTCTTATGAAAGAAATGTGACTTACCTCCTGAGGTTTCCTGCTATTCTACTGCTCTAAAATTTTTTCTATTAATTTTCCAATGGTTGAAGTTAATTTTTACTTTTTTAAGATAATCTTTTACTGTTTTGCCCAAATTAAGAACAAGTTTGAGATCATTTAGGTGACAACAAGGTTCCAAACTCCAAAAATACTTTGACACATGATTCCAAAGACGTGTTACCTTCTATAATTGCTGTTTCACTAGAAATTTGCAAATTAAAATCACTAAGCATGGCCATTTAAAGAATTCAGTAGCTACTTTAATCTTTACTTAAATATCTAATAAACAAAAAACTTAAATTGAGCCAGAATTACTAGCAAATTTAGTTTTAAGGACATCTACCACTATAAGAAGTTTAAAAAGCTGGCCTCTGGTAAACATGTAATTATAAACAAGATTAGTTTTTGCAGTGAGAGGAGAGGTAAATGGCTGCTAGATTTTGACAGGGTATTATGTATGGGGGGGGGGGGGGGATATGAAGAAAACCAGTTCTAAGTTGAGTACTATTTGAGTAAATATTAATTTTTTATCCCCCCCATAAAAGATGTTATGTGGTTCAGAAGGAAAGCGATACTATTTATAAAGGTCAAAATAGCTTCAAAATTAAGGTATAATGATCAAAAATACAAAACAGCTATTAAGGTTGGGGGGGAAAAGCTTGATATTAGATAATAGAATTCTGGAATTGCATTAGAAAATAAGGTTTTATACATTTATTTGCAACTTCTTAATGTTACGAAAACTGAATAGTTCAGCAATAAAAATTGTCTTCAGTTTTGAAAAAACCCTTTACCTTCTCTAAATGATAAAAATTGAGGTTAAAATGTACAACCTAAGACTAATATAGCTATCGATGTTTATTCCCTTCAATTCGCATGTTTTCATTTTTGATACTTCTAATTCTCAATGAAAACAATAGAAATGAACTGACATATTAAAATGACATGCATCATCTTATTGCATTTATAGCTTAAAACTTTTGACTTTTATCCTACATTTTCACCATTGCTTTACTTTTGTTTAGTTTATGTTCTTTGCATCAACATAAACTGACAAGGCATTTTAATGGACAACAGTAGGATTAGTCAATCTAAGTGAGGAAAAAAATTAGCAAAATAAAATATGAATCTGCCTATAGGTATTATTAACTGTTCTATTAGAATCAGTTTTAGTGACTACCCTTAATTACAAGTTGCTCCCAATATAGAAATATTCCATATATGCAGGTAGATGAAAGGAGATCAAGTATAATTTATTAAAAATTATAATTCTAATAATTGAAAAGGCGATTGTTAGAAGAGGAAGAGGTTGCTTTGTACCAATATTATCATCCCCCTCTTACATGTATACACACACACACACACACACACACACACCCCTCATGCAGACATGTTTTTTTTTTTAAGGATTTTGCAAGGCAAGTGGGGTTAAGTGGCTTGCCTGAGGCCACACAGCTAGGTAATTACTAAGTGTCTGAGGCTGGATTTGAACTCAGGTACTCCTGACTCCAGGGCCGGTGTTCTATCTACTGTGCCACCAAAGCGGCCCCTACACATATTTTTTCCTTAAAATACCTATATAGAATTCTATAAGTATTATAGTCATGCTATAAATATTATGTCATCAACATTGAGGGCTAAGTTCAAAATTAAGATTGTGACATTTCAGCTTGGGAATTAGGTAGAGGCAGAGGAAAAAGGATGAAATAATTTTTTTTTAAAGGAGGGAAATTTAACAGGCATGTAAGAATAGAAGGGCTGATCTAATCTGCTATTGGGTCTTCTTTTCCAGACACTGCTAAAAAGTAAGCAGTTATATAATACTAAAGAACTGAATGTGTGAATGTGTACCTCCTGTTCAAATAATATGAAAAATTATACTGGTGAAATTCTGAAATTATTACAAAACTGAAAAAACTTTTAAAACTAAAATTCATACTGGATTCTGTTATAATCTATTTGTACTCAGAGGGAAAGGTGTAAATTAGGGAAATCATAATGCCATAAGCAAAAATTGTTGCAAAATTTATTCCTGATTGGACAGTATCTTATATTAACAAATGAGAATATAGAAAAAAAAAGCAGATGTGAGTGAACAGTTTTTATTGAAACCCTCAAAGATTAAAGAGGACCAAATGGTGAGTTTTGGTACCATAACATAAATCCTCACCCAACTGTACCATCATTCACATGAATGAACAAACCCAAACACGACAAAATTCAAAGTCCCATGTTTTTGCTACAAGAGAATGTAAATGAACTAATCATTTTATCATAACCTTTTCTTTAATCATAAGAAAAAGAGAAGGGAATTTACATGGCATAACAAAAGATATGCAAAACTTAATGAAAACACAATTCTCTTAATTCCTTAAACTTATTTTTAAAGGATGCAAAATTCATTTGAAAGTATTAAATTACTTAAGCTGATTCTTTTTTATTGCAAACCGTTTAACATCAGCCCCACCCCCATGCATGGTATTCAAAAAGAACACAGTTCTTGAATTAGAATGACCATTTATAAGTTAAAAATATGGAAACAAATATCAAAATAAAAAAGGTTGGGGCTTCTTTTGGAAAGAATCTGCAAGTACCAGTATGTATAAAGAAAGAGTACTAATTTTGGTTAGTTATTTCTTTACTTTTAAATATACAAACTAGAACACCTTCCAAAATAAAATACCCACAGAAGGTAATTTTAATAAGAAACATTCAAACCAGAACTAGGAAAAAACATTAAACAAGAAATTTACTGGGCCAATAATTTTTCTGTATGCTCTATTACTTCAAATATTTGGTTAAGTGCTCTCCCATCTTGGAACCCAGATTCTCTCCCATTTGGTCCTACAATTAAGGAACATTCAGTTGTGCTGCTGAGACAATCATCTATTAGCTTCACTGAAGGAAAATAAATCTTATAAGTACTATGTTGATAGACCAAGAAGGAAGAGAAGACTGGTGCTTAGAAGAAAATTTAACGAAGAAAAACAATTATCAATTGGGAGAAAACCCTACATTATAAAATAGAAAATTCTTATTCCAAAGGACTATTGCACCTATTTCACTTAACATTAGCAATCCAGGTTGAAGGCACTGCAATGTATTTCTCACTGTGAATAAATCTTATTTCAAACTATTTAATTACATATGACATTTGAGTTTGCTATTGCAATCAGCTGGCTTGCTGAAAAGTGCTCCCATGCTGACTTATCTCATAGAAGTCTATGTAAATTAAACAAATTTGAATTAGATGTATTTTAAAAAACAAAATTTGTATTAAAGTGCCAAAAAGAGAGGCCCCCCTGGGGTTACAGAAGGGCTCAGGCTCTCTCTGAAGCTCTAAAGGATCAGCTCCTCAGACCATGCAGAATAGCCAACATCCTGATGATATGATATGCCCTATATTACTGATTTAAAAAAAAAGTTTGTTAACTATACCCAAATGCCAATTGCAATTATAGACAACTATATTAGACACATTATAAAAGGTTTCATGGCTTACTTTTTTAAACACTTAGAATGGGTAAAATAGGTGCAATTTCCCTTTAAGAAAAGTGTTTGTATTATATGCTACTGAAATTTGAATGTTCTCAACACACTGAAATAACTAGACTAAGTAGCTGTGAAATAGCTATATTATTTGCAAGTACTGTATCATTTCACTTGGATACAGTATTTACACAGGAAGAACTGTGCAACCTAAAAAATATTAAAATGAAAGCCTCAGAAAAACCAATGCTCTATCATTAAATTTCAGAATTGATCACTGAGACCACAGTAAATGAAAACATTTCCAAACATGATGTAAACATATGTGAAGTAATGTGAAACATCAAGGTATTTTAATCTACTGTATTGCTATTATCAGCCTTAACATATTTTCTTTCTATACAGCTTTTTCCTTTTAGGACAACAATCTCTGATGCCAGTATAGTATGTTCATCATCATCATCATGTTATGCAGTCAAATCAGTTAATACAGATGCCTGATGTTTTAAATTGTTTAAATCAATTTCTTCCAAGATACAAAATTAAAGTTGATATGTAAATAAAATTAAAGAAAAGGTAAGATGTTAAAAAAAAGACAATTAGAAGACTACCCAGATATGCTATATTCTCATTTATATAGCTCCGATCAATAAAACATCAACACATTCACTTAGATACTGATTTAATCCATGGATCAAGGCCATATTTCAAAGTATTTTGAGGATGCTAGGACACTGCAAAAGCTGAAGGAAAAAAAAAAGGTGAGAAACAGTATATGCTTGCTAAACAAGAACTATGTTTATTTAGCTAGTGAATCATCTAGGAGTAAAATTTTACTTCATGATAGCAATCTGTCAGGCTCGCAAAGACCCAGAAATAAGAATTAAGGATTATTTTAAATGTAGTTAGAAAGGTCATAAAAAGTCTGATTAGACTGAGGTACATTTACTCAAAAACTTTGAGATTCATCAAGTGGTAGCAAACAAAATAATTCCTCAGACAAATGCACATTTTTCAGTATACATGTTATAAGTTGGGGTGGAGGGAGGATAGGGGAAGAGGAAGAAGAATGTGCATTAATTGGTGACATCCACCAAGCTGCATATCAATATTCTGTTACACCAAACAATTTGAGACAAGGGAAATATCATTCTAATATAATTTCAGATTATATTTCATTTGGCTAAAATATAGCTTAAGGTTGCTTTGCCATATTGAAAGTTTACTACAATAATTTTCACATGAACATTTAGACTTGAGTTTTACTCCAGGACTAAATATGGCATGATTTTGCTTTTAATCTGTCAAATAGCTAAAAACTGACAATTAAAAAAACTACAACAAAGAAAAAGTTGAAGCAGTGTGAATCTTACATCATTGAACCACTTCTAATGGTTGTTAGTATTTAACAAATTCAAAGAGTTAATGAATCCTTGCATTCATTCAGTCTCCTGTGCCTTAGCTAGGATGCATAATTAGAAAAGACAGCAGATACTGGTAAAAGCTTCAGGACAGAAAGTGCTTGACGAAGTTACAGTTCTCAAGTGTTTGGTGAGAGAGTATGAGGGCAGATGCGCTGATGAGAACCAATACAAGAAGAGTCAATTGTGTGTTAAAGTGTTCAAAGATGTCACCTTAAGCAGGAAAAAAAAAGCTTTAATAACGTCTTCTTAGACATAGGAGGCATTTCCAGAGTCTACATCATTAGTGTTGTAATTCTAGCAGGGCATCTTCACATAGTTATTGTTTGTTTCTATTTCTCTCCTGAAAGAAAAACACAAAATGAAGTTATAACAAATGCTTTTCATTTCAATGTGTATAATAATTGTCATTTTTTTCTGATTAATACAGGGACACTGAGCATACTGTCCACAAACATTCTCCAATGTAGTCATTAACATATTACAGCCGAATTCAAAGGTATACATAACAACTGTTGAAGCTTCTGATTAGAGTAGAAAGAAATATAAAAAAAAAGCATATCTTAAAAAAATTGAACAGTCAGGCTTGGAAATCATAAAATATAGGTTGAAGTCCAACCTTGACCCCAATTTTTGTGTGACCCTCTCATTTGGAAGACCAGGTCACTTAAAATATCAGATTCTCAGGCAGTTCTAAGACCTTTGACTCAGCAATGCCACCACAACCAGGGTCTTTTTCCAAAGATGATTAGGGGGAAAATATGTTGTAAAATGTTTTAGCAGCTCTCCTTGCAGTGGCAAAGAAATGGAAATTGAAGTTATGTCCAACAATTGGAGACAGGCTGAAAAGATTGTGGCATTTGATTGTGAGAGAATACTACTGTGCTATAAGAAATAATGAGCTCAATGATCTTAGAAAAACACGGAAAGATTTGCACAAAATAGAAACAAAATGAACAGAACCAAGACAATATTGAATACATATACAGCAATGTTGTTTTAAGAACAGCTTTGAAGGGCAGAGCCAAGATGGCAACAAGAAAGGATGTCTCTTAGGCACTCTCTCTTAAAACTAAGGACTCTTAACTAAATTTTCGAGAGACAGAACCCACAGAGGGACCCAGTGAGGCAATTCTCCAACTCAAGGTAACCTGGAAAAGAGCAGAAAGGCTCTACTCCCTGGGGCTGGAGGAGCTTCAGCCTCCTGGAGACAGCCCCAGGGCACTGGGATCCCTGGCTCCCAGCAGTGGGGGAGTCTCCTGACCTACACCCCAGGGAGCACAGTGCACAACTTGGGGTATCAGGCAGGGGACCTCTGCCACAGCAAGCACGTGAAGCCCAGCCCTCAGGGCACACAGCAATCAGTGTGGCTGCAGCAGCCCAGATCCAGAAACAGGAAGCAGAAGCTGGTAAGCAGGAGCCCCCAGGGCATGAGTGCAGAGCCTAGGGGAGGGAGCGGAGAGAGACTGCAGAGCTCTGTCCTCTGACCTGGAACAGGACACTGGAATTCTGACCACATTCAGATCCTGATGAGAGTCTAGGCCCCCCCATAGAACAGTAGGGCCCCCTCCACCTCAGCCCTGTGGCAGAGGGGGGCGCATATGGTCATTCACAGACTAGGAGAGAGGACAGAGCCTCACACACTGAGACCCTTGTGGGAGTGTCCCAAAAGCTCAGGAAGCACCCCAAAAACAGGCATAGGCTGGGCAAATGAGTAAGCAGAGAAAAAATAGAACACCACTGAAATATTTTGCCTGTGAGCCCAAGAAGGATCAAAATACTCAGTCTGAAGATGAGGAAGCAGAAGTTCCTGCATCTAAAGACTCCAAGAAAAAACAGAAATTGGGATCAGGCTATGACAGAGCTCAAAAAGACTTTGAAAATCAAATGAGTGAGATAGAGGAAAAAGTGGGAAAGAAATGAGAGAGATGCAGGAAAAACATGAAAATGAAGTCAGCAGCTTAGTCAAGGAGATCCAAAATAATGCTGAAGAAAATAACATGTTAAAAACCAGCTAGGAGAACAAATCCTTCAGACAAAAAACAGAACTCAGGGAGGTTGCTGATTTTACAAGAAATCAAGACTCAATACATACTTCAAAACCAAAAGAATGAAAAATTACAAGAAAATGTGAAACATCATTTTGTCCACAGATTGCCCCTGAGAAAGAGATTCAATAAAAACAAACAACTACCCAGAGGTTTGATCGCACAGAGATTGGATGAGAACGGTAAAATATGAGAGACTTAATGATGATAAATTGAGGGGGAATAGGCCAAGATATTTCATATAGTAAGATTTTTCTTTATTACAATGAGCTATTGCAATGATATGGAAGGGGGAAGGCAATGGGGAATGAGGGAATCTTCGTTCATTGAAGGTGGCTAGGAAAGGAAACAGCATATGGGGTGTAGACATCTGGAATAAGAAGGGGGAGCAGGGGGAAGTGAGGGATGAGAGTGATGGAGGAGAGGGTGGACCATGGGGGCTGGGACTGGATGGCCTGTCTGGGACCAAAGGGCCAGGTGGATGCTGGGCCTAAGGGGGTGGTATGGGGGCTCAGGGCCTCTTGGCCCCAGAGGCGGGGATCTGTCTGCTGTGCCACTCAGCTACCCTACAGCAAAGTCAGAGGGAAAGGAGAGAGAAAATATAGTACATAGTAGTAGAGAAGTACAAAAGGAGGGAGTTGCGATCAGCAATGGCAACAGTGGAAAAATATGGAAGTAACTTTAGTGATGGACTTATCATAAAGAATGTGATCCAACCATGGCAGAGCAGGTGGTGTTGGAACAGACTGAGGCATATTTTTTTTATTATTATTATCTTGGGAGGTGGGGGTGCAGGGCAAATGGGGCTGGGTGGCCTGCCTGGAGCTGCATAGCTGGGTGATCGTTGGGTGTCTGAGGCCGGATTTGGACCTGGGTGCTCCTGGCTCAAGGGCCAGTGCTCTGTCCACCACCCCTACTATTATTACTATTTTATTTTATTTTGGGTCTTTTTTTTTGTTTGTTGCAGGGCAATGGGGTTGGGGTGGCTTGCATGGGGTCTCAGAGCTGGGTGACTGTTGGGTATGGTGCTGGATTTGGGCTCAGGTGCTCCTGGCTCCAGGGCTGGTGCTCTGTCCACTGCACCACCTGGCCATACCTATAATTATTATTACTATTATTTTTTTTACTTTTAATTATGATTTTTTCCTCTCTCTCCCCTTTACTTTATTGCTCAAATGACTCTATATTTATTTTGGGGAGGGGGTATTTTGTTTACTCTTAAACAAGAATATTTTATTAATGTATAAAAATATTATTTGTACAAAATGAGAATAAATAAATTTTTAAAAAAGGGGCTTTGAGCAAATAACTTGTTTGACTATTATAAACACTCCAATTTACTATAAAGGACATGCGACAAAAATACTGATAAATAGATGCACAAAATTTTACTTGTAAACATGAGGCTAGAACTAGGAATTCACAGGTGAAAATTAAGGAAAGGCATACTTAGTCATGATAATAAAGTCATTTAAGACTTCCAAACCCTTCTTTGTCAATTAAACCAATGGTTAAGCTAGATAACTCCAAGGTCTAGCAGTTAGGTTGCGTGTAATGACTAGAGTGTTGGGTCAAGGATCAGAAGAACTGAGTTTAAATCTGATCTTGGACACTTAGCTGTGTGACCCAGGCACATAGTTTTCCACAACTGTAAAATGAGGACTTAAATAAAAAAGCATTTAACACAAGGACTTTTGTGAGGCTCAGTGAGATGTTATTTGTGAAATATTTGATAGTACCTAACACTTTAATAACCATTAGACTCAAGTTTATCTCCAGTGCTATGCACAATGCCTGGCACATAGAAAAAACGTTCCAATAAAAGTTGACAGCATCAAGCTGCTATGCCACTTTGGGGAGACAGCAATTAATAAGGGATTGAGTATTCAAAAAAAGGATTCACTGCGATAAACCAACTCAAGTTTGTCTATCCTCACAACCACCCTTTCAGGAATAGGTATTACAGGTGTTACAATTTACACCTTTGACTTTTATATCATTTTTACATTAAGTATTCTACCCTAATTATTATAGTCATCTAAAACTTTATTATTTCAAATGCAACAGACTGAAAAAACACCAACACTGAATTTCTCTCCCAAATCAATCTGATACTGGAACTTAAATATTCTTCAGTCAATTCAGATTTTTCTGCTAAGGGACACTTATTATGAGCTCTGATATTATTAAGCTTTGTATGGAGTTTGTCTACTCGGTAGAGAAATTAATTAGCATCTGAATGAAAAGTATGGGAGAATTCAAAGGCTAGTTAATGATAACTTAGCTATAGATCACATGGGAAAAAGATTTTTCACTCATGCAAAAAAGTTACATATATTAAAAATGGAATAGAAGAAATAAAAATCATAACTCTATAGTCCACATAGAACTGAAAAACTGTGTAGCATAAAAAGAGTAGAGTCCTGGTTCCCTTGTATGTGTATCCTAAATTCACAATTACATAACTCATTTCTTTTAAGGACCAACCCCAGGGATATTCAAAACTAGTGTGACCTTGGATTGTCATTTTACCTAGAGCTAAGCTAGGTGACATAAAGACTTTGGGGGGGGCGCCTGTCAGGATTTAATGGCTGGCTCAGATACTTGCTAGATATATATATATATATATATGTATGTATGTATAAACTGTTACAGTCCTCTGATTCTTCACAAGTCTGAGAAAACATTTGAGGTTTTCTTGGCAAAGACAAGTGGTTTGTCATTTCCTTCTCCAGTTGATTTTATAGTTGAGGAAAACTGAGGCAAACAGGATTAAGTGACTTGCCCAGGATCACACAGTCAGTAAGTATTAAAGGTCAATGAACTGATGCTGATGAACTGATGCTGAGATGAGCAGAACCAGAAAAACACTGTGCACCCTAAGTGATGTTCAACCTTGAAGGACTTGCTCATTCCATCAGCACAACAATTGGGAACAATTTTTGGCTGTCTGCAAAGGAGAGTACCACCTGTATCCAGATAAGGAGCTGTGGAGTTTGAACAAAGTACAAGGACTATTCCCTTTAATTCGGAAAAAAAAAAAACCCCAGATGTCTTATGGTTTGATCTAGTTACCTCTGAGAATTCTGTTCTCTTTAAGGATATGATTTCTTTCTCATCACACCCAATTTGGATCGAGGTACAACATGGAAACAAAGCAAAGACTGATGGAGTGCTATCTGTGGGGTGGGGGTGGGGGGAGGGAAGCAAGATTGGGGGAAAACTGTAAAACTCAAATAATATCTTTAATAAACACTCTATTGCTTTAAAAAAAATAAATAAAAAATAAAATAAAAAATGAACTCAGGTTTCCAGACTTCAGGCCCAGCACTCTAGCCACTATGTATGCTACCCCATTACATGACACTGGACAAAATTTTCTCACCTCTAAAATGATAGAATACTACCTACTTTAAACAGCTGTCAGGATCAAAAAATGGTGTAAGTAAAATGCTCTGCAAATCTTATAAGTGCCATATAATTTTTAGCTATTAAAATTTATCTCTTTGGACTTCAATTTCCTTGCCTATAAAATAAGGATGTTTCAACCAAAAAAATCCTCTAAGGTCTTATTGAGCCCTAAACTATGATCTTATCTCATTTCTACTCTCAACCAAAGGCAATGGCAAAAAGTTCATTAGAATCTATTCCTTTATCACTGATCGAAGGAAACTATTTCAAGGAAAATATTAAGGTCAATCAGTCAATAAAAATTTATTAAGTGTCTACTACATGCAGGGATATAAAAAGAGAGGCAAAAGACAATAACTGCACTTAAGGAGCTGTAAAGGAGGAAAGAATAAGAAAACAAATATAAAGTAACAAGCTACTTTATAATAACTAAGCAATAATTAACAAAGGGAAAGTTCTAGAATATAGAGGGTTTCTTCCAGAAGATGGAATTTTTGTTGAGAAGTCAGGGAAGCCAGGAGGCAGAAACAAGGAGGGAGAATAATCCAGTTAAGGGGGGGGACTGCCAGAGAAAATATTTGAAGCTGAGTGTCTTTGTACATAGAACAGTCAGGAGGATCAGTGTCACTGGATCAAGGATTACATGGTATAAGGGTATAAGAAGACTGGAAAGGTAGGAGACTAGGTAATTAAGGGTTTTTGAATGTCAAAGAGAATTTGTATTTGAACCTAGAGTTGATAGGAAGTCGGTAAATAGAAAGAGAATGGCCAAGGGGAAGAAACCCACAAGACTAGACCAGGACCTCAGGAAAATCACTTTGGCAGGTGGCTGGACAGTAGACTTTATTTCCAAGTTAGAAGTGATAAAGGCCTACACACGACTGGTGCCAGTTGTCTGAGAGGAGAAAGGGACATCTATGACAAATTTTGATTATAGCAATATAGGTAAAAATTTCAGAACAGTAATTTTGAGCCTTTTATTACATAAGATAATATGCTCATGTAACTTTCTCAGAAAAGTTATATGAAAAGTGCCTGAGGCCATCTACAACTCATTTTCTTACTAGTAAATCTATTTTGAGTTCATCTGGATTCACAGGGGAAAGTTATTTAAACACGAAGAAATTTTTTTATACAGTACTTCATCAACTACAACAAATTTCAGTTAAAACTAAATAAATATTTTATTATCAAAATTTTAAGCTACAGCACACCCAATTAAATGCACTTAACCAACAAGATTAAACACCCAGATACTGTGTACTTGGATTTATCCTTAGTGAATAATTGTTTTATAGTTGAAGTTTCTTCTGAATGTGAAAAATTATTTTATTTTGCACTGCAATTCAATTAAATTTTAAAACAGAATTTCAGTTTCCAGTATATAGAGGTTAAGGACTGTTCCACCAGGCCTCCAAAGACAAAAACAAACAAAAAGATTGTTCCAGTCCTAAAGTAGCTCAGATTACATATAATTCTAAAGTCATTCCAATAGAGAACTGGAAAAGCAGGAAGGTGCATCTTCCTTTTATTGACTAAACAAAGATTAACTGACTGCAAAATAATATGTTAAGTTTCTTGTGTCAATTGACAGTTGAAGGAATTTTAATTTTAAGATGTTAAGTTAGTTTAAATAAAGCTCACTGAATTTAAGTGCTTGTTGTTGAACTAAAAATACTTAGAAACAAATGTATTGCTGACTGTACTTAAACCTAAAGGTATTTTGTTATGGAATTACAACTGTACTTCTATTATCAGAGAAGAAAAAATATTCAAGATGTAAAGACTTCAGTCTTTGGTAAACAAAATAAATCCTCACTACCTAATCTAAGTCTGGTAAAAATTACCCTGCTCCAACAAAATCACTGTTTCACTATATATATATAAAATAAACCTTATATCCACAAATCATGGCTTTAAAAAAATATTCAATTTATACCAAACTATCAATGCACTATTTGCATTATGGGGGTGGGGAAAAAATGTTTGTGTGGGGAGGGGGACAGAGGGTCAAGATATTTTTCCTTCTTGGGGAGTGGGAAGATAGGTGATAGGTAAACAAAAAAAAACAATAAAAAAATCTATTTTTCAGAAGTGAATCTAATTAAATTTTTCAATAAGGCTACTGAAAATGCTTTGAATATGTAATTTAAAAATTTTTAGCATATTTTGCAAGTGTAGTTATTAAGTTTGGCTACAAAAGTTTTTTTCAGGGAAACTCAATTTCGTGATGGAAGTACAAGGAAAAAAAATAAGATCTGAACTTCCAAAATTCATTTCAGTCAATTTGTTGAAAAAAATATTATTGGGGCAGCTAGGTAGCACAGTGGATTGAGAACTGGCCCTGGAGTCAGAAGGATCTGAGTTCAAATCCAACCTCAGCCACTTAATATTTACCTAGTTGTGTGACCTTGAGCAAGTCACTTGACCCCACTGCCTTGCAAAAAAAAATCCTCAAGAAATGTTATTTCATATGATGAGTCATACCTTAAGAAATAAGATGTGTCAGAGTAGGCTGGTTTCTAAATTATGTTTTCTCAAATTTGAGAGCATAATTTAGCTGGAGGGAACACACTGCTACATATGCTTAAAGAGACTCTGAAGTTCCCATAGCAGGGAGTGCTGTGTCTTGTATAAATAGAATTGGCAGGTAACAAGTTTTAGTACACCTCAAAGAAAAATATTACTTAGAAGCTTTCTGTTGATCAGTAAATCTGAGTGCTTATGTATCAGCTTCACCTCACAAAAAAATTAAAAATGCTAAAAATTCTGGAAAACTATATTCCGTGTGTTACTAAAACAGAGTAACACATTTTGGCAATGTTCAGTAACTGACTAGACTAGCTTAAACAAGATAACCTTGGGGAAAATACTAGTTAGAACGTGTGTAATTTGTAACTTTCACAGAAATCATTAAAATTATGTAATGTAAAGAGTCAGAATTTGTCAGTTTTTTCCAAAAATCACAAGCAAATGAATTTTTTATTTTTTGTTTCATAGTAATTAAGTCTTCCTGATTTAACAGATGGGTCCTTGGAAAACTGGTCATAGAAACAGACTGTTTTACTCAAAGCCTTCATTGCATGGTGGAATCTTTGAAAACCTACTTCTATTAGCATACCTTTAGAGAAGCTAGGGCTTTGTCTATTACACAATGAAGAATAGGAGATGAGCACCAATATTTATGTGCATATTTAAAAATCCTAAAATTTTATAAACTTGGTACAATAACTTATAGTTGTATACCATTTACATTTTTTTTTTAGTTTTTGCAAGGCAAATGGGGTTAAGTGGCTTGCCCAAGGCCACACAGCTAGGTAATTATTAAGTGTCTGAGACCAGATTTGAACCCAGGTACTCCTGACTCCAAGGCCGGTGCTTTATCCACTACGCCACTGCACAGCCCCCTCATTTACATTTTATTAAGCGAAACACTATTAAATGACTCTCAAAGGCATACAGAAATCAAATGAAGAAATTTGTGATCTAAACCCAGGTTTTCTGACCCCCAAGTTCAAGTTTTGAACTTTCTGCCATACCATATTGCTGTGGTATAAATGACAAGGCAGCTAACCTTGCTGTCAATCCTATCTGAGTTCCTATACTGCTTCAGACACATAATATGATCAAGCAACAACTTCTCATTATCACAGGAAAATCTAGAACTAAATAAAGTTACAGAGCTACCAGCTTTGGTGAAGGACCTTACACTGATAAAATCACAAATGTAAACCCTAGAAAGTTTTTATGAGTAAGTTATTTTAAAAGATATTTTGAAAGGAGACAAAAGTTCATAAAAATTTTTTAAAGGATGGAATATATTTGTGGCTGTATTTCAAAAATTATCTCTACTCAAAGATTCTATTTGTTTCCAGTGAAATAGACCCAATCTTAGGTAAATCTCCTGCTAAGGTTTTTTTCTCATTTTCTTTCCTTTCAAGCTACAAAGGATAGAATTTCTCTCATTTTAAAGCCCAAATGAATGTCTTCCCTAAATTTTACACCATTAAAAAATAAGATCCAATCTGAAATTAGCATTTGTCTCGTCTTATTCTAATCACAGTTTACGGAGTTGTTGCTATCTAGAGAAACATGTCACTCATCAATAACTTCTTCCAATCCTAGAATTTCTAATATCCCAAGATCTTATTCCAAGGACTTACATTACACCAAGGTCATTCATGTCTCTGGACCTTAGTCACATCTATAAAATGGGGGGGGGGGGGGAGAGGTGAGAGAAGAGGGTAGAAGCATTTCTGGGTCAAAGCATTTCACTAGTAAATTCCTTTCTAATTTTTTATCTTCAATGTCTCTCCTATTCCTCATGACCATTCTCTATCATTCAGAACTAAATCTATGATCAGTTCTATGAATCTTCTCCTATCTTTTCCTTATCTGGAATATTTGCTATTAATATTCTTAAACCTCCAATATAATTTCTACTTCTAAAAACAAAACTTCTGACAAAGAAATCACTATATGGAATTAACAGTATTACTATAATGAGACAGATTACTAATCCTTTATTTTAAAATCTTCCCCCAATTCACATGTTTGTCATGGCATCATCTCCCTGATGTCATAGTCTTCTTCAAGAATGAAGGACAAACATTATTATTACTTAATTAAAAATAAAATAAAAAATACCACAGACTCTTATTTGTAGTTTAATCAACAAGCTATTTTTATATCAGTGCAGAGGGCCTATATTCAATTTACAATGTGTATTTATTTTGTCCAATAACCAAAAAATAATAAAGGATAAAAACAAAGCTATACAAAATTTAGAAGTGAATAAAGAGCCATCTAGTGGTCCTCTAAAGTCTTCACCTCCAGTTTATGTTTCACAAATGCTTACTAAAGAAAATATGCAATAGAAGAAAAATTCCTCCAAGTTTGAAATAACTTGACCCTCATAGATTATCATGGAATTTCCTGTAATCATTCAATAAAAGCAGAGCTGGAAAGAACTTTAGATTTAACTTCTCTGTTCCAATTTTTTACACCTAGAGAAAAACTGGAACAGAAAGTTCAAATGATATAATCAAGACACATGGCCACACCAGGACAGACAGCACATTCCAGTATAAAAGTCCCAATTTCCAAATCAATGCTTTTTTTTATTTTAAAAAATTTGTTTAAAATAAAGTTTTTGAGAAATTTAAAGGGGAAATGTAATGAACATTAGTTTTTTTGATAGTAGGGGACATGATTGGTAAATACAGTACTCTGCCCTTCAAAGACCATTCAAAGGATGTATCACAATCTTTTGAAAATGCTCCTCAGCTCTTCTCAGTAAAGAGACAGAAATGCAAAGGGATAGTAATTTGAGGCTGTCACTTGGAATCTCTCTCTCTCCACCCTTCATCCAGAGTTAAATCTGAAACCCTCAAGGGAAGGTGAGAGGATGAGGCTAAGATGTGAACACAAAAGGAATTGATTTAGATTTGGGAGCAATTTAAAAATAAAGAAAAAGTTGTTATAGGGAATTGGGAGTACGACCATGAATCTTTGAAAATGAGACAAAATTTTGTTCTGAAACTCAATTATGGTAAATCAGAAACAAATACAAACTATAAATATATGCTTTCTAGCATTAAAAAATGTATTAGCTATTAGAAGCAGATTAATGCCCCTTCATCTACCTCAGTATACTATTCTACAAAGAGAATAAAAATAGCACCCACCTCCCAAGATTGTTGAGGAACAAATGATAAAAAAAACACTATATAAATGTTGACTATTGCTATTATTTCTTTAAGTTGAACATAATTATTCCATGCTGGATAATCCTATATTTTGTGATTAGTAGAAAATGCCAAAGATAATAAAATTAAATGATATTTTGTATAAGATAATTGAGAAATTCATTCAATGGAACTGATGTTATGACTGGTAATGAAATTTATCTCATGTTTTAAGTATATAATATTGTGCATGTTATTACTATTTTTCTAAATTTTTTTGTGAAATTAAACTATTATATTAACCAAAGTCTGAATTAAAAGAAATGTTACTTTATTTTATTTATTATTAGTGACTTCTCTTCATTCTGGATTCTACTGGATCATGAATTGAGTTGTTAAAAGATTTGATTAAAAATGGGTATTTGAAAATTGTTCAATATTTAATGGTTTATATTTTGTGTCAAATAGAGAATGATCATGATGAGGTATGAATATTGATAATTTACTTTTTGGGAAAAACCTGTATAAATTCTTTAAGATATCTACACAGAGGGAAAAAATTCCACATACACAAAAATATTCAAAGCAGTTCTTTTCATAATGGCAAAGAATTGGAAACTGAGGGGATTTCCATCATTTGAGGAATGGCTGAACAAACTGTGATATATGAATGGAACACTATTGTTCTCTAAGAAATAATGAGGATTTGAGAAAAACCGGGAAAGACTCGAATGAATTGATGTGAAGTGAAATGAGCAGAACCAGAAGAATATTATACACACTTAACAGCAACATGGGGTGATGATCAACTATGATAGATTTGTTCATTTCAGCAATACAATAATCAAAATACAATTTTTAAAAATGGAAAATATTCATATCCAGAGAAGGAACTGTGGAGTTAAATGAAGTCCAAAGCTTACTATCTTCAATTTTTTTTTTTTAGGTTTTTGCAAGGCAATTGGGGTTAAGTGGCTTGTCCAAGGCCACACAGCTAGGTAATTATTAAGTGTCTGAGATGGGATTTGAATCCAGGTACTCCTGAGTCCAAGGCCAGTGCTTTATCCATTACACCACCTAGCCGCCCCTCTATCTTCAATTTTTAAAAGTTGTCTTATGTATTATGTCATTTTCATTAATGTTTTCTTCCACTTGGATTTGATTCTTCTCTCACAACATAACCAATATGGTTGCTTGTTTAGCATAATTATAAATGTAAGCTAAATTAGGTTGGGGGGGGGAATAGTAGGGAGAGGGAAGAAAAATGTAAAACTTGAAACCTTGCAAAAAAAAAAAGAAAAAGATAGGTAAACACTACCTCTATATATGGTTGGAAAAACAAAATAAAGAAAAGATATCGTCATTTGTGAAATCCCTTGAAACTTATATTCAGGCAGAATCACAAGATATTATCAGTCCTGATGACTGAATGCTGCAAGTTTTTAAATATTGAAATTACAGAAACTAAGACTGAGAAAATAGGACTCCTTTTTCTCCTAAAATAGGAGCATTTATAAGTTTAATATAAGTGAAATTTCATCTGGAAATATATTAATCACTTATGAAAATGTATAGGATAATATAACTTCAATACATTAATAAATAGTATGTGTTGAGGCTGCATCTTTGATACAACTTAATAACAGAACTCAGATTTAAAGATTTCAATGTCACTTTAGGGGTAGAATGGGCAATACAAGGTTGGAAAATTACAATAGCCATCAATCTTCTAAGGCTTTTTTCAAGTGAACTGTCATGTATTCCCTCTAAGATGTAGAGCTCCAGAATGTGATTGTTCTCAATTCCTAAAGAATAAAATGACCATATATTTTTGTTCATTAACTATTTGAACATTTTAGTTAAATAACCTAGCCCTAAAAGCTATGATTAGTGAAATTCTGCTTTTTTAAGGTAAAATTTCTTGGTATTTTAATGGTATTTCAATACTGTTTGATTTCAGTTTGGGTTGTTTGAACTACTCATTACACCAAACAATTCACTATTCTAACAAAAACTGGCAAGTGCTGCAGTCTGAGAATTGCCATAGATGGATAATAGTCACTGGGAAAAATTGAAGGGATGACCTCAGTATGGTCTAAGTTAAGAATCTCTTGACTCAATTTCCCCTATGGTGCTATTTCCTTTCTGAACAGGAAATCTAACTGGTTAATCCTAAGTCAGGCATTTGATACCTGTGAAAAATACGGAACACTGCTCTGTGATTGGATGTGAAATATGACTAGTGCTTGGAATTGAAAAGAGCTAAAGGAGTTTTTTCCTTATTATGCCTTATGTTAGGTCATTCTTTGCCCTTGAAGTGACAAGTCTTGGTATTCTGATAACCAGGTCCCTCCTTTTTTATAACTGAGGTAAACTGTAAAATTTGCTTGATTTTTCTAAGTTGTTTAAAGATATTCTCCTAAGGGGGAATCAGACAAAGTGATAAGAAAAGATATAATGGAAGTTTTCTAATTAAATGGAAGACCAAATTTTGAAAAAGATCAAAAAAAAAACCCAAGATCAAACTCTTTTCTCTAAAGAACTAGACTATATGTTTATATATATGATTGAGATTGGCTTTGAAATGCAGCTAATGGGGAAAAAAACAGACTGAGTATATTTTAGTAATTTAGTTCTCAAAATTGGATTAAGGATTTCACACATAAAATTACATGGATAATTGCAAAGAAAGTAAAATTGTTTACTATTTTGAAATATGTTTTAAAAAACAGAAGGCTCATTTTTTAAGTCAGGTACTCATGCATTTTTTAAAAATTCTTCTTTCAGTCTATTGATATAGCATAGTCCATAGCAGGTAGTTTAGAACGGAACTGATCTGACATTGCCAAGGCATCAATAAATCTAGCAGCTCTTTAGGGGTGAGTTAAATGTTTGACCCCAATGCTTAGCATAGTGCCTGGCACATAGAAAACACTCTCATTGCTCATGTCCAGCAAATTAGAAATGTTTCAGGAGTTGTTATAAGAATAGAAATGTATTTTTAGTGGAGCTAGAAACTAATAAACCATTCCGGAAAATAATAATATGGAATTATGCAAAGATAATGACTAACCTAAAGAATCCTCTGAATACACACACACACACACACACACACACACACACACACACACACAAACGAGGTCAATGACCTATTTTAGGTAAGTTGCTGTAAGAACAGTACTTTTTGAAGAGCCAAGAATTGGGGGGGGGGGGGGCTGGGGAGGGAGTAGATGCTTATCAAGTTGAAAATCCTAAACACTAAGAATATAATAGAACATTACTGTAATTTAAGAAATAATATGATCAATAGAGAGAAAGGAGTATTTACAAGAATTGATGCAGAGTGAAATAAAGCAACAGAGAAACAATAATTACATGTACTACAACAATGTAAGTGGAAATTACAACAGAAACTAAATGCTGTGAAGTGATATGATCAAATTAGGTTCCAAAGATGCAAGATTGTACTTTCTCACTTTTACTGCAGATGTAGGGGACACCATCAGAATCAGACTTGGTTGATATACTAATAACTTTACTGAACTTTTTTTTCCTCCTTTTTTTTTTCTTTATTCTAGGTTATAAAGTAAAGGATGGTTGGTTGACTGGATGATATGGAGGGAAGGGAGCAGACTGGATGGAGGGGGATCAGACAAATAAATGGAAAATACAGACAATGAAAAACAATTAAAATAAATTCTTAAAGTATAAAATTATTGACTTTAGGATATTTAAAATTTAGTTCCAGGAGAATTCATGGGGAAAATGAGTTATAAATTTAACAGTAATGATTTATGATATTTATAATGCCTTATCAATGTTCTTAAAATATGTAGAGATTTGGTGGCCCATGACATTAACAATTAATTTTAAATTAAAAGATACCAGGAAGATAAATGAGTTGCTTTCCAGTTTACAGACTCTTCTACTAGCTTAGACAATAATATCTACTGAATTAACTACAAACTTAAAAACATTGCAAGCAAAAAAAAAAAGGAATAGGTTGCCCTATTATGCCTCTATTCTTCAACTCTAAGATAAGCACGTTAGAAAATGAGAGAATTTTAGATATTTAAAAAAAAAAAGACAGATTGATAGATAAAAATGAGTTCAGACCTATGAAGGGAAGTTGTTTAAGGTCATAGAGTTATTTAATAGAGAGTAAGAATAAGATCTCAGGCCTTGATGGATTAGCTGTCTATGATCATTTCAAATATAACATAGAATTAAATTATATTTACCCTAAAACTTCTTAATCCATGGCACAGTAAGTGTTGAATGACTGGCTCCTATTTCTATTTTTTTCAATCTAGAAGGAACATTTTTCTTATAAAGAAAGCTAAAATGAATCAACTTTTTATCTTATGCTAATAAGAAGTGACTTGAAAAATCAATTATTAAAACAGATGCTACAAATTTAAAGTTAATGAAGGGGGAAGCTAGGTGGCACAATGGATAGAGCATTAGCCCTGGAGTCAGGAGGATCTGAGTTCAAATTTGACCTAAGACACTTAATAATTACCTAGCTATGTGATCTTGGGCAAATCAATTAACCCTATTGCCTTGCAAAAAAACCAAAAAACATTAAAAGTTAATATATTTTTTTCCAACTAATGTAATGAAATGTGATACTGGGATACCAAGAGGAATGAAAACTTTCTCTAGAGTCTACTAATCATTAAGTGAACAAGACTAAACTCAAAAGAGTTTATATAGACTTGGTGTGGTAGAAGAGTGAAGCAATACATATGTTTTCAGATTTAATTAATGTGTTTGATAGTTTTGCTAATTTGCTTTCTCTTCTCTTTTTTTTTATTCATTTGTTAAAAAGGCTTCATTGAATAGGATAGAGATGGGTTTATTCTTATATACATTGCTATAGCTACTATATATGTTATTTTTTCTTGGCTCTGATCCAGTTCATGTTATTGCATCAAAATATCATTGTTTGCCTAATTAAAAGTTTGGTTTTCCTCTTGAATTTTCCCCAGTTTATACTATTTTCTCAAGAGAATAAATGAGTAAAGTTAAATATTTTTCCTGACCTTTAAATATAACTTTAATACATTATATTCTTTAGTGTTCTGTACTTAATTCAAATATAAAAACTAAACAGTATAAAAGGACTGTTTCAAACTTTCTGATAATTGGTTTAAACTATCAAGGTAATAACTGAAGCCATCTGGGATACATAAATTTATCTCTTGTCTCCTTGAATGTAAATGACTTCTCTGTCCTCAAAATAGGGAAGAAAATAAATGGAAATGGCCAACTATAATTCAATATTGTTCTAGTTACTAGTGATAATTGGATTTTCTTAAAGAAATCTCTTAGAGGCCAGCTAGGTGGCGAAGTGGATAGAGCACAAGCCCTGGAGTCAGGAGGACCTGAGTTCAAAACCGACCTCACTTATTATTACCACCACCTAGCTGTGTGACCTTAGGCAAGTCACTTAACCCCATTGCCTTACATTTTTTAAAAAATAATTTCATATTTTAGTTATATTTTGAATGACTTTTAAACTGAATATCTTAACTAAGTTAAATTAGTACAAAAATTTAATGTTATGACCATACAAATTATCTCAAAAGCTATATGGACTTACAAGTTAATAACTTAAATGTTATCAAACTTCAAGTAAAATAATGGTTCACAAAAATTTTCCTATATTTTCCTATTCTCATATATATATATATATATACATATATATATATATATGTCATCTATCTGTAATCTCACTCCATCCCTCCCCCCAAAAAGTGGTGGATGGAAACAGAAAGAAATGGTCAGTTTCTTCAGAACAATTAAATATGTAATCCAACACTAATGCATTGTTGGCGACTATTAAATTGAAAGGAATAAAAGGAAAAGAAATTAAAGCAAAACAGGTACTTCTCTATATTTGCAGAGTAGTTGTAGCATTAAAACTTAAGTAAAATGAATTTTGTTTAGTTAATAATCTATAACTGACCTATATGATTATTATAAGCTTAGATTCAAATATCGATATGGGCCTACAATACCTGTTGTCAGAGAAAATATGCAGAATCCAAATGAAAGAATTCTTATTGTAAACCATAAGCAATATGTAGATGTGAAAGTTTTTAAAACTTTACTCTTGGGGCATAGAGCCATTAAAAACTGTTTATCAGGAGACTCAAATCTCCTGAACCTCTTTTTTCCTCTCCCTCTCTACTTCTCATTACAGCAACCAAGATCTTCAGATAACTTTCAAAGAATTAAAGGAAACTTAAATGTTTTGAAAATTATTTTTGCAAGGTGAAAAAGTCTACCCATGTCTGTCTACCTATAGATTATCATTTAATATACCACCTGATTTTTCCTTGTAACTCATCACTGAAATGTTGGGCTGAATTATAATTTGGTGCCATTCTGGAGGCAACAGAATAATAGCTTTGCACCGTATAATGAAATAATAAATATTAAAAGAGAAGGCAAATGCTAAGGATGTATAATAATGTCAAGTTTTCAATTCAAATTGGAAAAATGTTTGATATAATTGAATACAGAATTTGTTAAAAAGTTTTACATGCTAAGAATTTAATACTTCTGAGAAATAGAATATATAAAATGGATACAAGCAATCTCTAATTTACAAACAGGTTATATTCTGAAAGTCTACTTTACTGAATCTTAAATTTCTTGCTTAGAACTACAAAGATATTTCCTCCTTTAAAATAACATAAAAAGTAAAAATGGTTAGGCTCAGATCTTTGTCCCAAAAGGCCAAATAGAGGCAGCTAGGTGGCACAATGGCTACAGTACTGATCCTGGAGTCAGGAGGACCTGATTTCAAATTTGGCCTCAGACACTTAATAATTGCCTGTGTGAACTTGGGCATCACTTAACCCCATTGCCTTAAATAAAATTATTTTTTAAAAAAAGACCAATTGAGCCCCTCAAATAAATACTGAAACAGTACAAGGGGCCAACCAAACTCCTCCTACCTAGGATCCTATAGCCTCATTAAGTCTGGAGAACCAATAGACCCATAAATAGACAAAGGAAGGGTGGAGGCTCTCATAGCAAAAAGAAAATAATAGTATTAGGAGATAATAAAGAGGACAGTTCCAGGAAATTTTCCTAGAAAGTAGAGGGTCCATGGAGTGGTAACAGTCAAGCAATAAAACAGCATCAAAACCAGAGTAATACAATGGGAAAAGCACTGACCTTGTGGCAAACACCTCAAACTTCAGCTCAGAAACTTTCTTTTTAACCTTGCACAAGTCATATTCAATTTCTTCACATGTAAAATGGGGATGATACTTAAAGTGCTTTGTACAGAATAAAGTACTATATTAATGTCAGTTACAAGAACACCTGTAACTAATACTACCACTGACAGCAAAGTTTTGCCTTAACACCTTCCATTCTCAATAATTTTTACAGAAATATAATTTAGATAAAAACTGAATCATTTTAAAGCTGTTTGGCTTTAGAATGTAAAAAAATTAAAAATAAAGGCATAATACACCCCCAAAATCTTTAAAGTTTTAAATATAGTTCCATTGTATAGTTTTTATGACCATAATTATAAAAACCTCAACAGACGAAATGAGGACAAATTTATTTTTAATGTTTTAATACTAAAAACAATCTTTTCCTACTTCTACTAACAGAAAATTTAGGAAAAGGAAATTCAATTTACAACAATGGAAATTGTTTTGGTTTTCACGTTTCCAAAGTAAAAATATAAGGATGCAACATATTCATACTTTCAATAAATCATTTGTTACCTAATTTGCTTATACTTGATACTGGGGAGTGGGGCGGAGCCAAGATGGCAACAAGAGAGGAACATTTCTTGGGCTGCATAGCTGGGTGATCCTTGGGTGTCTGCGGCTGGATTTGGACCTGAGTGCTCCAGGCTCAAGGGCCAGTGCTCTGTCCGCCACCTAACTGCTCCTACTATTATCACTATTTTATTTTATTTTGGGTCTTTTTCCCCCCTTTTTTTGGTTTTTGAAGGGCAGTGGGGTTGGGGTGGCTTGCATGTCACACAGCTGTGTGATTGTTGGGTGTACAGGGCCAGATACGGGTTTGGGTGCTCCTGGCTCCAGGGCTGGTGCTCCATCCACTGCGCCACCTGGCCATACCTACAATTATTACTATTTTTTTAACTTTAATTTTTTTCTCTCTACTTTATCACTCAAGCAAGTCTGTATTTTTTGGGAGAGGGAGTATTTTGTTTACTCTTAAACAAGAATATTTTATTAATGTATAAAAAAATTATTTGTACAAAATGAGAATAAATAAACATTAAATTGATACTCCATAATCTTTTTCACTAACTCCTTACTGAATTAAATCATTTAAATATAAGCATGTCATCATTGCAAAAGACAGTCAATAAGAAGCAAAAGGGTACAATGAAAAATATGACATCTTTGAAATAAAAGGCTGTGAGTTGTAATTTTGATATTAATATTTACTATTTGCATGACCTTGGGCAAATCACCTCTCTGGGCCTCAGTATCCCCATCTATATCAAGAAGTTGGACAAGATGAATTATTAACCTTCCAGTTCGAAATCTATATCCTTATAACTTAAGTGATGACTATGTGCAGGTACTGTATTGAGTTGGAGAAGTGTAAATTAAACATGATGGATTATGATCTTTGCCCTCAAGAAGTAGGTCATGTACACAAAGTATGATACATGGTAAAATGCGATGAAAATCATGAAGCAAAACAAAATGGTTTCAGAAAATTCATGAAGGTAAAGTTCACATTCAGTTGTCCAGCAGATTACCTGGCAAGGCCTCCTGGTGGAGGTAGCAATTAAAATGAGCCCAAAGAGAAGCATTTCCAAGGAGGGATAAGGTTATTACTGTGCTCTATATGGGAATCTGAATGAACACATGTGGAGAGATCTAATAGGCAACAAAGGAGAGAGACTTGAGCTTAAACTGTATAGAGCAAAGACAAAGGGATGAGAAAAAAAAAGATTGTTTCAAAAAAAAGATTGTGTTTCTTCAAAACTCAAACCTAGTACTCTTATCAAAATTAAGTTCTAATTCTGCCCACAGCGCCTATCTATTGTTCCCCCATTCCCCCCCAAAAAAACCTATTGTACATACTTTTATATATGTA
This sequence comes from Macrotis lagotis, assembly GCF_037893015.1. Lineage (NCBI taxonomy): Eukaryota > Metazoa > Chordata > Mammalia > Peramelemorphia > Peramelidae > Macrotis > Macrotis lagotis. Next base: position 415,702,432 of record NC_133666.1, read on the forward strand.
CATATGTGTCCTTCCTGAAAGAAATAAATTACCTTAAATCAAAGGCTATTTCAATTTATATCTCCAGGACTTGGTTCATTAACACATTGCTCAAAAAATTTCCTTTGACTGACTTAAAGTCAGAAGCAAGTACCTATTATTCTAGAAAAAGTAACATTTGAGAACTATCTAAAGTAGAGGTTCTTAACCTGGGTGTCCATGGACAAATTTCAAGAAGTACTTTAATTTAGATGGAGAAAACTATCATTACTTTCACTAATATTTAAAGTTTAGTCTTCAATTATGATGAATATATTCAACAATACATATGGAGACCACTAGATTCTCCAAACTGTCAAAGGGATTCAGGAGACAAAAAAATTAAGGCTGCCTAGACTAAAGGGATAAGGAAAAGTTTGGGGGGGGGGTGTTTTTTTTAAGGATCTGTGAAAGGACAGTGCATATATGCAAGCTCAAGGATATCAAAATGAAGCAAATTCCTGTATATTAGAGATATCAGAGGCACAGAGTGATGACAAGAAAAGATCATCTCAGTTTTTGAGATATGAACAGAGAGGAAGGATGAGGACATAATAAAGTCTTTGAGTACGGATTCTAGGAAGAGATGCTAAGGATGATAATTGTCATGATGAGCAGTCATTTACATTATCTGATACAAAGTCTAAGGAGTATATGAGAGATAACTACAGATAAGGACATGGTGAAATTATGTGATTTATTAAAGGTCAAACAGCTAGTGTGTGTCAAAAATAAGATTTAAACCCAGGTTTCTCCTGACTCCCAACCCAACAACTTTTTTGCTTATAAATCCACAGATGGTTTCAACCTTTTCAGTCAGATGAGGTCTGGTGAGGGGTGGATAGGGGATAATGAGAGGTCTGAAAAAGTAGTAATTAAGTGCTTTAAAAACTAGGACTATGAATGTGATTAACTCATGAGATGAATAAAAAGGTTACAGTAAGCAAGAGTCTCAAATGAAGTTTAAGTAACATGAATTTGCAGTTATCCCAAACTGTAGAATTTTGAGATTTCTTTCAGTACTACACAATAGCAGGAACAAAGTATGGCAGGGGTGTCACAGATGGACACAGAATTTGGAATTAAAAGGGTGGAGAAAGAGAAAAGACAATCGATTTAAGGCTGAGAATTTTTTAATTCAAAAGCTATGGAAAAAAAGTTGTTGAGTATAAAGATTAGAATCAGAAGTGACCGAATAGGAAAAGTAGGATAGCAGACTGTGGAGAGAATTTCAGAATTTAGGACTTTACAGGTTTAAGACTTCAAATAATGATAAAGTTTAACATCTGAGCACCTTTGTGCATGGCTGGGATAAAACAAAATCAGGTTATAGGAACTGAGGGTTGATAAAACTGAAAGATCATGATTCAGGATGGATACTAATGTCACCAAGTATGGTGGCCAAGTCAGAAAAGGAAGAGTAGTCTTACTTAGAAAGATGCAAATAAAACATTGTTATCAAATATTTTAATACAGGCCATGTATCAAAGAACTGCAATGACTTGGTTAAAAAAAATTAACCATTCATCATCCCTCTAATTGTTTTAAAAAATCAGATTATCAAATGTTGCATTAAGTGTGACATATATGTATGATAACTTAAATCCTCACATTGAATACAGAGCTTTTATTTCTTAAATTAGTACAAACAACATAACTAACAAACAAGTATCTGTGAAATTTTGGGCAAAACCTACATATTCTGACCAACAGTCACCAATGACCTAATAAATAGCACTAAACTATCTTAATAGTAAATCATGAATTGTGAAAAAAAATTTCTTTTAAATACAGCACTTATCATCTTACCCTTCGCATGGCTTCCTCCTCCTCTTGACGCTTTTCATAATGTGCAAAGTCATCAAAGATTGAGGTGGTATGCTTGAAAGTAGCAATTATTTTAAGCACTTGCTTAGCTTTTTCTAGGGGTACCTCTTGAGTGTCCCTTGAATTGGTAACTGGTTTGTTGTCATTATTTTCCAAACGAATGTGCCGCAACTGGTTATTGGGAACGTCTTTGACAAAGATCCATTTAACATCAAACTTGCCCTTCCACTTATCCTGAGACCAGACTCCAGCATATGCATTGTAGTCCACAACAGACTTCATCTCAGCCACTCCACAAAAATGTCCACTACCATTCACACTGAAGAGTAAATAGAGAGGACCTTTGCCATTCAGAGAACGGTAAGCTGCATCCAAACGCTTATTACCATGTTCAGTACTACACCAGATAGAATATTTAATGGAACGATGTATATCGTCCTCAGAATAGCTTTTGATTATAAACACACGTCCATTCTTCAGATTCCAATCAAAGTCTTTGGGATTATAGTTATTTATGGCCTTTAGTTTTTCCAGCACTGGGTGTACTTCTACTCCAGATGGTGAAGAGCTGACAGGAACAACACCTAAACCAAAGTTTTCACTGCCTGCTCCATTGTTCTGGTTGAAACCTACTCCTCTGTTACGAGGAGCTACCCAACGATTTTGCAGTTGCTGCGGTTGCTGCTGCTGCTGCACTTGGTGAGGCTGGGCCTGTGGCTGAGGTCCTTGTTGCTGCTGTGGTTGTGGTGGCTGAGGCTGCTGTTGAGGCAGTTGGCTTTGCACCAATGGTGGTGGTTGAATTAATGGCTGAGGCTGCTGGATTATAGTCTGAGGAGGCAGAACTGGTTGGGTGGGTGGAGCTTTTACCACTGACCCTTTGTCATCCCAAGTTCCAATATTCATGTTATGCTTTATAGGAGGAGGTGGTACAGCAGGTCCCCCAATTCCCACATTGCCCTTAGGTTTAAGTTTCGGTTGAGGTTTGGCAGGCTTTCTGGCAATGGCAGCCCAAGAAGTCGGTTTTGGTGCTGAACTGCTAACTGGAGGTACACTATTTGCTGCAATGCTTGTCATCCCAGTACTGCTCAAAGCGGAACCTACAGTTTTTGTCACAGCAGCTGTCATATCACCACCAATTTTCAGTCCAGTCATGCCCTGCTCAATACTACTAATGCCCGGCACCTTACTCAAATTATCATTGCCAAATCCAGCCTGTCCATCAGTTATGGCTCTCCCAAGAGAGCTAGGTGGATAACCATAGCTGCTACTATAAGCAGAACTTTGTGTTGATTGTCCCTGAGATCCACTTGTCCCCCATGTAGAGAAATCTGCATTCCCAGGAAAAAAATTAAATCCATGTTGACCAAGGAATGGGGGAGTATTTCCTAAAGCCCCAGGTTGACTAAATACACCATCAGGTATATAATGATGTTCACCATTGCTCATTTGTCCATAAGTTGTCAAATATGGCATAGGTGGGTCTCCAGCTGTAGACCATGCTGCTTCACCAAGAGAATACGGAAATCCAATGGATGGAGCATAGTAACTAGGCATGTATGGATCGGACATTGGTGGATAGCTGTTACTCTGAAAAAGAAAATTAATAAATCAGTAGTCTTTATTCATAGGCAGACAAATTTCAACAATTGAAGTCTCTTCAAAAAACCTAAGTTAAGCTCTATACCCAATACAGACATTTCTTGCAAAAGTGGATCCTTCTACAGGACTCCTCCCACCCCAATCTCATGGAGTTCCATGTGGCCTGGCTCACTTCACAACTCTAGACCCCTTTAGCCCAAGCAGCTTCAGTGCCTGAACCAAGGACTTAGGGCTACACCAGTGCTCCTGTCACTGTCTAAACTTGCAGTTATACAGGAAGCCAAATTTGTGTAAGGTTAATTTATGAAAAGCAAGGTTACTGTAGCTTTTCCCCAAATTAGGGATTATCTACATTTTTAAAAGTTTTTCATAACCAGACTATTTTCTTGTTGCAATAATCCTTCAAAGAGTAAGCTCTTCCAGAACATTTTAAATGATTTGATTTGCACTCAAGATGCACCCAAGACTTATTCTATGATGCAATAGAAAACACATCAGATTAAGTCAAGAGACCAGTATTATAAGCATGGCTCTTACTATATCAGCTTGGATCAAGTGGTTTAAAAAAATGACTAAATCTCAATTTTCCTAATCTTTAAAAATTCTAAAATAAGGGAATTGGGAATAAAGGAAATAATTCTGGATTTGGGCTCAAGAAGACCAAGATTCAAATTCTGACTCTGCCTTTTAATAGCAGGGATGTCAGGTTAAGTCATTTAATCTCTGTGTTTACATGTCCACAACAGAAAATCAAAGGACTGGACCAGATGATCCTGAAGGACCCTTCCATGTTCTATTATATAATGTTGCTTTAAGATTCAGACAGCTAAGTTAAAAAGGGGACCATAGATATCTATCACCTAATTTAACACCCTTATTTTAGAGATATGGTGGGGTTATGTGACTTGCCCCAAGGTCACACAGCTAATTATTAATTGTCTGAGGCTGGATTTGAACTCAGGTCCTCCCGACTCCAGGGCTGGTGTTTTATCTACTCCACCACCTAGCCTGCCTCTAGTTTAGTTATTTTTAAAGAAAAACTCAGAAGCATCATACAAATACCAGATTGACTAGAGGTAGTCAGTGCTATAATTTATTGTACTCGTCTTCACTAAATTTTAAATAATTGGTCATTTAAAATCTTTTGAATCTAAATTAAATTTTTTTCTATTTCATAAGAAAAATTAATTATGGGAAAAGGGCAAAACTGAATAAATTTGATAAAAACTCATTGAGAATAGAAAAGTTCATTAGTTAACAACCTTAGGATCAATTATCTTAAAAATAGAGCTAAAGCTGAGGGTTGCTATTGTCATTTAAACAAAATTAAGACATATTGATGGAGCCAGTATAGGATTATTGTACCAATATTCCAGTGGCTGAAAACAATAAAACATATATATGAGATAACCAACAATCTTGACCACATTCAAATCTTGAATTATTTCCTACTACTCTAAAGGCACTAAAATCTTAAGGTTAGGGAACAAAACAGCTGGCATAGAAAAAAATTTAATGACAAAAATAAACAAAGAAAAGATATGCTCATGGGATTGAGGAAGAAATTCCATTCAGTTCATATTTCTAGAAGAAAGGAAAAGTTAGCTTTTCATTCTCATCAAGGGTGTTCTGAAGAAAACACTTCAGATGAAGTTATATAGCAACATTCTCCACATTTTCAAAATCAAGAAGCATTTTCTTAGTCAAAGCAAAGCCTGTATTAACTAGGTGAGTACATTTTAAATACAGTGGCAATTTTTTTTAATCGATTTCTTTTAGAAATACTAAAATTGAGGAGGGAGGATTTATTTAAGTTCTTAACTTTCAAAAGTAAAGACAATTGAGAAAAAAAACTCCAAACAAACTTATCATTTACCTATAACAGACTTTTCAGGAAAAAGTCTTAAAAACTACCTAGTTAAAGAGAATGAGGACTGAATACACCTCCCATTCAGTTAAGAGATAGAATTCACACCCTATCAAGAAATACACAGTAATAGATAAATATAAATGGGACACAAATTGGGGAAAGACTTTAATATTGATATGATATATATGTGAAATATTCCTTCATTATTGATGGAAGAAATATGAAGCATTTTTATATTATTTTCATATAGGTAGTAGTAAATGTTATATAGTAAATGTTTGAAGTTCTCCAATAAAATAGACTAAATACTTGATTTTCACAAGTATCTAAACATTTTATATTTGTATAGATGTATCAGCTAACAGCAAAAGTTTTCTAATCCCATATTTTAGCAATTAAAAACAATTTGGAAGTTAATTTATTTGAGTAATGTTGACTCCAAATGGTTGATGAAACACTTCCCTCTTCTTACTACAGGAATAAACTACAGTCATAATGCTGCAAGTAATGTCAGATATGGCTGATGAACATTTTTTGTTTCTTTTTTCTTAAAAAGGAAAACTAGGAAAAGATTGAGAAATGACAGGAATATGATAAAATAAAAAAAATTTAAAAAAATTTTATTACCAGGTTTCAATAATGATTACTTTTGAGACACTGCAATGCTCTTTAAGCAAATGAAAGATAAGTTATTTTCAATATGGTTCAGTGTTATGAAAATCATTTTGTGGCCAGAAGGCAAATAATGAACAGAGGTCGTTTTTTAGACATCCATAATATAAAAATTCTCTATTAACCAGAATACTTTATTGATTACCAGTAACTACTCAATGTCTCAAATAAGGTTTATTTTATAATCAGAATTCTTCTGAGAGAAAGAGGACAAATTTCCCCAGAAGTCTACAAAAAGCTGTTATCCTATTTACTCCAGTATTTGTTCCATAAAATTATTCTATTGTATCAAATGATATCTATCAAAGTTAAAAGATAATTTCAACTTTCCAATCAATTTAATAATATATAAGAACGAGATAAGTTAAAGTTAAATAAAAATAAAAAAATAAAATGCAAAGTACTATTAAACCCATTAAACTCAAACTATTTTGATCACTAGCAAGATTATTAAGTAAAATTTATTTAAATTACTTTCATCATAAATGAAATTATTCAAGTAAACTGCTAATTCAACTTTCTTTAATCAAAGGTGAATTTTTGCTGCCTACTATATATTAAAAGGCACATTCTATGAGTTAGAAGTAATATACATTTATAAAATTAAAAAGTCTGAATATGAAAAGCTTTAGAGATAGGCTTATTTGGGCATCTGACTTCACATTCACACCATATTCCAAAATGTTTTTGCTGTAGAAAGTTTCTGTCTTGACAAAAATATAAAAATTCCTCTATTTAGATGGACCAATATAAATTTATAAAATTCGATGAACATACCAATTTTTTCCAATAATATTAGAATAAATGCATGCCTCTCGTGTCACTACAATGATTTTTTAATTTTTTTATTCCACTTTACTCTGAAATGTCCAAGTGTATTTAAAACGATCAAATCATGTATTTCAACCTTCTTCCTAAAAAATAAAACTAGAGATGTAGATAGGCAATTTTTTACTCTGTTTCTCCAAAATGTATCTTTGAATCTGAGATGTCTACATAATATTAGATGACAAAAGTTCCTAAAGTAATAATCTTTACATGGAAAGTAAAATAGCTGGTCCAAATTGTCACAGCGACTCAAATTTTAAATTCATGCTACAGATTATTTTCAATTATTAATCTGTTCTTGCTTGTGTTACTAAATATTTCGAAAAGTTAACATAACAGTCTGTATAAAGAAGTTTATATTCTGTATAACAAAGAGAAAAATGATGTCAGAAGACTTCCAGATTACCATTTCAGGAATGAATACACACTTACCTGATTTGTCTGGCTACTTAGGTATGGCTCAAAATCATCATCATTCACAGCATCTTTCTGATGAATCGAACCATTTTGTACTGAAACTAAAAAAGTAAGACTGATAAGATACTGATGATAGTTTTCAGTAACTACTCAATGTCTTAAGATACTCATACAGCAACAAAATGTATTCATTCTTGTTCAATCCAAATCGGGGGGGAAAAAAATCTACATTGCAATCAGATTAATAATAGCCTCTGAAACAGACATATTTAAGCTCCAGATACTTATTTACTTTGTGACTAAACAACTAGAAAGCAGCTTATATTCTGAAATCTGTCCCTTGCCCTCCTCAAAAGTAGTATTCTGCATCTATGATACAACCAAATATGAAAATACCAAAAAAAAAATTCCAACCACACTACTATACCAATCCCTAAAAATCTATTTTTAAGTAAATTGAGGTTTGTCTTGTTTTCAGGAAAAGGAAAAACAGTAGACTAAAATCACAAAAAAACTTAAATCAAGACAAAATTGAACTTTCTAAAATTAAGGTATCGTGTCTGGTTTTTTCAAAGTTCTGACTTAGCTAGACTCAAAGTAACAAGGAAACCTATATTTAGAAAAAGAAAAACCTAAAATTTCCAAAGGGAAATGTTCATTATAGTTTGAGAAAGTATTTCATACTAAAATTGAAATAGATATCAAAGACTGCTATAATCACTCCTATACCAAATGCTGGTGACTTTTGTACAAAAGTGTTCTTATGATTATGTCAGGCTTTTAAAGTCAAACATTTAAAATCATAAAAACTTAAAACTACTGCCAGCTCTTGATCCAGCTAAGAGTCAAATTACTAGGTAAAAATGAGAACTAGGTATACCATGATACAAACATTTCCTCTAAAATTAAAACTACCAAGTTGGTATTATTTATCCAACACTATTGCCATATTAGTCCAACTGTTGACCAAATTTTACCCTGAATCTTATTTATATAAAATTTAAGAGACACATAATCTATATCCCATGGAAGGGATTCTCAGTATTTAACAAGTAACATGGTAATACAAAAAGTTTGGGCTACTCTTGAGGACTGCTTCATGTTCATGAGGCATAGTGATGTGAAAGGATTTTACATGGAACTGTTGACATAATCTTGGCTCCATACCAAAGTAGTTAAACCAACTATGCCTAGATTAGCAACAGAACCTAAGTTATGCTAACTGGTTCTGAAAACCAGGATAAAATTAGGATGGTTCCTGGTATCAGATTTGTGAAAGACTTGATCTCTCCAGTATAAGAGGTTTAATCATTTTTTTTAATTTTCAAGTTTTCACTATAGTTCCAGTTAATTACCTCTCAAAATGTCCTTTATTCTAGACACACTTTATAGAGTAATAGAGAAAATATTGTCTATTTTACTACCACGAAAAAGCAGCATTTAAAAATCTTAGTTTCAAACAACTAATTATAAATTCCTATAAATTTTCAGTGTCCAGGGAATAATAACAATCATATATTTGTCTAGAATTTAAACATTAATGTACTGAAGGTTATTCTCAAAATTCACCTAAATATTTTCTATCCCACTGTTTTGATCTTCCTTAGTAGATTTTGAATATAATGCAGTCTCCATACAATAACAATCCTCAAATCTGTGAAGTTACTGCTCCAAATTTTTCTGAATACCATCGAAGATCTTAAAATGACACATAAACATATCTACAAATATCTAAAAATACTATTCAAGGAATGTCAGCCTGAAGGAAAAAGTTTCATCAGAAGTAATTTACTCATACTGACAAGCAATTTACATAAAATTAGAATATAAATTATACTTTTTCACTGAATCTCAGAGTCATTTAAGGTTAAATCAAAACCCTTAATATGAATATATCTTTTTTCAAAATACATTTCTGTAACATTCTTAAATCTTTTGGTTGACTTTTTGAATGTCACTTAACTACAATACTATATTTTGAGACTGAAGCTCCAGACCATGAAAATAATCATGAAATCCAACACACAGTCCTGTAGTGCTGAAAAACCTTCTTCAATGAAAAGAGAACAGATGACTTACATGATCTTTCGCCTGCTTTACTCTGCTCTATGGAGCAGAGTCAAATCAAGATAGAACATGGGCCTTAGGAGCCAGGTGATCTTTGTTCTGGTCCTGACTACACCAAGAAGTTAGGAAAGTCAACACATCTGTGCATCAAGTTTTCCCACCTACAAAAACAGGGATAATACCATATACCCTCTATCTCCTCATAGGAATGTTTTGAGGATTAATAAAAATGAGATATTAATAAAAAATAATGACAGTAAAGTGCTTTGAATTTTTAAAAAATAATTTGGAGAGAAGAGAACCATTTAAATACAAAGCTTACCTCCTGTTTAAATTAAAGTTAATTTTTTAAAGGAAAGCAATTATACAAATGCATATGTGTATATATGTATATATATATATATATAAATATACACACATCCTATTGGAAGATGAGTATTATATATATAATATATATATATGTACATACATATATATCTGCCTAATTGTAAAACAATAAAACAAATTGAAGAGTTACAGTAAATAAATAAATGAACAAGTAAATAAATAAATAAGCATGTCCTGAGACTCCAATAAGTAATCTGACACTTGGTCCTTTCCCTGCTTTTTGCATCATCATCAGTACTGCCTTTAAGGGAAAGTGGCAGATCATTGCTCCATCATAAATTTTGCTATTTGTTACCAGATAAAAAGTTTCATGACAAAGTATGTTCTGATTATTAGCAAACACTTGATATTTATTCTTGAATTTCAATGAAACATCTGTATGCTTATCTTATGAATAATAATTAAAGACCCTACCTTAACTAACACAAGTATAAAATGTTTAATTAAATTCAAAATCAAAACATACAACAAATCATAGCTGATACACTGAGTTATAAATGATTCTTGCTTTACAAAAGGAATCACAGGAAATTCCTTTCAAATAGCTTCCATACAGTGCAAGTGTTTTCATACAAATTATTCCTATGTTCTTCTCAGAACATCACTTGGCACAGTAATTAAAATAGCAAAACCCAGTGCTAAAAATATAGGAAGTCAATGGTAACTGAAAAATATTTCTGGAGTGACTTGGGAAATGATTCTATTTTTAATAATTCAATTTATACAAACTTGTCAGGAGCACATCTATTACACAAAGCAGGATCCATCATTAATGAAAACAGGAAATTTTCCATCAATTGTTATAATCTGTACCTATTGTGTTTGAAAAAGAATTTGAAGATAGTTTCGCTTTTAATTCATGAAAGTATACGAAATGAATGACAATAATTTTTTAAATATTAGGGTAGAGTGGTTTCTTCAATTTACACTCATTTAAGAATATTCACTGGTGATTTTTCCCACCAACACTAATGATTATTTTGTTACTATACAGAAAAATTCCAAAACTAAGTATCAACAAAGGAGCTCAAAGCACTTTACCAACATTATTTAATTACTGCATGTATATAACTAATGGTTGCTATTTTTGTATGTATTAAACTAGGTTACAGGTCCCTTCCCTCTTAATCCTCCCTCTGAAGAAGCATAAAAAAGTGTGCTAAGTGCACATACACTACTTACATATCAATTTTAAAGCAGTTTTCAAAATTAATTTCCAATATTTTGCAGGCAATCCAATTTTTCCCTCTTTCACTGTAGATCATTGTTGCAGTACAGATATAGATGAGGCGGTGAAGAGGAAATCAACAAAACATAAAGAGCTTTGCTTTCTTATAGATGACACGAAACATGTTTTCTGATAGGCATGTTGTGCCTTCCAATTTATACAGCAGAATCCAGAGATCAGACTAAACCTGCTGTAAATACAGTAATCCTCATAACATACCAGTGGGATTTATAGCAAGTGTTACTATTTTCATTTTACAGGTGGAGGGAAAATTCTGACCAAAGGTGAAATGTGTTCAAGCTCACTTGGCAAGTCAGTAGCAACAGCCAGTATTAGAACTCAGGTCTCCTGGGACTCCCAGTCCAACGTTCTATCCATGGATGAGACTATGAACTGAACAGTAAGGGGGAAAGAAAGAAAAATTCTTGGATAAAGAACTACCCAAGTAAGCTCTCTCTATGTTTTTAAAGACAATAAAACAAAGGTGTCATTCAATTAATTTTTTTACTCCAAGTGTCCAAAAAAAAACCCCAAGCAGTTTAGAAGCATTTAAGAAATCATTTCAATCTAAGATACCAAAATTACTATTAAGACTTCTTTTCAATGTAAGTCAAAAATCAAATTCACTGTAATTGGTATTCTTTTCAAAATACCATGCTAGGAAAAACTTCGGATACCCTTTAGAATTTGTTTACTTACCTTAAAGCTGCAAACACAAATATTTAGCAACTTAACAACTTTTCCATTTAAATAAGTCAATTATGCCTGGTGAGTAGTTGGAAAAAACAAATTTCAAAGTCTTCCATTAGGTAAGAAGACTAATAAAGGATTGTTAATGGGTTACTATTACTCCCTTTCTTTTCTAAATAAAGTCCCGTGCCCCCCCCCCCCAGGGCACCTAGGTGGCTTAGTGTCCTTGGAGTCAGGAGTACCTCCTGGATTCAAATCTGGCCTCAGACACTTAATAATTACCTAGCTGTGTGGCCTTGGGCAAGCCACTTAACCCCATTTGCCTTGCAAAAACCTAAAAAAATAAAATAAAGTTCCCCCCCAAAAAAACTCCCCAATTTTCATTAAAATGCTAAGTTACATTAAATAGGCAATATATCTCATACCAAAAAAAACCTCACAAATTAAATGCAATAAAATGGAAATAGAACTTTAATCTCAAATCAAAGTATATGAATGAGAAAGCAGGGAGAAAGGAAAAAAGGAAAGAATGAGAGGGGAAAGAGAGAGGCTGAGTATGGGAGGGAAGCATATACTCTCCAGGTGGCTATGGAAGAACTAATGTTTTTATATAAAATAGAGCAGTGAAGTTATAATGTTAATCACAGATTACAGTTTTATCATACACAAGTTCAGATAACAGATGATTCTCCTTCCAAAAAATAGACATCTGTTTTAGATTATTTTAGAACTTTCTATAAATCCTACAGATTTTAGAATTTCATATAGACTGATATTCACATTAACACCAAAAATACACAAAAATGAAATAAAAAAAAAAATCACATGATTTAGTGAAAGGCAGATTTACATTTCACAATAATGTTAATAATGTAAGTAATAATGATGTGAAAAATATACTTCAAGATAAATATAAGGGACAATGAAAGAGGAAAATGAACTTTATATGATAGTTTTAATTAGTGGAATAAAAATTTGCTATTAAAATAGAAAATAAACAAGAAAAAATACTTTTTAATATTTATAATTTCAAACCCTAAAATACTACCAAGTCAGCGATATCTTGTTTTCACTTTAAAACAATCACTTAATTGATACTTTTCCCTTGAAAAGTGTTATTCCATATTTTTCATGTCACATGATTGTCATGTTTTCATCAGCTGACTGGAAAGCACCATGTTTAATAAGCAAACATTCCTTTAAAAGGAAAAAAAAACTCCAGTAATTCATATTGATTGCAAAACTTTTTCAGGATGCCTTTCATTTCATATATGTAAACACGTTATTAGACAACTCATAAATTATTCCTAAATTAGAACATACCTTCCGCATGGACCAAAGACTCATTCACCCAACTAGACAAATGACAGCATGCTACTTCAATTGTGATTTCTGTGTTGATGCTTAGTAACTGATTTTAGTACAACTTTTAGTGAAGAGCATAACAATTTTCATTAACGTGTGGCTGAATGTTAAGTGGGCTGGAACTATGTGTCCCAATTAATCTAGAGATGTCAAGCAAGACATCAACTTTAAGAAGAAACTTGTCTACATATGAAGTGCAGAAACTTTGTGGTATAGTTACATAATACCATAGATACGTATATGACTGAGAATTATCGCTCTATCCATAAATAGCTTTTTCTCTTTTAAAAAAACGCTTTGAAAATCTGTTCAGCACTCCTCTTCCAAAAGGGAATGCAAGGCGGGAAAATGCTGAAAGTCTGGGTGGCATTTGAACTCATGAAAACAGTTCTTAGGTCTGATTAATCTGTTTCTATTTAAAGTTTAACGTTTTAAAGGAAAAAAAAATTGAGCCAACACTCCAGCCTCAAGATTCACCCAAAAGGAAACAATATTTAGGTAAAAAACAATTCACGCTCACCTTTATTTCCTTGCCCTTTAGGTCTCTGTGTAACAAGATGAAGAACGGTTGTAGTGAGGGAGAGAGGAAGGAGGGGGAAAAGCGTGTTAATCAAAGAAATCACCAAATCCAAGTTCTTTTTAACTTAATTGGCGTAGAATTGCTAGAGCCCACCATCCCCCACCCTTCCACCATCTTTAAGCCGTCTACCAACCACTGCTGGCCTCCTCGGAGTGTGCCCCGGGCCGAGCCTCCCAGCCCGGTGGCTCTCCGCGCTTCAGTACCGAGCACGCGCTCCCTGGCTCTGCCGGCGGCCGGGGCCGGGGGCCCACACCCCGGCCGGCCCCGGCCCCGGCCCCGGCCCCGCACGGAGCGGCAGCGGGAGCCCGGCAGCACCGTTACGGGCCGGCAGCGGCGGGGAGCAGAAGCCACGAGGATCGGGGCCTGGCCGAGCGGAGGCCTCAGCGTCCTCACCTGATCCACGCTAGTGGCTGACATTCTTCACCGCAACCCGAGAGCCGCCGCCGCCGCCGCCGCCGCCGCCGCCGCCGCCTGGGCCTCTCCCCGCGCACTCCCAGCCGTCGGCCGCCGCCCTCCGCCAAGTGATTGTCCCTATCGCCGCCGCCGGCTGCGAGGCCAGGGAGGAAGGAGGCTGGCGCTGGGGAGACGGAGGAGAGGGGCCCCTGCTTTCCGCTTGCTCGTTCCTCTCCTCTCTCTCGCACTCCGCTCCTCGGGTCCACAATGGCGGACAGACTCCCCGTCTCACTTCCGCTCCGCTCGGCCCTGACCTTCCGCTCCCCACGCTGACGTCCGCGCTGACCTCTCTTCTCCCCCCCCCCCCCTCCCGCCACTAAACCTAGCTCCTCCTCCCCTCCTTGCATCACGTGAGAGGGGTCCCGCAAAGTTTTATTTCCGGAAGCGGAAACGGAATCGCGCCCTGCGAGGACGCAAGCGCAGAGGCGCTGCCACGCTTCCGGGAAGCGCGGGAGGGGCGGGTGCGCCGGGGATGCGTGGCTCTGGAGTTTACTAACAGCCTCCTCCGAGCCGGGAAAGGAGGAGCGCTGGAAGAGTGGGGCACGTGAGACGGCCGTGGGCGAGGCACGTGGCTGGCCGGTGCGCACGCGCGGGCGAGGCCGAGGCTCCGGACTAGCTTCCGCATGTGCTGACCCAGGCCCCCGAGCCTGGGAGCGGCCCTGCGGCCCGCGCGCCTAGCCCCGCTAGCGGGGCCTGGGCCAGGGTCGTGGCCCCAGCCGAGGAGCTAAGTGAGGACGCGCGGCCCGGGGCCCCTCCCCGGCCCCTCTGCTCCTCGGGTAAGTGGGGGCAGCCCGGGCCCAGCGGCCCCAGATTCTCAATGATGAAGGGAATGGCCTTGGAGAGGCTGAGGGCCACGGGCCGGGCCCAGCCCTAGGGTGATGCCTCCGGGGAGCCCCCAAATTTGTGCTTAAGTCAGTGGTGCTCCCCGAGATCCCCTGCCCTGTCCAAGCCCTTTCCCCCATTTTTCGACTCTTGTGATCAAAACAAAACAACAAAAACTTGGTTATGACCTAATTCTTTTCTTTGTTAGGTTTTTTTGCAAGTGTCTGAGGCCGCATTTGAACTCAGGTCCTCCTGACTCCAGGGCCCTATGACCTAATTCTTAAAAAAAGGAAGTTCCCTGTTGAATTCTCCTGCATCTCTCCCTTTAAGATTTGTGTTTTTGCTCACTATCATTTATGTAGCATAACTGGAATGTAAATGGATGTTATTAGAATTTACCTCATTTAACCAGCCTCAGACACTTAATTACCTAGCGGTTAGGCCTTGGGCAAGCCACTTAACACCATTGCCTTGCAAAAACCTAAAAAAATAAATAAAATAGGCCAAGTGAATTTGAATTAATGAGAAAATTCGTCAGACCTTGCTATATCTGTGTTGTCTTGGAAAGAAACCCATGCAGACTGAGAGAAAGCACGTGTATGTCTGATTGACAGTCTTTTTAACCCTAAAGACCCTTTCTGGGTATATTTTAGGCAACTAGGTAATGCTGTAGATAGTGTTGGACTTGGAGGCAGAACTGAATTCAGATTTTCCCTCCAAAACACAATTCTCTGTGTGACCTTAAATATGTCACTTAATCTCTATCTAGTGTTTTTCTTTTCTGTGAAGTGGGGATGATAACGACACCCAGTTTTCTAGGTACTAGTGAAAATCAAAAGAGATGATGTTTGTAAAGACAATAATTAATCAACATTTGGTACCTCTTCAGGCAGGGTCAGTAAAAATTTTTCTTGCATCAATTGCTACCCAATAAGGAGAAATGTAAAGTATATAGTAATGTATGTTATATAATATATAGTGTATGTATGCATATATATTCCATAGTAACATATATAGTATATAGTTGTAAAATAACATAGTATAAAGTGTATAGTAATAGTGTAGTTATATATAAAATAATATATGGCATATAGTATATAAAGCATATAGAAATATAAAAACAGAGTAAGAAACCATCTTTTCTTCAGGGATTACAGTTTAGTGTATGTGTTGTAGGAGTTGGAAGAATGGGGGAGGCTTATGATGTGTTAGCCCCAGAGCCATTGGAATCTTCTGTTCTTATGACTTTGAACATACATTTTCAGTCAGCCTGGTTCTCCTTTTCTAGCAAAAGGATTTTTTAGTTAGGGAGAACACTAGTACTTAGCTACTTTATACTGTTACCTTTGTGTATCAAGCTGGTTTGAGCAATCCTTGGTAAAAAAACAATCATGCAATGTACATATATTTCCCATTTGTGTGACATAGTTTAAAAAAAATAAATGCCCCTAATCATTTTGAAGCTCCTCATTTAATAGATGAAAGTCATTGGTTGAAGTGAAGTTGATCCAAGATTAACTAAATATAGTTGTATCAGAGCCCAACATTTATTGACTATAAATAAATTGACTGTTTTCCCCCCCTTGATTACAAAATAATGTAAATATGCCTACACTTGGCATTGCTGTTAAATAATATGTGAAAAATAAGTAAAATTACCAAAATCAAATTGTTGAGTAGTACAAAAGCATAGTTAAAGAAATAATTTTGCTCTGCTGTAGTTTGGCTTAATACAAAAGAGCCATAAAAAAATTAGTTTAGGATATTAAAGGTTATTTGGGTCTAGTTTTCACAATTAGTAGAAAGATTCCCCTCTAACACATTTATGATGGAATCAGTCAGTCTCAGATCAAATACTTAGTCGGTGAATAAGATGAACCATGTCAATGTTAGGCAGAAGGTCTTGTCCTTTGTCTTATCCAGGTAAGTTCTACCTTCCTTGTAAAGTCAATCACAGCTTCTGAGTTACTTTTAAATTTGATTCTAACTATTCTGTCACCTATTTTTTTCAGGTTATACATTCTCAAATCCTTTAATCATTCATATGTACAATAATTTACAGTCATCTTACTATCTTCTATTAATAATCCTCTTCCCTGATTCTATTCATTCAGTTTCAGCAAATATTTAATATTAACTTAATCAGCAAGTACCAGGCACTTTTCTACAAATTGAGGATACAAGTAAAAAAAGAAAGAAACAACTTTACTCTCATGGCTGAACCCAAAGAGTGAGACAGACCAAAATTTGATAAGTTTGGAGATCTTTAATTTCCCAAGGACTGCCTGGGGATGAAAGAGTACCCAAATCATATAGTCCCTGAGTATTCAGGGGATAGGAATTTTATACTGTTTTGGGGAGTGGGGTATTAAGAGCAATCAGGCTACAGAAGCAAAGACAGCAGTTAGATATACTGTCTTGTCATACTACTACAAACATATGTAAACATATGGTTCAGTATAGATAGGGGACTAGACAGAGTGGAAAAGGGTCAAGGTCTTTGTGTTATGTCTGAACATGTTTCCTGAGATGGAGGGAGTCACACAGTCATGGGCTTCCCACAGGTGTGAGGGAGTGAAATACTCTCTTATGGTTCCAGCTGCATCTGGGAGAAGGGGAGGCAGTCCTAGGAAGAAGCAAGAATTTTACATATACAGCAAGATAATTAGGCTAACAAGTGTGCTTTGTGAATCTTACACAAATTTAGAGTCAAGCATTTGGGTCCTGTCAGATTATTTTCAGACCCAAAGGCACCTAGCCAAAGTTATATTTCTGAGGAGTTAGGGGCGGCTAGGTGGCGTAGTAAATAAAGCACCGGCCCTGGAGTCAGGAGTACCTGGGTTCAAATCTGGTCTCAGACACTTCATAATTACCTAGCTGTGTGGCCTTGGGCAAGCCACTTAACCCCATTTGCCTTGCAAAAAACCATATATATATATATATATATATATATATACATACATACATATATATTTCTGAGGAGTTTCCTTGGGGCCCAGAAAAGTATCAAGGACCCCTTCTAAACAGGAATTACACAAATATTGATATTGTGCTTCATTATGACCATCCATTGTAAAAGAGAAAACTAATTCAATCAGTAAACATTTATTAACAGCCTACTGTGTTCCAACTATGTTGCTAAGCACTGGGGATACAAAAAGAGCAAAAAAAATTCTTGCCAATGTCTGAAGCAAGCTTTGTATGGGATAAATTAAGGAAAAATTAAGAGGGAAAGCACTAGAATTAAGGGAGGGGTGAGGAAGACTTCCACTAGAAGTTGGGATTATAGTGGGGACAAAAAAGAAAGCCCAAGAGGTATGTTGGCTTAACAGAAAATGCCTGGAGCTATCTCCCTAGAATTTCTTGTTCTTGGAAAGAGGTCAATGTCACTGGATTGAAGAATACTGAATGGGAGATAAAGTTTGTAAGAAGACTAGTAAGGTAGGTATAGGTAGGAGGATACTAGATTATGAAGGTCTTTGGATTCCTAATAGATGAGTTTTTATTTGACCCAAGAGATAAGAAGTCACTAGAGTTAATTGAATAGAAAAGTGACGTAGTTGTCCCTGCACTTTAGAAAAATCACTTTCATGGAAGATTGAAGGATGGATTAGAGTAGAGGACAAAAGGCAGGCCTCAAGCAGTCCAGCTGTGAATTGGTGAGGGCCTGAACCAGGGTGATAGTGTCAGAGGAGAACAGGGGGTGTATTCAAGAGATTTTCCAAAGGTGAAACCAATAGACTATGACAGGAGCTTGGTTAGGGAATGTAAGAGAAAATGAGCAAACCAGGACAACTCTTAGATGGTAAACCTGAGGGATAGGAGGATGGTGGTGTTCTCTACAGCATTAGAGATGGTAGAAGGTAGGGAATTGGGGGGGGGGGGGGGGATAATGAATTCTGTTGTGGACATAGCAGGTTTAAGATATCTCTTGGACATCCAATTTGAGATGTCTGAAAGGCTGTTGGAGATAGGCGATTGGAGGTCACTAGAAAGGTTGGTGCAGGATAGGTAGATTTGAGAATCATCTGTATAGACATAGTAATTAAATCCATGGGAGCTGATGAGAAGAGTCCAGAAGACAAGAAGGTTCAGGACCTGTGAGACACCTGCAATTAGAGGGCACAATATGAATGAAAATCTGGCAAAAGTGCCTAGAAATGATCGATTATGAAGAGAACCAGGAGTCATTCAGAAGTGTCAGTGTAGTTCATATAAAAATATATACAGCATAAAGATAATATATATTTAATCTACAAACAAGGAAGGCATTAACATTAGGGATGGCTTGATGTAGAAGATTCTGGCAGCTACATTTTAAAGGAGGAGAGGGATTCTGAGTGAAAGTAATATTCCATTCTACTAACGGGGACTACCACTGCAAAGATAGAGAGATGGGAGATCTTGATGCATGTCACAGACAACAGCACTGGAGAGATAGGTTGAAACCAGGTTGTGAAAAACTTTCAGAGCTGAAAAATTTATATTTTATTCTCAAGTGAGTAGGAAACTTGAAATTAGTTGATTAGGGGAGTCATAATGAAGTCTATTCTTACAGAAAATTATTTTGTCAGTAATGTGTAGAATGAATTGAAATGATGTGAAACTGGTAGGGAGATCAATTAGGAAGCTGTTGTAATAATCTTGGTCAGAGATGTTGAGAGCTTGTAATAGCTGAATGAATAGAGAAGGAATCAGATAATAAAGATCTCTTCAGATAGAAATGCCAACCAGTTGAATCTATGAGGTGAAAGACAATGGGAAGTCTAGAATTATAGACTGCAGACTCTAGGAGAGCAATGCCTTAAAAAATAGAAAAATTTGAAAGAGGGGGGTCCTGGGGGGGGGGGGATAATGAGTTTAGTTTTAGACATGTTGAGTCTAAGAGAAGTCTATAGGAAATCCAGGTTAAAATATCCAATAGGCAGTTGGTGGAACAGGACTGAAGCTCAGACAGAAAACAGAAGACAGTTAAACCTCTGAAAACTGATGAGGTTTCAGAGAGGAAGAGTATAGAAGAAGAGAAGAGGATCCAGAGCAGAACCTTATGAAACACCTACAATTAGGTGACATAACACAGGTAATGTGGTAGCAAGTAAGATTGATCAAACAGATTCAGGAGGGGAACCAGGAGAGAAAAGATAATGAAAATCTAGAGATGGAAGAGTATCCAGGAGAAGAGAGTTATCAAGGAAAGTGATCAGATTTGTCAGTTGAGAGCATTGCTGCTGCTGAAGAAAATTTGAGTTGAGTGAAGAGGTTGAAAGCCAAATTTAAAAGGGTTGAAGAGTAAGTGAGAGGAAGTGGAGACCCTGAGTAAAGACAAATTTTTAAAGAACTATGGCCTAGCAAGGGAAGGGAGATAAATAGGATGATAAGACCTAGTGTGTGTGGGGGGGGGGGGGGGGGTTGAATATAGGGTGATACAATTCATTGGACAGTTTGTTTTTTAGGGGTAGGGGAGACTTGGACATGTTTGAAGGCAATAGGAATCAGTTGAGAGAGAGGTTGAAAATTCTAGATGGGTATTATATATCTAGACCCATTTAATATTCTAGGAGGTATGATCAAATAAAGGAATGTCAGAGTTTATACTTAGGGAAGTGAATAATGACTAGAGCTAGTATGTGACATGGGAAAGAGTAAATGAATGTCACCTCTAAAGTGAGATGTATGAACACATTCCAGCAATGATTTGATTTGTATAGAGTACAGCAGTGCAATTATTACCTGTTAATTAGACACTGTTTTTCTCCTAAAGCAACTTAATTTTTTTAGCTACAGCATACTTTTGATTACTATTAAACTTATTGCTGAAAGGAAAAATAGTATAGCTGTAGAGGACTTGTCCTTGTAAGAAGAAAATTGGGTTCAAATCCCACTTTGGCACTAGTTCTGTGACCCTGGGCAAGTCACTTAAATTAAGTGCCTTAGGCAATTCCCTAAGACAATCCATTACAGATAAGTTGCTAATACAAGCCATGCTGGTTGAGGTGGTTTCCTTACTTGGAGTTGCTTATGCCCATAAGATTAAGGATCCCTCAAAATAAAACTTATGACCACCTGGTTACAAGCCACAAATCTTTTAGCATAAATTGTTCATGTCAATTGTTCCTAATCCTGTATGTGTACATGAGAGTTTTGGTTTGCTTTTAAAAATTCAGGCCTTAGGCTCACATTTATTTATTCTACTTAAATGTAATTTATTAAAATCCTACTCTTAAAGCACAAGTGACACTAGGTTCCCAAAGGTTTTGTTGATAAATTCTGTCAGGACCTATCATCCATTATTATGGACCCAGGTCCTTATGTGTCTATCCAAGAGCTCATCCTCCAAGGTGAAGAATTTTTAAACCACAGCAGTTTTTGAAGACTCAAGTTATGGATGATTACAAACTGTACCAAGTGGAAGAAGTTGTCAAGATAATAAATTCATGGATCCTTGGAATGCTGAAATAAATTTATCATTTCAACATAGTGGTCCAACCTATTGAAATCTTTGTAAATTCTGATTTTGCCAATTCTTGTTTTAGTTTTGCTTTCTTGATTTTTCTTAAATTTGATTGACCTGCTTTCTGTATTCTTAACCTAATTTAAAAAAAAAGATATTTAAACATAAAAATTACACTAAGATTTAGGGACATTGTATACTACTTTGAAGTTAATACCAAAATCTAAATTTATAAAATATCAATTTTTTTAATGTTGTATACATTAAATATATACCTATATGCATAATTTACCTAATCCTGTAGGCTGTTTAAATTTATATATTTAGAAATATAAGTAGCCTTTTTTGTACTTGTCAGTTAGCCAATTATGTCCACTTATAGTATCATAGTAATAATGACATTTTCTATAGGATGTTAAATTTTGCAAAAGCAATTTATATAAATGATTTCATTTGATTAGAACTTTTATGCTTTTCTGGTATTTTCTTGCTCATTAATACCCTCTGTCCTCCCACTGCCAATCTTTCCAAAGTTTCTTAGTTACTATAGTCCCTCTCTAGTGAATTTCTTCACTGTTGTCCTTGGTGAAAGAAGAGGCCTTATGTTGTGATCCAAAGTAAAGAAACTGGTTTTTCTCCTGTGTCTGGAAAACTGGCTCCAAAAGAGAATTTCTCTTTTTAAAGAAAAGTAAAGTCACTTTTTAATTTAAAAAAAAACTTTCATTTTTATGTATAAATATGGGAGTGATGATGATGATGTTTGTTATTAATTCTCAATGAAGACTATGGCATCAAAGAAACTATGACTTGGAACTTGAATTGGATTTGAGAAAGGAGAGTGCTGTGCTAAATCACAAGCCTCACTTTCTCCTCTGGGGCCATCTAGGGCCATTGACCCAGTCATGAATCAGGATGAATGTAGATAACTCTGGATGTGAGGTAGTCAAGGTTAACTTATTTGTTTAAGGTCACACAGGCAGAAAATCTCTTGAGACTGAATTTGAACTCAGGTCCAGTGCTCTACTCATTGTGCAATCTAATTAGTATCTATGTTTCCATTAGAAGATGTAGAAAAATATATTAATCAAATGCTTCCAACATTAAATCTGATTTAATCTTAAACATCTTTTCCAGGAATGTAACATTTTTAGTAGAAAGAGTTGTTTATATGTAATCAATCAAATGAGATTGCTGCCTTGGAAATTTGTTCTCCACATGTTTTCAATAAAAATATACATCTAATATATACCTCAGTGTAAGACTTTAATAACTATCATGGAAAAAAATTGATTTAGAAGACAAAAGGAAATTGATGCACGTTAGGACAAATCAAATGTTTTTCTTAAGTTTTGCCAGAAGTTGAAAAAAGTGTATGTTTTTCTCAGAATGTTGATTAGGAAAAACTAAATTATATTATTTGTTGAAAATGAATATAAAAAAATACTGAAAAAATTAACCAGATAGCTATTACTTGTAACAAACTTTGTTCTTCAGCTAAATTAATCATCTGCTACCATTACATATCAGTGAGGTACCCATTGAACATTATCTACATTTTCTACACTGTGTGAGAATCTTTAAAGGAAACAAAAAAATTATCCCATTTTGAAAAAGGGTATATGAAACTATCCCCTAAGACTTTTTAACATATTACTCTATGTTAATTTCTCTTGCTCTTGCTCAAGCACTATTCTCCCACTACCTAGAGAATACTCTTCCCACCTCTGCCTCTCACAATCCTTGTCTTCAGACCTCAACTTAAATACTACTTCTTATAAGAAGCTTTTTTCCTGATAATCCCACTTGCCTTGAGCTCCCAAATTACTTTTTCTTTTCTTATAAGACCCTCTTTGCTATCTTGCTAATCAATGACCCTACCTCCTTCCCCAAAAGCCCTTTCTTAACCCTTGTATTCTCATTTGCTGTATTTGAAGTAGTTAAATACAGGATAGCAGTTGGGATAAATAGGAAAAGTTTCATGCAGAAGATGGTTTTTAAGGTCTCTTCCAATTCTAAAATTCTATTTATCTGTGGCTATTAGGTGGTATAGTAGTACATAATTTTTTATTAAAATCTAATTTATCAAATTGACTAAACATGGAAAAAAATGTAGTATATAATAATTAAGCATTTATTTGTATGGCACAGCCTACTTTTTTTTGAAGTTGTTGGAGAGAGGGAACATCATTTAGTCATGAGGTGGTGAAGTAGGGGCAGCTAGGTGATGCAGTGTAGACTCATCTTCCTAAGTTCTAATATGGCCTCAGGCACTAATTGTATTTGCCTCAGTTTTCTCATCTGTAAAACAGGGTGATGAAGGAAATGACAAATCACTCCAATATTTTTGCCAAGAAAATCCCATGTGGGGTCACAAAGACACAACTGAACAATGGATTAGTGAAGTTTTCTTTGAAGAAGTAGAATTTGAATTGAATCTCAAAAGATGACTAGAATTTGATTTCATATCATAAGTTGTTTGGGGGGGGGTTGGTATTTGGTAATTTTTATGTGGGTAGCATTACTGTACAGCCAGATAGTATACATGAAAAATTCAAGACATGGTATAAATCCTCCAAGGGTATAATCCAATTTTATCTATTTATAATATAAAACAAGCATCATAAAGAAGGTTATACTTAAACTGAGTCTTGAAGGGAAGGAATTCTAACTTGTGGTGAAAGACATAACAAGCATCAGGAACAATTTTGTACAAATGCTTGGAGTCAGAAAATGTAATATTCTTTATGAATGAAAAGACCACATTGTTAGTGCCACAAATTGTATGATGATGAATAAAACAAAGCTAGAAATATAAACCAGGCTAAGCTATAAAGTATGCATTAGAAGTAACAAGCATAAGACTTTTTTTACCCTTAGGAAAATAAATTTTTATTTAACTCATTTCTGTACCTCTAAGAACAAGAGGGATAGAAAGGTCATCTTTCATCTGAAGATATCCTAGTCGCTAAATCAATTTACAATTGAATAGGTAGACCTGTTTTGGAGTCCCTAAACTCAGCAAAATCCAAACCATCCTAACTCCCAAGGCTTTGATAAGACCTACCCCCATGTTTAACATAACTGATAAAAACCATGATCCGGAGAAAGAAAGGGTTCATTTCTGAAATAATTAATGGAATTATTGATAAATATCCCTCTCCTCAGTGGTGTGACTCTAAATATAGTGAACTGATCCAAAATACAGATGAGGGCTCCCTGATGGAAAGGTCCTGAGGAGCTCATCTCCGGTAACCCTTGCCTTCTGACCATACTAAGGAAATAAAAATGAACCACCAAGATGTTTTCTCTTTGAACTCTCAACCTTTCAGGTTCTTCTTTCATGAAAGATTATTGTAGGTCTAGTGAACATTAAGCACGTTTATTTTAAGCATAATATTTTAAAATCTCAAGACACTTATAGGGAAACATGAATACATATTATCCTTTTCTCAATGATCCCATTTGGGTTTTGTTTTGTTTTGGGTTTTTTTTGGCAAAGATATGGGGCTAGATTGTCATTTCCTCCTCCAGTTCATTTTATAGATGAGGAAACTTAGGCAAAGAGGGTAAAGTGACTTGTCCAGTCTAACAGCTAGCCAGTAAATGTCTGAGGCCAAATTTAACTTCATAAGGATGAGTCTGATTCCAGAATTAGGCATTTTATCTACTGTGCCGCCTAGCCACCCCTATGAACACATATAATCACATAGAAAATATGTATTCAAAATAATTTCGGGGAAAATATGGGCCCTAATAAGGAAAGGAGGAAATACAGTCAGAAACTGTGCTAAATGCTGTGGAGGTAGATGCTATTATTATTTTCCGTTTGCTCCCCTCTTGTTCCAAAGCCAAGCTTGGGGATTAAGACCCCACCACAAAGAGGGAGTGTCATCCTGAGTTCGGGGTGGTGTTCTTTTGTTTGCTTGTTTTTGTTCTGTACATTTCTTTTAATAAACCTGTTATATGTTTCAATGCTTATTGCAAACCTCATGCTTGCAGGGGAAATTCAAAAAAACTGTTCTCTTTCAAACAAGCATAGGACTTTATAGTTGATTCCAGAGATCATTGGGAATTGAGTAAGGAAGTGTAACATGAGGTATGTGCTTTAGAAAAAACGCTAATTATTAGGCAAATGTGTATATTAGAGATGAAAAGAATTGAGACCCTTGAGGCTAAGTAGAAGGCTTAGAAAAATACAATAAAAGGTGCTTAGGGCCAGTTCTAGAAAGAGATGAGAGATGTGGAGGAAGGAACCAAAGGATCTGCCAAGGAGATCTGCCAAGGGTTGAGAAATTGAGGTTTATACCCAGATTGTAAATGTCAATAACTAGAAGACAATGGTACTATCAGGCAAAATAGAAAAATCCTTTATCCTTCTCTCCCAGATTTTGGGAAAAGATAATAAATACTATTTAAGACAAAGTAAATTTGAAATGTTTCTGGAATATACAATGTGAAGTGTACAATAGATAATTGGTGGTGAGAAACTAGACCTGATTGTGTTTATTTAGGGAATCTTCTGCATAGATAATGACATTTGAACCTGTGAAAGTTGATATAAGCCCTGAATGTAGTATGGGTCCTGGATTTGCTAGAAAGAGTTGAGTGACTTAGAGACTTGGAGTACACTATGTTCAGGAGCTTGATGTGATGATAAACCCAGCAAAAGAGCCCAAGATAAGTCATTAGAAAGGAGGAGGAGAGCCCACAAAGCAGAGAGTATCCAGCCAGAGAATATGGTCAGTAGTGTTAAATGTTTCTGAATAGTTAATAATTATAATAGAATTTTCATCAATGTTTAGAGGAGAAAATAAAGGATTTGAAATGTACCAAAGAAGAAAACAAGAAACTAAGTAAAGTATGAAGTGAGCACCTCAACTGTGAGTTGTGGGTGATAGCAGGAAAGATTTAGAATAGCTTTTGTGAAGAGTAGAACAGATTATCAAATGGAGGGTAAGAACTGTGTTGTTGCTAAGAGGGTCTTAATCAGTATTTGTTAGTTTGAGTCAGATTTGCAGACTAATTATCTAACCATTCCTTTTCAACCTTCATTTGGTTTTCAAAACTTAAAACTAGAATTGTTTTTTTATTCCTCTCTCCAACCTTTATCATATATATATATATATACATATATATATATATATATATATATATATATATATATATATATATAAAATCAACCTTCTGATTCTTTCCTTTCTTCCTCTCAATCTACTATCTCTTTTCCATTTTATGCCCTTATCTCTTCATGTCTGGATTATTTTAATAGCTGCCTTACTGGTCCTCCTCCTTTTCTAGTCTCTCTTGACTTTGGTTCTTTTCATGTACATCTTACCAGGGTAAACTTCTTTCCTGAATTTCCAATTGCAAATTGCTCAACATCTGTTGGTTTGAGGTTTTGAGGAAGTTACTGCACCTGATTTGATTGAGAGAAAGTTGGAAGCAATAGTGTTAAAACTGCTGGCCATCCTTCTTTTCCATATTTGATATTTGGTGGAATAGTGGGAGAATACTGGACCTGAAGTCATAAAGACCTAAGTTCAAGTTCTGTCTTAATGGTGGCAGCTAGGTAGTGCAGTAGATAGAGCACTGGCCCTGGAGTCAGAAGGACTGAGTTCAAATCTGCCTCAGATACTTAATAATTACCTGTGTGACCTTGAGCAAGTCCATTAACCCCACTGCCTTGCAAAAAAAAAATTCTACCTTAAATACTTAACTACTTGTGGAATCCTGACCAAATTATTAACCTCTTTCAGCTCAGTTTCCTACTCTGAAAAATGAAAATAATAATATCACCTTACCTCACTGTATTGTTGTCAACTTAATGAAATATATAAATGCTAACTGTTGTTAATATTAATGCTAACTGTTGTTATTGTTGTTGTTGTTGTTAGCTTTGTCTTCACTTATTTTTGTTTACTATTCACTACTAGTTTTTTAAAAATACCTAACATTTATCTAACCCTGGTGGATACTACTATTGCCCTCACTTTTCATATCAGTTTTACAATGCAAAACTATTGCTTACATAAATTCTATGCTGTTATTCACTTTTGTCTATATTCTCACCAGATAAAATAAAAAAGTTGAATTTATATTCAAAAAAGTAAAATTAGTGTAACATTAGTAGAATTAACTCACTTGCCCAATGACCATTGTAAAATTGTTACAAATGTTCATTTAACAGATATTAGATGTCTACTATATAAAAATCATCTTGCAAGCTATTGGGTTACTCATTGTGGCTTGATAAGCAGTATTGTCAAACAAACTTCTGGTACTACCTTATCAGAGCCTGGCATTGTAAACTAGTATAACAGTAGCAACAGTTTTTGAGAGGCACTGCCTATTACTCCCAGATCTATGAAGTTTCAGAGTTTTAACACATAGCTCCCCAGAATAAGAACCAAAACTGGGAAGGAATCTGCTTCTAGTTATCAAGTGGTATGGAAAGGGAGAAGCAATAAAAATTAATTACAGCTTGACTCTTGGTTGCTAGTTCCTTCCTATACCAACTCTTTTGGATGAGAGTTCATACCTAACTTCTCACTGGTGTTTTGCAAACACCCAACATCTAAACTAAATGTGTTTCAGAAAGTGGATCTATTGTTTTTGCTCCTGAAGTGGTTTCCAAGAATATCCCCTCTTCATTTTTAATATATTAAAGTGTTTTATTAAAGGTCTTGAGTATAATACTATTTTGATAGAGTACTCCAAGAAAAGATTCCTGAATTCTTTGTGACACTGATAATTGTGAGGCATTTATTTGGAAAAGATTCCAAATAAACTTTACTAGAAGAAAACTATTCTAGCTCGATTCTTCAATAATGACTGAAGTTTATTCAAAATAGACCTAAAAATTATTAAATTTCAACAGATTTTTTTACTTTACATATTCAAATGACTTTTAACCTTTTTTTCCCCCTTATTCATGTCCATGACATCTTGCCACATATTAAAAGGTTATCAGAAGCTTTCTACCATGCTGTCTTTGTTAGGGTAAGTATAGTATACTTCTCCAAAAAAAGTGTAAAGGTGAGCTAAAGTACCTATCCCTCCCTTTGAAATATATAAAGCCAGCTCTCTTCAATTACAACCCCAGGAAAGTTTTTAAAAGCTATGCAAGGGGGGGCGGAGCCAAGATGGCAACAAGAACGGAACATCTCTTAGGCACTCTCTCATAAAAGTTATAAGCTAAGGACTCTAACTAAACTTTCAAGACACAGAACCCACAGAGGGGACCCAGTGAGGCAGTTCTCCTACTCAAGGTAATCAGGAAAAGAGCAGAAAGGCTCTGCTCCCCAGGGTTGGAGGGGCAGCCCGCCAGAGCCAAAGAACTTCAGCCTCCCAGAGGCAGCCCCAGGGTGCTGGGAGCTGTGGCTCACAGCAGTGGAGGCGTTTCCTGAGCTACGCCGGGGGGGGGGGGGGGGGCACTGGGCACAAATTGGGGGAACAGCAGGGGACCTCTGCCATAGCGAGCACCTGAAATCCAGCCCTCAGGGCACACAGAGAGCAGTGTGGCCAGCACAGCTGAGTTCCAGGAAACAGAAACAGGTGGAGCAGGTAAGCAGGAGCCCCTAGGGCATGAGCCCATTGAGCTGAAGGAGGGGAGTGAAGAGAGAGACTGCTGGGGTCTGTCCTCTGTCCCTGGAACAGGACTCTGGGGTTCTGGACACCTTCAGATCCTGATCGCAGTCTAGGCCCCCCCACCTCAGCCCCCGTGGCAGAGGGGGGCACATATGGTCATTCACAGACCAGGAGGGAGGACAGAACCTCACACACTGAGACCCTTGCGGGACTGTCCTAAAAGCTCAGGAAGCACCCCAAAACCAGGCTCAGGTTGGGAAAATAAGCAGAGAAACAAGAACATTATTGAGAAATATTTTGCATATGAGCGAGCCCAAGAAGGATCAAAATACTCAGTCTGAAGATGAGGAAGCACAAGCTCCTGCATCTAAAGACTCCAAGAAAAACAGAAATTGGACTCATTCTATGACAGCTCAAAAAAAGACTTTTGAAAATCAAATGAGGGAGTTAGAAGAAAAACTGGGAAAATAAATGAGAGAGATGGAGGAAAAACATGAAGATTAAGTCAGCAGCTTAGAGAAATCCAAAAAGATGCTGAAGAAAATAGCATGCTAAAAATCAGCTTAGGTCAAATGGTTAAAACAATTCTAAACGTTATTGAGGAGAAGAATGCTTTAAAAAGCAAAATTGGCCAGATGGAAAAAGAGATAAGACCACTCTCTGAGGAAAACAAATCCTTCAGACAAAGAATAGAACTCAGGGAGATTGATGAATTTATGAGAAATCAGGATTTGATACTTCAAAACCAAAAAAAGAAAAATTAGAAGACAGTGTGAAACATCTCATTGAAAAAACAACTGATATGGAAAACAGATTTAGGAAAGATAATTTAAAAATTATTGGAATACCTGAAAGTCATGATCAGGAAAAGAGCCTTGACATCATTTTCAAAGAATTATTACGGGGAAATTGCCCTGATATCCTAGAAGCAGAAGGCAAAATAGAAATGGAGAAAATCCACCGATTTCTCCCCCCCTCCCCAAGAAAGAGTTCCTAAAAAAACCAACCCCTAGGAATATAGCCAAGTTCCAGAACTCCCAAGTCAAAGAGAAAATATTACAAGCAGCCAGAAGGGCACGATTCAAATACTGTGGAGCTACAGTCAGGATCACACAGGACTTAGCAGCAACTACATTGGGAGCCCATAGGGCTTGGAATATAATATACTGGAAGGCAAAAGAGCTTAGAATGCAACCGAGAATCAACTACCCAGTAAAACTGAATGTCCTCTTCCAGGGAAAAAGATGGACTTTCAATGAACCAGGGGAATTTCAAATGTTCCTGTTGGAATAGCCAGAGCTGAACAGAAGGCTTGATCTTCAAATACAGGACTCAGGTGAAGCATGGAGATTGGAGCAGAAGGGGAAAATATGAGGGACTTATTGATGATGATGAACTGCATGTATTCCTGCATAGAAAAATGACATTGATAGTACTCATATGAACCTTCTCAGTTAATAGAGCAGGTAGAGGGAGCTTTTATAGTTGAAGCACAGGAGAAAGCTGAATTTGAAGATAAAATATGGTGTAAAAATGGAGTCAATAGAAAAAAAGGGAAATGTAATGGGAGAAAGAAAAAGGAGAGGGGGGAATAGGCCAAGATGTTTCATGTAATAAGATTTTTCTTTATTACAATGAGGTATTGCAGTGATATGGAAGTGGGGAAGGCAATGGGGAATGAGGGAATCTTTGCTCTCATCAGAGGTGACTAGGAGAGGAAACAGCATATATGTATATACATATGTGTGTGTGTGTGTATCTATATATATACATATACATATATATATATATATATATATATATATACACACACACACACTCAATAGAGTATAGGCATCTGGAGTAAGAAGTGGGGGACAGGGGAAGGGGGGGTGATGTGAGTGATGCAGGAGAGGATGTATCATGGGGGAGTGTGGTCAGATATAACACATTTTTTTTACTTCTTGCAAGGGGCTGGGATTGGATGGCCTGTCTGGGACCATAGGGCCAGGTAGATGCTGGGCCTAAGGGTTGGTAGGGGGGCTCAGGGTCTCTTGGCCCCAGGGCCAGGGATCTGTCTGCTGTGCCACTCAGCTACCCTACAGCAGAGTCAGAGTGAGAGGAGAGAGAAAATATAGTACATGGTAGTGGAGAAATACAAAAGGAGGGAGTACAAAGGAGAAATACAAAAGATCAGCGATGGCAATGGTCGAAAAATATGGAATTAACTTTTGCAATGGACTTATCATAAAGAATGTGATCCACCTGCGACAGAGTTGTTGGTGTTGGAACAAAGACTGAAGCACATTTTTTATTATTATTTGGAAGGGGGGTGCAGGGCAAATGGGTCTGGGTGGCCTGCCTGGGGCCACATAGCAGGGTGATTGTTGGGTGTCTGAGGCTGGATTTGGACCTGGGTGCTCCTGGCTCAAGGGCAATGCTCTGTCCGCCACCCAGCCACCCCTACTATTACTATTTTATTTTATTTTGTGTCTTTTTTCTTTTCTTTTCTTTTTTTTTTTTTTGGTTTTTGCAGGGCAGTGGGGTTTGGGTGGCTTGCATGTCACACAGCTGAGTGATTGTTGGGTGTACGGGGCTGGATATGGGCTCCTGGCTCCAGGGCTGGTGCTGCGCCCATTGCGCCACCTGGCCATACCTACTTTTATTATTATTATATTTTTTAATTTTTTTCTTTCCCCTTTACTTGATCACTCAAGCGAGTCTGGGGGGAGGGGGTATTTTGTTTACTCTTAAACAAGAATTTTTTTTAATGTATAAAAAACACTTGTACAAAATGAGAATAAATAAATATTAAATAAAAAATAAAATCTTAAAAAAAATTTCGAGGTTCACTCTCATACTTATGATGCACCTGGAATGATCATGGCAATTTGCTATTACAGAGAGGGACAAGCTGTTGTAATAATCTTGGTCAGAGATGTAATAGCTGAGTGAATAGAGAAGGAATCAGATATTAAAGATCTCTTAAGATAGAAATGCCAAGCAGTTGAATCTATGAAGTGAAAGACAATGGGAAGTCTAGAATTGTAGACTGCATATTCTAGGAGAGAGAGCAATGCCTTAAAAAATAGAAAAATTTGAAAGGGGGGGCCCTTGGAGGAGGGAAATAATGAGTTTAGTTTTAGACATGTTGAGTCTAAGAGAAGTCTATGGGAAATCCAGGTTAAAATATCCAATAGGCAATTGGTGGAACAGGACTGAAGCTCAGACAGAAAACAGAGAAGACAGTTAAACCTCTGAAAACTAATGAGGTTTCAGAGAGGGAGAGTATAGAAGAAGAGAAGAGGATCCAGAGCAGAACCTTATGAAACACCTACAATTAGGTGACATAACACAGGTAATGTGGTAGCAAATAAATAAGATTGATCAGACAGATTCAGGAGGGAACCAGGAGAGAAAAGATAATGAAAATCTAGAGATGGAAGAGTATCCAGGAGAAGAGAGTTATCAAGGAAAGTGATCAGATTTGTCAGTTGAGAGCATTGCTGAAGAAAATTTGAGTTGAGTGAAGAGGTTGAAAGCCAAATTTAAAAGGGTTGAAGAGGAAGTGGAGACCCTGAGTAAAGACAAATTTTTAAAGAACTATGACCTAGCAAGGGAAGGGAGATAAATAGGATGATAAGACCTAGTGTGTGTGTGTGGGGGGGGGGGGGTTAAATATAGGGTGATACAATTCATTGGACAGTTTGTTTTTTAAGGGTAGGGGAGACTTGGACATGTTTGAAGGCAATAGGAATCAGTTGAGAGAGAGGTTGAAAATTCTAGATGGGTATTATATATCTAGACCCATTTAATATTCTAGGAGGTGTGATCAAATAAAGGAATGTCAGAGTTTATACTTAGGGAAGTGAATAATGACTAGAGCTAGTATGTGACATGGGAAAGAGTAAATGAATGTCACCTCTAAAGTGAGATGTATGAACACATTCCAGCAATGATTTGATTTGTATAAAGTACAGCAGTGCAATTATTACCTGTTAATTAGACACTGTTTTTCTCCTAAAGTAGCTTAATGTTTTTAGCTACAGCGTACTTTTGATTACTATTAAACTTATTGCTGAAAGGAAGAATAGTATAGCTTTAGAAGACTTGTAAGAATATTGGGTTCATCATCATTTTATCTTCCTCATGTTGCATATGTGCTTTTCCCTCAAAGCAAATAAGTTGAATCCCGGTTTACATATGTATAGCCAGAAACTTCTATACATAAACTTTTAGAAATTTTTACTTTCAGAATTTCTTTTAAAACCCATTAGAACATCTTAGGTAACCTTAAATTTCTAACATGTGTTATTAATTCTAATGCAATTAAACAATAATAAAAACAACCAGGCATTCAAGTCAATTACAAAACGAATTATTATGCATGAATTCACAGATTTTTCCCCCAGAAAGGATCATAATTTGTGATATTTTCCTTATCGCCCCTTCAAAGCAGTTACATGTTAATTCCAGGCTTTAATATTACAGTATTCAAATAGCTTACATATTCACAAGAGAACCAAACACTGTTAATATAATTTCTTTGAAGTTACAAAAGAATATCACATAACTGATAAATACATGTACATATATATTCCCTTCCATAAACATATGATGAGACAGGTTATTACCAACTTTATTCCTTTACCAACAAAAGACCTTGTGAGATTGTTGACAAGTATCAATATTGATTTAACATCAAAACAAATCAGATTACAAAAATTTAGTACATTTCTCTTTCCCAAAAATCAGTAATTATATATGATTAAATATTCCCAAATTCCTTGACATACCCAATTATATTTTCCTTCATAATAACATAAATTCTCAAGACTTGTTACAGAACTTTCAAAAGGGACTAAATTACCCTCATTTAGTTCTGTTTCTTTTTTTAAACACTAAGTGGTGACCTTTTCCTATCAAAGGTCTTTCTGCCCTCTTTCCAAAGCCTCTGGAAGACAGGAAGTCTATATTTACTGAACCTTAAAGTCTGAATTAACATAAATTGAATACAGCCTTCAATCTATGTTAGGTTCACAGAAACTTAGCTGACAGCTAAAATCATTTCACAAAACTTTGCCACTTACAAATTTTTAAATGGTAGAAGGGGATAGGCTCAGATCTCGACTATTAATTACTTAAAATTGGACCCTTTCAAGTAATTAAATTCAAAGCCTAAACTAAAAGGAATAACATTTAACTCAAATAACTATTTTCAGATCTGAATTACACAGACACTGACACTGACACAGGCACAAACATACAGAACCAACTCTTTTCTATAAAGATTTCAAATTTATCAAAGTGAGATTGTTGGATACCCTGGCTGGTACCAAATTTCATAATATAAAAACATTTTCCCACCTCTCCAGGCCAGTGTTACAGCAAAATACCACGTGGGAACAGCTTAGCTGAGTCCCCATAAAATTCAACCTTTTTTCCATTTTCTGGGAAAGGGACACAGAAGGTCCAGTATATTTTCCCACTTTTCTAAAAATCTAGCATCTAAAAAAACAGGGTGTGCTTCTCACCTATGGAGGTCAATCCAATCTCCCAAGTTTGGGCAGAGAATCTCTCCTGGCTGGCTCACCATTATTGTAGCCACTGCCTACTTAAGTTTGGTTCTCCCTATGAGGAATCATTATTCAGACACAGGAAAGCAAGGGTGGAAATAAAACAAATGTATTAAAAAGAATTACGGGGGCAGCTAGGTGGCACAGTGGATAGAGCACTGGCCCTGGAGTCAGGAGTACCTGGGTTCAAATCCGGCTTCAGACACTTAATAATTACCTAGTTGTGTGGCCTTGGGCAAGCCACTTAACCCCATTGCCTTATAAAATCCTAAAAAAAAAAGTTACAACACATAAGAAGGGATAGGGAAAGAGAAAGAGATAAAAGAACAGCAGAACAGCCAAGTAGCTTTGACTGAGCCATCAGGTCTGAGAAGACTGCAGCCCTGAGAGGGAGTCCAGCCCAGGTTTTTATGTCTGGACTTTCATCCATAGGGCAAAAGGTGAACTCCCTTCCCCTTACTGGATCTGGAATTAAGTCAAAGGTGAAGCCTAAGGGGATCAGGATACAAATTTCACATTAAAGGAGGAATCAAAGGTAGTCAATTTACATCTCAAGAGTAGGTGGTAGGCAATGTACATCTTCACTCAATTTCTTCATTCACAATTATCTTCATTTTTCCCCTGCATCATAGACACTCATACTTACCCAGAAATGTTAAAAGATTAGATTCAGTTTTCAGATTGAGAAGAAAGAGAAAATCTCTACACACAATTTCTAAGGAAAAGTGATTCTTTCTAGGTGACCTGTTGAGCTCTCCAAGAAGAGTATATTTCTTGGGAGATCATATCTGTCTCTTTACCTCAAGTAAACCTTCATAGTTTGCTATAATTATGACAATAAAAAGTTTCAAGAGATAGTTTCTGGGTAATTTAATCATGTTAAGGTCTACAAGTTATTAATAAATGGATGGTCATTTGGTCCTCCAGACCAAAGACCCCTAAGTGAAGTATTCTTGAGGGTTGGCAATCAACTCTGATTAGTTACTACAAAGATAGATATGGGTTATATTAAAATGAATGTCATGGGGTATGTGCTATAGGACACAACAATTTCCATATCACCAGTCTTGGTAACAGGGAGAAATAACGTTTTCCAAAACAGTCTGATTAAACCTTGCCCTGGGCATTCTTTATTTTAAAATAGTATTTATTTTCATCCATGTGCACATACTTTTCCAGGTTACAAAATTTCCCTCCACCCTTCCCACCCCCATCCCCTCAGCAGGGAACAGTCAGATTAGCATTTTACATACATATTTTGATAAACATGTTGACAAATTAGTAATTTTCAGCATGAAGAATTAATATTAAAGGAAAGATACATAAGAGATAATTTTTATAAAGTGTTCATCAGATTCAGAAGGGTTTTTTTTTTTTGCTGTGTGTTTTCTTTTTCTTCCTCTGGATAGGAACAATACAGTCTACAGCCAGTCAGGTATAGTTGTCCTAACTCTCTGGACTGCTTCCATCAAGATTGTTTATCTCATAATGTTGTTGATGTGTACATTGTTCTCTTGATTCTTCTCTCAGCATCAGATCCTGTAACTCATTCCATGCTTCTCTAGAGTCCCAACATTTATGGTTTCTTAAAGAACAATACTATTCCATGGTATTCATGTACCATAACTTGTTTAGCCATTCCCCAATTGAAGGTGTCCCCTTGATTTCCAGTTCTTTGCCACTACAGAAAGAGCTGCTATGAATAGTTTGGAACATATAGGACTTCCCATTTTTTATAATTTCTTCTAGATATAGACCTAGAACTGGAATTGCTGGGTCAAAGGGTATGAAGAGTTTTATTGCTCTTTTCCCTGGGCAATCTTTAAGAGAGATTTTCCGCCACTGGTAGATTTCTGGATAAGGAAGTAGAAAAGGGGAAAAACCTTGGTCCTACTACAATAATTAGTTATTAAATATGACAGAAATATTCATTTCTTATTTGCTTTAACAATTCTATCTGAAGCATTCCTTCTCTTGAATATCTTAGTGGGAGAGACTATTAGTTGATAGAAAAATTGGTTAGGATTTAGGAGGGGAGGGGTCAAGGAGTAACCAACCTCTATGTGACTGGAGTCAGGGAAACACCTTGGAAGGTTAAGAGCCAGATAGATGGAAGAGGGGTAGGGGGAAGGGCCTGAAGTTGCCTTCTTATTATCTTAATGAATTTACATTTGAGAAGAGAGTTAAACTGAACTATGGGGAGGAAGTCCAGGGAAAATGTCAGAGGAGTATAGATAATCATACCTTAATATTACAGAAAAAACTATACAGATATTTCTCTAATATTTCTCCTTCAACAATAGGCATAAAAAGTTACATATTTAAAACAACCTCCATTGGAATTCTTATTTTTATTCCTATTTTGGTTTTCTTTATTCTAGAGAACTTACAGAAATAGTCTTATTTCTATTTTTTTTACATTGGCAGACAATTAATTATTTGGCAGTAAAAGTAAATTTAGATACAATATAGGTAAAAGACATTTGTATTTCTCCATTTCACACCACTCTAGGAACTTTATTAACCTCCTTGCTTTTCTTGAATTTTTAGAATTTCACAAATAGATTCATTTGGGGAATTTAACCATTTAAAAAAGTATTTCTGCAGGGAAATGTAATTCAGTATGTAGGAACAACAGAATATTATTGTAAAAAACTTGAAGAAAAAACCCAGAAATTTGCTAAATCCTTATATTGAAGCAAGGCACAGGGAAATGACCATGTTGAACTTGCAGAATTTCGCAATGAGTAAATGATAAAAATAGGATTCAAATTCAAATCTTTCAGACTTCAAGTCTAGCATTCTATCTACTAAACACTTAGCTGCCTATTAATGATTAACTGTGAACTTATAAGTAGAGCATAATCATAGAATTTCATTTCTCATACTTGCTGAAGACCAAGAGGGAGAACTCTCTGCAAGAAAGTCTCTGGACTTCTTAGAAATCTATGTCTGGAATAGGATCATATAAGACCTTTTTTTATTTGTTTGTTTTTGCAAGGCAGTGGGGTTAAGTGACTTCCCCAAGGTCACACAGCTAG
Source organism: Macrotis lagotis (assembly GCF_037893015.1). NCBI lineage: Eukaryota > Metazoa > Chordata > Mammalia > Peramelemorphia > Peramelidae > Macrotis > Macrotis lagotis. Next base: position 415,739,889 of record NC_133666.1, read on the forward strand.
GTAATTATTAAATGTCTGAGACTGGATTTGAAGTCCAAGGCTGGTGCTCTATACACTGTGCCACCTAGCTGCCCCTTCATATAATACCTTGAAGGAACTTCAGAAGGTCTCTAATCTAAATGCATTTTATATATTAGGAAAATTGAGATCTAGGGTGACTAAGTTACTTGCCTGAGTTTATTTAAATATTAGGTGTCAGGAGTGGGATTTGAACTGTTAACCTAAAATTGCAAACTTTAAAACAGGGTTAAAATAACAATAAACAAAAAATAAGCCATGAAGTTTTATTCTCTGGAATTTATCAAACCACTGGTTGGTAATGGAGACCATCTAAAAATTATCTCCAAGCTGAAGGAGATCAGAAAATTTATGCAGCAGCGTGGGGGGGGGGGGGGGGGACAATATACATAACAACAACAACAATAATAATAATTTTGTCCTTTATTTTCAAAGAAGACCACAACATCATGGAGGTGATCTCATGACAAGCACAGGGTACTGTGCTAGATCACCAGCCTCACTTTCTCTTCCAGCATCAATTAAGTTGGGACAGCTAGGTGTTGCAGTGGATAGAGCACTAGCCCTGGAGTCAGGAGCACTTGAGTTCAAATTTACCTCAGACATTTAATAATTGCCTAACTGTATGAGTTTGGGCAAGTCACTTAACCCCATTGCCTTAAATAAATAAAAATTTTAAAAAAGATGTCTTCAGAGTTATCTGTTTCTGGATGAGAGGCAATCAGGGTTAACTGACTTGCCCAAGGTCACACAACTAATAGCTGAGGCTGAATTCAAAATTCTCTTCTGACTCCAAGAGGAGTACTCTACCCACTGTGCCATCTAGCTGCCCACATAATAAGAGTAGACAAAACATTAAACTTGCCTGGAGACCCTTCTATTATTTGATATCAGAGAACCATCCTTCAAAATGCTATTTTGCCTGAGGGAGGTAATTTTTTTTTGAGTGTAAGTACAGGAGGGCAGGGTGAGTACTTATTTTCCAAGTCTAAAGGAGGACAGAATTCTTTCTTGGATTAAAGGGGTCAAGACCAGTCTGCCTCTCTTTTTTATCATTATCATTGTTATTTTTTATTTTTGTACAAGTGATATTTTTATAATTACTAAAATATTCCTATTTAAGAGTAAACATACCTCCCCCCCCCAAAAAAATAGACCCTCATGAGAAATAAAGTAAAAGAGAAAAAAATGTGTTTCAGTCTGTGTTCTGATACCATCAGCTCTGTCTCAGGTCGATCACATTCTATATGATAAGTCCATCACAAAAGTTACTTCCATATTTTTCCACTGTTGCTATTGCTGATTGAAATTCCCTCTAACCATACCTCCCTACTACCATATATTATATTTTCTCTCTCCTTTTCACTCTGTCCCTCTTCTAAAATGTGTTGTAGGGTAGCTGAGTGGTACAGCAGACTGATTACCGGCCCTGGAGCCAAGGGGCCCAGAGCCCACATACCACCCCTGAGACCCAGCCACCTGGTCCCATGGTCCCAGACAGGCCACCCAATCCCAGCCTCTTGCAAAAGCTAAAAAAGAAAATATGTTACATCTGACTATTCTGTCCTATGATCTACCCTCTCCTCTCCTCTTATCACCCACACACACCCCTTCCCCCTTCTCTCCTTTTTACTCTAGATGTCTATACCCTATTGAGTGTGTATGCTGTTTCCTCTCTGAGCAATTTCTGATGAGAGTGAAGGTTCCCTCGTTCCCCCTCCCCTTTTTCCCTTTCATATCATTGCAATAGCTCATTGCAAATATATATATATATGCATGTATATATATATAAAATCTTTTATATGAAATATCTTAGCCTATTCTACCCCTCCTTTCTCTTACTCCCAGTACATTTCCCTTTTAGCCATTGACTCCATTTTTATATGTTATATCTTCAAATTCAGCTCTCTCCTGTGCTTCATCTATAAAAGCTCCTCCTTTTACCTGCTCTATTAAATTACAAGTTTCTCATGAGTATTATCAGTATCATTTTTCTTTGCAGGAATACATGCAGTTCATTGTCATTAAGTCCCTCATATTTCATCCTTCTCTTCCATTCTCTATGTTTCACCTGAGTCCTGTATTTGAAGATCAAACTTTGTGTTCAGCTCTGGTCATTTCAACAGGAACATTTGAAATTCCCCTGGTTCCTTGAAAGTCATCTTTTCCCCTGGAAGATGTTCAGTTTTGCTTGGTAGTTAATTCTTGGTTACATTCCAAGCTCTTTTTGCCATCTGGAATATTATATTCCAAGCCCTACAAGCCCTTAATTTAGTTGCTGCTAAGTCCTGTGTGATCCTGACTGCAGCTCCAGGATATTTGAATTGTGTCCTTCTGGCTGCTTGTCATATTTTCTCTTTGACTTGGGAGTTCTGGAACTTGTCTATAATATTCCTAGGGGTTGTTTGTTTTGGATCTATTTCTGGGGGAGATCGGTAGATTCTCTCAATTTCTCTTTTGTCCCCTGCTTCTAGGATATCTGGGCAATTTTCCTGTAGGAATTCTTTGAAAATGATGTCAAGGCCCTTTTCCTGATCATGACTTTCAGGTATCCCAATAATTTTTAAATTATCTTTCCTGCATCTGTTTTCCAGATCAGTTGTTTTTACAATGAGATGTTTCACATATTCTTCTAATTTTTCATTCTTTTGGTGTTGAAGTATTGTGTCTTGACTTCTTGTAAAGTCATCAGCTTCCTTTAGCTTCATTCTATATCTTAAGGATTTGTTTTCCTCAGAGAGCTTTCTTATCTCCTTTTCCATTTGGGCAATTCTGCTTTTTAAAGCATTCTTCTCCTCAATAATTATTTGAACTGTTTTATCCATTTGACCTGTGCTTGTTTTTATCATGTTCAGGGCCACAGCAGCCCAGATCCAGGAAACAGTAGGCATGGAGCCGGCAAGCAGGAACTTCCAGGCAGCTGAGGCCTGAGTGCTCAGCCTAGCCTACCAGAAGGTGGGGAGGGAGACTTCCGAGTGGAACAGGACTCTGAGGCTCTGGCTACATTCAGATCCTGATCAGTCTAGGCCCCCAATAGAACAGGCCCCCTCCTACCTCAGCCCCATGGCAGAGGGGTGTGCTTGTGATCATTCAAAGGCCAGGAAAGCAGTCAGAGCTTCACACATTGAAATCCTTGTGTGTGGGGGGGGTCCCAATAATACACAAAATAATAATACACAAAAACTCAGGAAGCACCTCAAAACCAGGCAAAGGTTAGAGAAATGAGTAAACAGAAAAAAAAGAGGAACACCATTGAGAAATACTTTGTCTATGATCCCAAGAAGGATCAAAATACTCAATCTGAAGATGAGAAAGTACAAGCTCCTGGATCTAAAAACAAGAAAAATGGAAGTTGGGTTCAGGCTATGGTAGAGCTCAAAAAAGATTTTGAAAATCAAGTAAGGGAGATGGAAGAAAAATTGGGAAAAGAAATGAAAAAGATGCAGGAAAAACATGAAAAAGAAGTCAGCAGCTTAATCAGGGAGAACCAGTCTGCCTTTCAAAGTTTAAGGAGGACACATTCCATTCCTCTCAATAGCTAAGAAGTTTCAACCTTTGACCAGGAATAGTTATAAAAGCTTTAACAGAATCCAGGTTCTTTGCCACCGCCCCCCACCCCAAACTACATAATGCTCCCCAATGACATCAGGTAAGGGCCCTGGGTCAGAGAGAGGGTTTCCTGAAGACCAATAGCTGTCCCTCTTCTGCAAATGGAATACTATGGGTTTGACCTGAGTTGTAAAAAAATGCTATGGTCATAATTTTCTTTGTGATAATTTGACCAAATATTGATTTCATGAGTCCACAAAGCTACAGATCTTAACAGAAATAAGGGAGAAAATTATTATAATGGAAAGAACATTAGATGGAGTCAGAATCAGAGTTAAAAATAACTTCAAAGTACATTTGGTTATGCAGTCCATGACCTTTCTAACATATCTGTTACTTCATCATATAATACTTGGTTTGTTTTTGTTTCTGTTTTTAGATCTTTAATGATAGTAAACCAATCAGCTCCTCAGGCAACTAATTCCATTTTGGAATAATTCTGCTAGTGAAATGTTTATTTACATTGGTAAATGGCTTATCCTTGCAGCTTGAAGAAATTCTTGAAAAAAGTTCTTCTGTTGTCCTGGCTGAACATTCCCATTTCATCGAACCATTTCTCAGGTTGCATGATCTCGAGAATATTCATCATCTTTGTTATTCTTCTGACTAGCTTATCATTGTTTTTCACTTGAATCCCAGCTCTGTCGCTTACAATCTATAGTAATATAGACAAATTATTTAAACTCTCTGGCTCTCAATTTCTTCAACTATAAAATGGGGGAAATGGACTGAGACTTATACCAGAAACTGGGGGATAAATACTTCCTTGACCCATAGACTTCTTGGCCCTCTTCTATGGAATCAGCACCAACATTACATACTGTCACCATGTACTTGCTGATTGCTATTAACAACAACTAGGAGAACATTTTTTAACTTTTCATCATAAGGGATGCAGTGAGGACAAATGCTACTGGTGATCAAGAAGGCACTGGAAACCACTAAAGTTTTGGCTGTGGTTCAAAACCCCAACCCCTCCCTGGGAATTTGTTGGAGATTTAGAGTGAAATGAAGTGACAAGAATTGCTTGGGAACAAAAACCTCTTTCACCACACAACCCTTCAGTCCATTATTATTATTAATAATATTACCCTTTCTGACACCAGTATTTCATTAATGGTAAATTGAGAAGCAGAGGAAGGACATCAAGTCAACAATCATTTATTAAGCACTTGTAACTGGGCTGTGCTTACTATTGGAAATATAAACACAAGTAGAGAGTTCCTGACCTCAAGGAGCTTAAATTCTAAGCGGGGGGGGGGGGGGGGGAGACAAAACATAAAGTGAAGCTGAAAGGTGGGAGACAGAGGTAGATGCAGATGAAACTTTGCAAGCCCATAAGTTCTGAATAGAGCCTGAAGAGGAATGAGACATAGCTGACCTGGGCACCCTCCTTAAATGGAAGTTCTAGTAAGAACCCTCAAATTGGAGGGATAGGCTTTGGGGGTGGAAGATCATTCCAAGATGTGAATGGAAGGGCCGGCGTGAGCTTCAGAATGAAGTCTAGAGTGCAGGCTAGAGAGAAATGAAGTGGCTTTCCCAGGATCAAACCTACCTTCTCAACATGACCTTTACTATAACCACTGTTGTTCTCAAAAAGGACCATGACATCAGAGAGGTGATACCATGATAAGCACATGAATTGGATTTGAGTTGAGGAGGGGGTGCTATACTAAGTCACCAGTCTCACTCCTCCAGAGCCATCTGGGTCCAATGATCAGATATGGATCCAAATGACTGGAGATAGCCCTGGATACTAGGCAATCAGGTTGAGTGACTTGCCCAAAGTCACAACTAGTAACAGGTGTCCGAGGCTGGATTTGAACTCAGGTCTTCCTCACTCCAGGAATGGTACTCTATCCACAGTATTACCTAACTACCCCTGATAACTATTACTGGATAACCATCTATCTGTTCCCTCCTATGATCCAGTGAATATGAGGTCTAGCAAATTTCCATCTCCTACTACCAGAAACCCTAGAATTCAGGGTTGCTTATTCCTGAAATAAAAACCTCTTGTTACCTCTTCCTGCATCACTTTCACTGTACTGTCCAACTCATCTCTACCTTTCCCATTTCCAGTCATCTTCCATTTTTACTTCTCATATTTTTCCATTTTGTGCTCACATTTTCTGGTCTACCAGGTGAGAGTTGTGTGGATTTTATGAAGTTGCAGGTATCCTCTCCAGCTGTGGACTAAGTGTAGAAAATCATGGATAGAGAAACAAATATGACAGGATAAAGCACGAAGGACATTTTTATAAGCAAATTCTTCAAGGACCTAGAAAGAAAACTGCTCACCCTTTTGATACTCAAAGATGTATCAGAGCTACTTAATACTTCATTATTTTCATAGTCGGTATCTGTAATCACTTCCTCTATCCAACCATTATCCAAACATCTCATTTGACCATCACAGCAACCCTGGTAGGAAGAAGACTATTTTTAATCCCCATTTTGCAATTGAGGAAAATGAGGACAGGAGAAGCTGTCCAGTGTCACACAGTTTATGTTTGAGGCTAAATTTGAACTCCAATCTTCCTGACTCTGGAACCAGCATTCTATCCACTAGAGCATCTCGTTGCTTTTCATCTGATCACTCATCTGTGGCACAATAAGTATTTCTGAGTAGACAGCAAAGAGGTCGAGAAAGGCACTCTAGAAATAGAACAGCCTTCCCACTCTGCCAAAATAGTCCATCTACTCTGCCATTTGTCTTTAGTCGAACATGACCCAAGGAAAAGTAAATGCCTCAGTCAGGATACTTCAGTTTGACCATGAGGGAAACCCTCTTTATTCCTCAGTGACTTTTTCCAGTGTTAGTATCCCAGTCTCTTCTCTGTTGCTTCTGCAAATCCAGAGAGACAAAACAAGTAGAACTTCTCAAACCCTCTCACCCAGGGTGATAGAAACACGGAATGCCCATTCCTAATGGATATAAGAAAACAACCCCCAAAGAGGCATAAGGTATAAGTAGGCATAAATGGGTATAAGCAAACAATTCCCCAAAAAGGCATAAGAACTTAGACACTAGATTAGAATCCAAGACTTCCCATGTGAGATGCATACTGATTCAGAGACCATTTCTCCAACACTAAATGGATTGATCTGGTCTAGTCTTGCCTCCATAAATTGAAATTGGCTATTAACCAATAAGTAGTCTCTTCTACCAGATTTTAAACTTCATTTTGTTTCAATAGGTGTTTATTAAATGTCTGCTCTGAATATAGTAGATATAGAGAGAAAAGGCTTAGATAAGGTATTGTTCAATAGCCTTAATGGAATATGTAAGATAAGATATATCATAAAGTTTGTTAGAAAGGTACAAAATAGAAAGTTATATCAAGTCCAGGTTTAGAAATAAATTGCTGACTGGGTATCAGGACAAGATTCATGGAGAGAGTAACTTTACATGATAAATGTGAATTCAAAGTCATATAGTGAATGAGCTACATTTAGGATCCAATAAGGAAAAGCAGATAGAAAGAGGATGAGGAGTCAGTACAGACAAAAGTAGCAATTAAAGTGGTTAGAAGTAGAACCAGTAAATAATGTTGCTGAAACCAGTTATAGAAGAGAGTATCTAATTAGAAGGAATTGTTGACATTGTCAGACACCACATGTAGTATCAGATGAAAGGATTAAGTAATGAAAGAAGATGAACACTTACAACCTCATATATGCTTTGAAAACTTTTAGGAGAGAAATTGAAAATTAACTGAATATGAAAGATGAGAGGGAATGATTATTGAAGCAGAGTTCTGAAGAAACTAAGTAAATTGACCTAGAATGCAGGATGGGTATCATTTTTTATGTTTGCTTTCCCAACACCTATCATATTATCTTGTATATAGTAGTCATTGAAATAAATGTTTGTTGAATTGACCAGAATAACACTGAATAGCCTAGTGTTATGTATACATATTATGAGTAATTATTACCCCAGGGGCAGCTAGGTGACCCAGTGGATTCAGGAGTATGGGAGTCCGAATCTGACCTCAGACACTTGACTTACTGTGTGACCTTGGGCAAGTCATTTAGCTCTTGATTGCCTCACATCCAAGGCCATCTTGTCATCCTGATTCACATCTGGTCACTGGACCCAGATGACTCTGGAGGAGGAAGTGAAACTGGTGCCTTAGCACAGCCCCCCTCACTCAAATCCAATTCATGTGCTAGTCATGGCATCACCTCCATGGTACTGTAGTCTTTTTCAAAACAAAGGACAAACATAATTACTGCCACCCTCTGGTACTTTAAAATTTATTCTATAATCATCACTCCCTAAACCACTCTACATTTTGCCTTAATGTCACACTATGTGATATATCTAGCAAACCCTATATATGTAGGTTCACCCTAGCCCCACATTTCCGCCCTCTAATCCAAGGGAATAGGAGAAGACATAGAATAAAAACCTTTTAAGTATCAAATGACCATGCTATTAGTCCCACTCTTTCCCTCTTTCTGAATTCTGGTAACAGCATCCTTGCCAAAAAATAAAGAGCACAATAGATGCAAACTAGATGTTATGCCACTAAAAATATTGGTCAATGGAAGAAAAGAGTAAAGCTGCTCAATGGTAGAGGAAGAAGAACAATCTTGGTAAGCCTGAATTGTACCAGTAGGAGCATGAAATTTCCCTAGCCACCCAGAGGTCATTGCTCTCTATGTCAGTTTCTTGCCCATTGTTACTTTCTTTTTTTAAATTTATTTTGAATTTTACAATTTTTCCCCTAATCTTACTTTTCTCTTCCCACCCCCCCCACAGAAGGCAATGTGCCAATCTTTACATTGTTTCCATGGTATACACTGATCCAAATTGGATGCTATGAGAGAGAGAAATCATATCCTGAAGGAAGAAATATAAAGTATAAGAGATAGATAGCAAGATCAGACAATAAGATATCAGGTTTTTTTTTCTAAATTAAAGGTAATAGTCCTTGGTCTTTGTTCAAACTCCACAGTCCTTTCTCTGTATACAGATAGTATTCTCCATTGCAGACAGTCCCAAATTGTCCTTGATTGTTGCACTGATGGAATGAGCAAGTCCATCAAGTTTGATCATCGCCCCCATGTTGCTGTTAGGGTGTACAATGTTTTTCTGGTTCTGCTCATCTCAGCATCAGTTCATGCAAATCCCTCCAGGCTTCCCTGAATTCCCATCCCTCCTGGTTTCTAATAGAACAATAGTGTTCCATGGCATACATATACCACAGTTTACTAAACCATTCCCCAATTGAAGGACATTTACTTGATTTCCAATTCCTTGCCACCACAAACAGGGTTGCTGTGAATATTTTTTGTACAAGTGATTTTTTTACCTTTTTTTATCATCTCTTCAGGGTATAGACCCAGTAGTGGTATTCTGGATCAAAGGGTATATACATTTTTGTTGCCCCTTGGGCATAGTTCCAAATTGCTCTCCAGAAAGGTTGGATGAGTTCACAGCTCCACTAATCCATTGTTACTTTTCATAATACATCTTTGCAGCCCAGTCTACATGTCATCAATTTGTTTCATGAGTAAACCATGTAAAGAAGTGGTGAATTTTCATTTTTCATGTTGATATTGTTTATCCGTAGTAAATTCATTACTCCATGTTCTTCTTACTATTTAAAAATATATTTACTGAAAGGGTTCTGCCATACTCCTTTTATGACAGCAACATGGTACTAATACCTAAACCAGGAAGAACCAAAACAGACAAAATTATAGACTAATCTCCCTAATGAATATTGAAGGAAAAATTCTTAAATGAAATTTTAACAATAAGCCTACAGCAAGTATTATTAGGATAATACACCATGATCAGGTTGGATTTATACCAGGCAGGCAGGGATGGTTCAACATTAGGAAAACAGTCAACATAATTAAATATATCAATAGCAAAACCAACAGAAATCATATGAATATCTCAATAGATGCTGAAAAAGCCTTTGATAACATACATCCATTCCTATTAAAAATACTAGAAAGTTTAGGAATTAATGGGGTATTCCTTAAAATCATAGTCAAATATACTTAATGGGAATAAAATTGAGCATTTCCAATAAAATCAGGGTGAAACAAGGATGCCAATTATCACCATTTCTATTTAATATAGTATTAGAAATGCTAGCAGAAGCAATAAGAGAAGAAAAAGAAAATGAAGGAATCAGAATTGGCAATAAGGAAGCAAAATGTTCACTCTTTGCAGATGATATGATGGTATACCTAGAGAATCCGAGAAAATATCTAAAAAAACTCCTTGAAACAATTAACAAATTCAGCAAAGTAGCAGGATATAAAATAAAATCACATAAATCATCAACATTTCTATATATGAACAACAAAGCCCAAGAGCAAGAGATAGAGAAATTCCATTTAAAATAACTTTAACCAACATTAAATACTTGGGAATCTACCTTCCAAGACAAACCCAGAAACTGTATGAACACAATTATAAAGCATTTCTCACCCAAATAAAATCTGATCTAAATAATTAGAAAATGGCAAATGCTCATGGTTGTTGAACTAATATAATAAAAATGACAATTCTACCCAAATTAAATTATTTATTCAATGCCATGGCAATCAAATTACCAAATAGCTACTTTACCAAATTAGAAAAAATAGTAACAGAATTCATCTGGAGCAACAAAAGGTCAAAAATAGCAAAGGAACTGATGGAAAAAAATGTAAAGGAAGGTGGCCTAACTCTACCAGATCTAAAACTATACCTATAAAGTGGCAGTCATCAAAACTGCCTGCTACTGGTTAAGAAATAGAGTAATGGATCATTGGATTAGGATAGGTTCAAAAGAAACTACTATTTGACAATTCACTATTTGACAAACCCCAGGCATCAGCCTCTGGGATAGGAACTCATTATTTGACAAAAATTGTTGGAAAACCAAAAATAGGGCAAAACTAAGAATAGATCCACATCTCACACCCTATACCAAAATAAGGTCAAAATAGGTACAGGATTTAGACATAAAGAACAATACTATAGATAAATTAAAAGACAAAAAAATACTCTCTGAAAAGGGATAAATTTATGACCAAACAAGAACTACAAAATGAATGCCTTTTACTATATTAAATCAAAAAGATTTTGCACTAATCAATACTGCCAAAATTAGAAAGAAAGCAGAAAGCTGGGAAATAATCTTCACAACCAGGAATTCTGATAAAGGTCTCATTTCTAAAGTATATAGAGAATTGCATCCAATTTATAAGATCATAAGTTATTTCCTAATTGATAAATGGTCAAAGGATATAAACAGACAGTTTTCAAATGAAGAAATTAAAGTTATGTATAATCATATGGAAAAATGCTCCAATTTGCTTTTGATTAGAGAAATGCAAATTAAAGCAACAGTGAGGTATCATCTCATACCTATTAGATTAGCCAAAATGAGGAAAAGGGAAGATGATTAGTGTTGGAGAGTTGTGGGAGGATTGGGACATTGATGCATTGCTGGTGGAGTTGTGAATGGAAACAACCTTTCTGGAGAGCAATATGGAACTATGCCCAAAGAGCAATAAAGCTACCCTTTGACCCAGCAATTCCAATTCTAAGACTACATCCAGAAGAAATTCTAAAAAATGAGAAAAGTCCAACATGTTCCAAAATATTCATAGTATAACAAAATAATTTTTTGGTAGTGGCAAAGAAATGGAAATTGAGGGGATGCCCATTAATTGGGGAATGGCTAACCAAGTTATGGCACATGAATACTATGGAATATTATTGTTCTATAAGAAACTATAGAGTCAGAGTCTGGAGAAGCATGGAATGACTTACAGGATCTGATGCTGAGTGATAGAAGTAAAACCAAGGGAACAATGTACATATATCAAGAACATTATGAAATGAACAGCCTTTGATGGAAGCTACTCCTCTTGGCAGTCCAGAGAGCTAGGACAACTGTATTTGACTGATTATGGACTATATTATCCCATCCAGAGGAAGAAAAACAAAACAAGACACACAGAAAACCAAAAAAAAAAATCTTGTGAATCTGAACACTATAAAATTATCTCTTATGTATCTCTTTCCTTTAATCCTAATTCCTCATGCCAAAAGTTGCTAATTTGTAAACATGTTTAACAAAATATGTATGTAAAATGCTAGCCTGACTGTTCCCTACTGAAGGGAGGGAGGTGGGAAGGGAGAGGGGAGGGAAATTTTGTAACTTGGAAATATGTGTGTACATATGGATGAAAATAATAAATTTTTTAAAATGTATTTAAATTTTCTTGCTAAGTAAAAGCAAAATTTAAAGTTCAGATTTCAATAATAAGTTACATGCTTACATTCAGTTTTATCTGAAGGAAGAGATTTTTAGTATGCCAATTATAATTAAGGAACATCTGCAGTATAGCATTAGTTTACTGAGCAATATTATAGTAGAAAGCAGTGTCATACATATAACCACCTATGTATAACTAAATGTTGAGTAAATGAATGGGTATATGTAACCCACTGGACATGGAATTAGCATGACATGGATTTGAATCCTTCCTCAGACCTTCACTATATAAAACTGTTCTAGATCTTATCTGTTTAAAATATATCCCTGCAATCCTGGACTGCCTCTGGATCCCCTTGCTTCAGGCTAATCCCTGTGACACAATCAATCTATATTACCCAAAGATTGACTGAGATGAGTTATATAAAGTAATGTGCAAACATTAAATCACATTAATGCCATTTATGATTATTTTTACTTATGATTATTTTTAATGAATGAAATTAAGGTTTTTTGAGGAATTGGGAATTATGTCACTTGCTCGGTCACATAACTAGTCTGAAGCTGGATTTGAACTCAAATTTGTTTATTTTTATTTTTTAATTTAATATTTATTCTCATTTTGTACAAATAATGTTTTTATACATTAATAAAATATTCTTGTTTAAGAGTAAACAAAATACCCCCTCCTCCCCAAAAAATATAGACTCACTTGAGCGATAAAGTAAAGGGGAGAGAAAAAAATTAAAATTAAAAAAATAATAGTAATAATTGTAGGTATGGCCAGGTGGCACGGTGGACAGAGCACCAGCCCTGAAGGCAGGAGCACCCAAGCCCATATCTGGCCCTGTACACCCAACAATCACCCAGCTGTGTGACATGCGAGCCACCCCAACCTCACTGCCCTGCAAAAACCAAAAAAAGAAAAAAAAAGACCCAAAATATAATAAGATAGTAATAATAATAATAGGGGCAGCTGGGTGGCAGATAGAGCACTGGCCCTTGAGCCAGGAGCACCCAGGTCCAAATCCAGCCTAAGACACCCTATGATCACCCTGCTATGCAGCCCCAGGCAGGTCACCCAGCCCCATTTGCTCTGCACCCCCCCCAAATTATAATAATAATAATAATAATAATAATAATAATAATAATAAATGTGCTTCAGTCTGTGTTCCAACACCACCAACTCTGTCGCGGGTGGATCGCATTCTTTATGATAAGTCCATCACAAAAGTTACTTCCATATTTTTCCACCTTTGCCATTGCTGATTGCCACTCCCTCCTTTCATATTTCTCCACTACCATATACTATATTTTCTCTCTCCTTTAACCCTGACTCTGCTGTAGGGTAGCTGAGTGGCACAGCAGACAGATCCCTGGCCCTGGGGCCAAGAGGCCCCGAGCTCCCATACCACCCCTTAGGCCCAGCATCCACCTGGCCTTATGGTCCTGGACAGGCCATCCAATCCCAGCCTCTTGCAAGAAGTAAAAAAGAAAATGTGTTATATCTGACCACTCTTCCCCCCGGTCCATCCTCTCCTCTTTCATTCACATCCTGGTCCCTTCCCTGCCCCCCCCCTCCTTCTTACTCCAGATGTCTATACCCCATTGAGTATATATGCTGTTTCCTCTCCTAGCCACCTCTGATGAGAGCAAAGATTCCCTCATTACCCCTTGCCTTCCCCCCTTCCATATCATTGCAATAGCTCATTGTAATAAAGAAAAATCTTATTATATGAAATAACTTGGCTTATTCTTGCTCTTCTTTTTCTTTCTCCCATTACATTTCCCTTTTTTCTATTGACTCCATTTTTACACTATATTTTATCTTCAAATTCAGCTTTATCCTGTGCTTCAACTATAAAAGCTCCTTCTACCTGATCTGTTAATTGAGAAGGTTCATATGAGTATTATCAGTGTCATCAGTTCATCATCATTAAGTCCCTCATATTTTCCCCTTCTCCTCCAATCTCTATGCTTCACCTGAGTCCTGTATTTGAAGATAAAACCTTCTGTTCAGCTCTGGCTGTTCCAACAGGAACATTTGAAATTCCCCTGGTTCATTGAAAGTCCATCTTTTTTCCCTGGAAGAGGATGTTCAGTTTTGCTGGGTAGTTGATTCTCGGTTGCATTCTAAGCTCTTTTGCCTTCCAGTATATTATATTCCAAGCCCTATGAGCTTTTAATGTAGTTGCTGCTAAGTCCTGTGAGATCCTGACTGCAGCTCCACCGTATTTGAATTGTGTCCTTCTGGCTGCTTGTAATATTTTCTCTTTGACTTGGGAGTTCTGGAACTTGGCTGTAATATTCTTGGGGGTTGGTTTTTGGGTATCTCTTTCTTGGGGGGATTGGTAGATTCTCTCCATTTCTATTTTGCGCTCTGCTTCTAGGATATCAGGGCAATTTTCCTGTAGTAATTCTTTGAAAATGATGTCAAGGCTCTTTTCCTGATCATGACTTTCAGGTATTTCAATAATTTTTAAATTATCTTTCCTAAGTCTGTTTTCCATATCAGTTGTTTTTTCAATGAGATATTTCACATTTTCTCCTAATTTTTCATTCTTTTGGTTTTGAAGTATTGAGTCCTGATTTCTCATAAATTCAGAAATCTCCCTGAGTTCTATTCTTTGTCTGAAGGATTTGTTTTCCTCAGAGAGCTTTCTTATCTCTTTTTCCATCTGGCCAACTCTGCTTTTTAAAATATTCTTCTCCTCAATACCTTTTTTTTTAGGTTTTTGCAAAGCAAATGGGGTTAAGTGGCTTGCCCAAGGCCACACAGCTAGGTAATTATTAAGTGTCTGAGACTGCATTTGAACCCAGGTACTCCTGACTCCAGGTCTGGTGCTTTATCCACTGTGCCACCTAGCCACCCCCCCTCAATAACTTTTTGAACTGTTTTATCCATTTGACCTAAGCTGGTTTTTAGCATGCTGTTTTCTTCAGCATTTTTTTGGATTTCCTTGACTAAGCTGCTGACTTCATTTTCATGTTTTTCCTGCATCTCTCTCATTTCTTTTCCCAGTTTTTCTTCTAACTCCCTCATTTGATTTTCAAAGTCTTTTTTGATTTCTGTCATAGCCTGAGCCCAGTTTCTGTTTTTCTTGGAGTCTTTAGATGCAGGAGCTTGTGCTTCCTCATCTTCAGAATGAGTGTTTTGATCCTTCTTGGGCTCACAGGCAAAATATCTCTCAATGGTGTTCGTGTTTTTTCTCTGCTTGCTTATTTTCCCAGCCTAAGCCTGTTTTGGGGATGCTTCCTGAGCTTTTGGGACACTCCCACAAGGATCTCAGTGTGTGAGGCTCTGTCTTCCCTCCTGGTCTGTGAATGACCATAAGTACCCCGCCCTACCATGGGGCTGAGGTGGGGGGGGGGGGCTGCTGTTCTATGGGGTGGGGCCTAGATTCCAATTAGGATCTGAATGTGGTCAGAACCCCAGAGTCCTGTCCCAGGGGCAGAGCTTGGCAGTCTCTCTTCACTCCCCTCCCTAAGTTCAATGGGTTCATGCCCTGGGGGCTCCTGCTTACCTGCTTTGCTTGCTTCTGTTTCCTGGATCTGGACTGCCTTGGCCAGGCTGCTTGCTGTGTGCCTTGAGGGCTGGGCTTCATGTGCTCACTCTGGCAGAGATCCCCCTACTGTTCCCCCAAGTTGTGCCTGCTGCCCCCCGGGGTGTAGATCAGGAAACTCCCCCACAGCTGTGAGCTGTGGCTCCCAGCGCCCTGAGGCTGCCTCTGGGAGGCTGAAATTCTTTCAGTGTTTTGGGCCACCCCTCTGGTGGCCACCCCTCTGGCGGGCCGCCCCTCCGACCTGGGGAGCAGAGCCTTGCTGCTCTTTTCCAGGTTACCTTGAGTAGGAGAACTTCCTCACTGGGTCCCTCTGTGGGTTCTGTCTCTCGAAAATTTAGTTAAGAGTCCTTATTTTATAAGTTTTATGAAAGAGCGTCTAAGAGAGGATCCTCTCTTGTCGCCATCTTGGCTCTGCCCCCTGAACTCAAATTTGAATCCAAAAACTACTTCTTACTGAAGGAGTAGTGTTCCATTCACTGGTACCATTTAGCTGCCCCTGAATTATTTTTTCCCCAAGTTTAATATGAGCCCTATGTTCTAGTTTTCATTCTACCATAACTAGATAGGGCAAGTTCTAACCTTAATTTTCTCATTTGCTTAATGAAGAGAATTAAACTCAATTTCCCCTAAGATTCCTTACAGCCCTAAAATTTTTCATTTACCTTCCTAGAAAGCATCTTTAGTCTTTGACAAATACCTAGTACTTGACTCTCACATTGTGCAGTTCTTCATTTTTGAGCCACCTCTTTTAGCTTTTTTTCTTTTCTAGTCAGACCATTTCCTTCTCATGATATTCTCTACTTTTTTTTTCAAGGCAATGGGGGGTTAAGTGGCTTGCCCAAGGCCACACAACTAGGTAATTATTAAGTGTCTGAGGCCCAATTTGAACTCAGGTACTTCTGACTCCAGGGATGGTGCTCTATCCACTGCACCACCCTGATATTCTCTACTTTTTAGAAAATTGCAACCATTTGACAATCTTTTGATGATACCAAACTCATGTTTAGATAGTGTTTTAAAGTTTACAAAATACTTGTTTTCCAGCTCTATCTACTCTTAATTTATCTTCACGTATATCATTCTAGCATATTTGCAGGTGACATAGAATTAGGAAGAATAGATAACAACTGAATGGAGAGTTGGGGTACAAAAATATATGAATAGGCTGGACAGGCTGTAATAAAGAAGATAAAATTTCATATGAGAAAAATGTAAGATTTTATATTAGATTCAAAAAAATCAACTTCATATATACAAAATTGGGTGAATACAATTGGATTTAGCAGTTCATCTGAAAAAATAATCTGGAAGTTTTAGTAGACTTCAACAGATAGAAGATTTAGAAGCTTAAAAAGCTAATGAAATGTTAAACTGTATCAATAGGAATATAGTGTGTTACAGAGAAAACTTTTATTGTAGGAGAGGAGAAAACTGTATCAACGAAATCAATGAATAAGCAGCTCAAGCCACTCACAGTCTTGAAAATGAGGGGTTCTTTAATAGAGAACCCCTGCAAAGTTTTTTCCCTTGGTCCTCTGCTTATGGAGGGAGTAAAGTTTCCCCCCTCTCTTTCCCTCCATTTTTTTTATTCATTCTCCAACCTGAGACACCTAGTCTCACTGGCATATATATATATACATTTGAGAAGAAACTCCAGAGTTCTTTTTCTCTGGCTTTTTTCCTTTCTGTTTTTCTCCATTGTCTACCAGGTCCCAGTTGTGATATCATTTAATTCTTCCTTCTTATGAGAGAAAAGTAGATGGGGAAGAAATTTCAACACTTTTCTGGAAGTCTTTAATGCCTCTCTTAACATTCTAAAAACATTTCTGTTTGACTTTTATTATATTTTTACAAACACATAGGGGTGGCTAGGTTGGGTAGTGGATAAAGCACCAGCCCTGGAGTCAAGAGTACCTCGGTTCAAATCCAGTCTCAGACACTTAATAATTACCTAGCTGTGTGGCCTTGGGCAAGCCACTTAACCCCATTTGCCTTGCAAAAACCTAAAAAAAAACCAACAACAACAAAAAAGAATCACAAACACATGAAACACATACATATGCACATTTGTATGTGTATGTGTCTGTCTGATGATCTATCTATCTATCTATCTACTTGCCTACATAGATATGGGGCAGCTTGGTGGCACAGTGGATAGAATGTGGGGTCTGGAATTGGGAAGGTCTGAAATTAAATCTGACCTACTCAGACACTTACTAGCTGTGTAACCCTGGGCAAATCACTTAACCCCATGTGCCTCAGTTCCTCATATGTAAAATGAATTAGAGAAGGAAATGAAAAATTGTTCACTTCAATATCTTCCCCCCCCATAAAAGCCTACAGCAATAAGAAAAAGAAAAAAAACCCAAAATGGGGTCATAAAGTGTCAAAAGCAATTGAAAATACTCTAATAATGCATAGCAACACAAAATTCCTACCCTCTCTAACATATCTTCTAACAATCCACAAACATCCCTTTCAGACAGAATAAAAAAAATTAATAAAATTTTTTAAAAAGTGTTTTCTCTTGGAAAGATTGGATGTAGGGAGAAGAACTTAGGAATTTTAGCATCAATCCAGTTCTGGATCATGAGAATGGACAGCCAGATGGTCCAGTGGCTAGAAAATTTGGTCTAAAGTTAAGAAAATTCATCTTCCTGAATTCAAATCTGGCTTCAGACAGTTACTAACTGTGTGACCCTGGCAAGTCACTTAACCTTGTTTGCCTAAATTTCCCCTTCTGGTAAATGATCTGGAGAAGGAAATGGCAAACAATTCCAGGGACTTTGCCAAGAACCCCTCAAACAGGATTGCAAAGAGTAGGACATGACTGAAACAACTGAATAGGAATGATGAGTGACTAGCAGGAAGGATTGTGAGTAGTTAATAGTAGCCAGTAAAATGTAAAGGAAGTTATGACAGGACTTGGTGATAGTTTGGATATGTGGGGAGAAAAGAGGGAGGAGTCAAAGATAAAACCAAGATTCTGGAATAACTGGTATCTCTGGGATCAGTGGAATAGTATGGAAAGGAAATGGCTGGAAAAGGGGAAATTTGAAATTAAGTTTGAGATGTAATATAGTATATCCATATGGCTTGGAGATTTTGAAGGTGCTTCTGATACTAATATTCTCCTGGTTTAGGTTTGATGTTGGGACAAAATGACTCACAAGTCACTGAACATAAAAAGGGAGGCCTATTGTGTGTACTATGGGAAGGAAATAGGGGCACTTAGCTTCTCTAGACATGACCTCTCTCATCTTTTTATTAAAACTCATCTAATCCTGAGGATAGGTAATGATGAAGGGCATGGTGAGTAGGTGATATTCAGGAATATACTAATTCCAAGTGGTCTAGGTTCATGGAGCTTGGACTTTTTATGCCCTATAGTAATTAAGAGTCTACTCAGAGAATAATGAATCACTCAGGTCCTGGAGGGCAATTTCATCTCCTTTTAGAGAACATTAATCTCATGTGTGGGAAAGAGGAAGGGCATGAGCCTACCCTAATTTGAAGGGGAGAGAGTAGAGGAACTGCATCAGGGAACATCTAGGAAATATTAGTCTTCTTACTGGAGATTAGGACTAGAGATGCGGATTTGAAACCTACTTACATAGAACTTATAGTTGACACTATTTGATTATTTATATATGTTGAAATATTTGAAAATATTTGTCATATTTATCTTTCAATTTCAGGCAGGTTCTATGAACTTGGAAGAAATGATGTTAAGTGCTTATCAATTATATAGTCCAAATCTTCACATTAGTATAATGTTTACAAGATTTGTAAAAATACTTTCTTCAGAGTAAGACAGGGAGATGACTAATACAAGCATTATATATATTCTGATGAGAAAACTAAGAGATTTAGTGTTTCAATGACTGGCCAATAAGCTATAGTTAATGCTTGGCACAGAATTCATCCCTTATAGCCAAACTCTAAAACTAATGTTCTCTGTACAATTACAGCTGGATTCTGAGGGATAAAATAAAACTATTTCCCAAAGGAACAAGGAAATAAAATAATAATAACATACTTAAGTAATACTTTATATGTTTCAAAGTGTAAAGCATGTTTCTGGAGGTATCTTCTACCAAACTAGATTGGCAATGGCAGACTGGGACTCTAGTGAGAGGCTACTACATCTCTCCTAAGGGTTTTAGGAGAATCTAAGAGGTTAGACTTCCCTTGCCCCCCACCATCGTGCATTCCCCATTTATTTAACTTTTTAAAAAAATTTTGCAAGGCAATGGAGTTAAGTGTTTGTCCAAGGTCACACAAGTATTAAGTGTCTGAAGGCAGATATAAACTCAGGTCCTCCTGACTCCAGGGGGCCCGTGCTCTATCCACTACAGCACCTAGTTGTCCCTTTAATTAACTTTTAAAAAGGAATATTTATTAAGGCAGTAGAATGTCTGTCACAGGACTTGGAAGACTCTGAAAGGGAGAGTCAGGTCATGACTTTGTGCAAAAGTCAGTGCCATACTCTAGAATACTTTTGAATCCAGTAGAATATGAGGTCAAGCATAACATATAAATATATACATATATATGTACATTTGAAATGTATTCTATTGATTGATTCAGTGAAGATATATTGGCCTTATTTACAGTTATTTCCTCTGATCAGATTGAACTAGTTGTTCCACCTTAATTACTTTTAAGTGGGGCAGATTCAATTAATCATATTAAAGTACTTTCAGATAGGTTTTTATTTTCATCTTTACAACTTAGAATGAGGTGACTAGGTTAGTGAGGGAGCTAGAGATCATAACTGTAGCTGATAATTCATTTCTACCAGTGTGAGCAAGAGTAGAATTTTATTTTTCTTTTAATCTAGAATTATATAAGCAACCATAGAACACTGTGTTTTGGATTCTGAGGGATAAAATAAAAGTTTCTGGCTTCAAGGAGATTGAGGAGAAGTAAGAAAACAGAGGCAATGTGTATACAGATAAGTAAACACAAAATAAATGCAAAGTAATACAGAAATGAGAGGATTAATATGGGGAGAGCTTTATAGGTCTTATAGAAGGTAGCATTAGCTGTTATTATTGTTCTTTGCTTTCTGAAGAGGACTTTGACTTGCTCATGAATTGATTTAAGTGAAGCAAAGTTGCACAAAGTCATCGACCTGACTCTCCCTTCCAAAGTCACCCAAGTCCCGTGACAGGCAAAAAGTAAAGATGATTGATGATGGACCAGGATGAACCAAATGACCTTGGCATCTTCCATGTCTGACTGATCTCTTCAGAGCTCCACAGCCTAACTTCAGTTGCCTTCATGGCCACTGCAATAAATTGTTCTCCTCTATCCATGCTACTAGAAGAAGTGCATGCATGAGGTGAACATATGAACTGACCCTTGAAGGAAGATAGCATTTGTAAGAGGTAGGAAAGAGGGGCAGCTAGGTGGCGTAGTGGATAAAGCACGGGCCTTGGAGTCAGGAGTACCTGGGTTCAAATCTGGTCTCAGACACTTAATAATTACCTAGCTGTTTGGCCTTGGGCAAGCCACTTAACCCCATTTGCCTTGCAAAAAAACCTTTAAAAAAAGAGGGGGATAGGAAAGAGAAGGAAATGTATTCCATGGGGAATGGTGCAGAGAAACAATGTGTGCAAAGACATAGAAATGGGAGGTGGAATGCTGAATACAGGGAATAGCAAATGAGGGACATATGATAAAAGAATTTGGATACCCACTTAAAGTTTTAATTAATATAAATGTGGGTCCTCAGTGTCATCAAAGTTTCCTACCCATATTTAGAAAAATATGGTATTTCATGTCAGTTTTACCATCAGCATTTAGCATTATATTATTATACATAATAAATACACAATAAATGCTTCCTTATTCTTAAGTAGTTAGGTAATAAAATAGAAGACTGAACTTGGAGTCGAGAAGACTTGAATGCAAATTCTGCCTCAAATACTTTCTTGCTTTGTGAATCATTTCAATATCAGTCTCAGTTTCCTCATCTTTAATTTGAAGATAATTATAACACCTATTGAACAGAATCATTGTGGTAACATGAATAAAGTGCTTTGCAATTCTTAAAGCACCAAATTGTAGTTATTCACCTTTAGAAGTAAAACTGATTTTATATGAATTTTTTTGTTCACAATATGCCATTTTTCTGGGTTCTTCAGTAAGTTTGGGGTTATTTCCACAACTGCTGATAAAACAAGCTAGTTTCATTTGGCATAACCGCTAGGTGGTGGTATAGTGAAACTCTTGTTAATTGTCTTACACATTCTCAGACTTTTTTATTACCTGGCATTTTATTAAATGGGACAAAAGGCTGTATCAGTCCAGTCTTGCTCAACTCTCACTTAATACAGACACAAGAAAGCAAAAATAACTTATTAAAAGACTCTTGTTCTGATAAACATGGCATTTCTATATTTATTTTTCTATATTTAATTTCATAAATTATGAATTTATTCAAAAGACTGAAATACAAAAATAACTATGTAAAAAACATTAATACTTTAGGAGCCCAGCCTATGAAAATTTGAAGTCCTGACAATATACTTTTTGAGAACTTCTACCACTTGAATAAATGTATATCAGGGAAGTTTTCAATGATAGGCAATCTTCCACTGGAAGTAATTCAAGCTATCTCAGACTCAGAGCTGGAAAGATTCTCTCTCCACTTCAATCTATTCTCCACTCAGTTATCAAATAGATCATGCAAAGCAAAAGTTTCACCTTATCACCCTCCAATTCAATAAACTCCAGTGACTTCCTATCACCACCATAATCAAATATAAAATCTTTTAACTTTTAGAGCCCTTTTACAACCTGCCTCTTTCCTACCTTTCCAATCTTGGCAACTACTTCATGAATACAATAGTTTTTGAGTTTGGATGCTAGTCCCCACTTAGTGACTTCTGTTAAAGCAACCAAAAGCCGATGGCCCCCAAAGGCCTAGCATCATCTAGCTAAACACATCTTTCTTAATCAATGTGCCTATAGCTAACTTTGCTTCTGGGAACAGGAATAAAAATTCCCACCCTACTTTTGCTGGCAATCCAAGTGAGAAAGTATTCTCAACAAGAGAGGGGCCCAAAAAGAAAAGAACTGTTCCCACAGGTTTTATTTTTTTTAGGTTTTTTTCCAAGGCAAATGGAGTTAAGTGGCTTGCCCAAGGCCACACAGCTAGGTAATCATTAAGTGTCTGAGACTGGGTTTGAACCCAGGTACTCCTGACTCCAGGGCCCGTGCTTTATCCACTGCACCACCTAGCCATCCCTCCCACAGCTTTTTAAGCCAGACTGGAGTCCATCTCTTTGACTCTAACCAATTATACAACTTTCTTATTGTACAATTCAGAGACCAATCAGTTTGTTACCTAGATCACATTTAATTGCCTCAACATGTATATAGTTCCATAGAGGTACTCCAGGTTAATAGATCAATGCTTCCCTTAAAAGTATTTGCTGTCCCTAACAAACTCTGTATGTAGCATATTTGTTTTCATCCCCAATTCTGAATGGTTTTCTCTGAAGGTTCAAACCATTTGAATGTGCCCCCCCCAAAAAAAAAACACACACATACAACCTTCCCTCTCTCTGAAGTCTCAGGCTAAAGACTCATGTCCATAATATTCACGTGGCTTAGTTTTAAATCACCCTGTGAGACCATGAAAAGAATCCCAGCAAAAATCCATTTAGCATTGATTACATAGTCTTTAATTTAGTAGGGTTTTTCTGTTTTATTTTGTTTGGCCAAAGTTGTTGGGCCTAGAGATTACATTCACCCCAAATAAAATATCTATCTATCTATCTATCTATCTATCTATATATGTATATACATATATGTATAATATATATGTATATACCATGTGGCAGGAATGAGTAAACTTTTGTTCTCTCCTTGAAATCTTAGAAGACAATCCTTATATGCACATGTCTCTCTCTCCATATATATTCATATATATATATATATATATGCATATATACAGACCCAGACCTAAACTAAAATAATTTGTAACTAATAAAATTAAATGGAACAAATTAACATGATGAAAAAATAGAAAGAGAATTATATACTTAATCCTGGCAGTGCTAGGGAGTCATTAGATTTTGTTGAGTGTGGTGGACTGAAGGGGAGAGTGGCATGTTCATATCTATGCAATTCAAAATTCACTTTGTAGCTGAGTGAAGAATGGATTAGAGATTAGAGACTGGAAACAGGAAATTGTAGCAATAAGGACTGATAAAGTGGGTTGTGGTGTTCAAAAGGACAGTAACATATTGAACTATAAGGGCAAGAATTGAGATGATGGGTGAAAAGGAAATGTACTGGGAGAAAGGGAAAGGAGTGGTAGAATAGACTAAGATATTTCATGTAGAAGAATCAAGAAATAGCTTTTGCAATGGTATGGAACGGGGAAGGTGAGAGGGAATGAGGGAGCCTTCATTCTCATTGGAAAAGACTCAGAGAGTAAACAACATATATACTTAATAGGGTATAGAAATCTAGAAGAAAAAGAAGAGAAAGGGGACAGAGGAAGGGAGGAGGGATGTAGGTGATAGAAGAGAGGGGTAGATCATGGGAGAGGATAGTCAGATACAACGCATTATCTTTTTTACTTTTTGCAAGATGGTGGGATTGGGTGTCCTGTCTGGGACCACGAGGTGGGTTGTTGCTGGGTCTCTCTGGGATGAGATGTAGGCTTTGGACCTCCTGGCCCTAGGACCAGTGCTCTGTCTACTTCGCCATTTGGCTGCCCCACAGCACTTTTGAAGAGGGACAGAGTGAAAGGAGAGAGAAAATATGATAAATAATAGTGGGGAGGAATGGATGGAGGAAATTACAATCAGCAGCAGCAACTGTGGAAAAATATGGAAGTAACTTCTCTGGTGGACTTATGATAAGGAATGTGATCCACCCCCAGAGACAGAGCTGATGGTATCAGAACACAGAAGCATATTTTTTTTCTCTTTCTTTCACTTTATTTCTTGTGAGGTTTTTTAATTTTTGTGGAGGGAGGGGAGAATATGTTTGTTTTTACAAGACTTTTAGTAATGTGTAAATAAATAAAAATGTAAATTAAAAAAAAAGAATTGAGATGGAGAGGAAGATTGTGAGCCACATACTGAACATGAAAAAGAACAAATGACTTAAGAGACCAATAGATAGAAATTACAAGGGTCTCTGACAAGTTGATGAATCTTGGAGTTGGGAAGGCTGTTAAGTATTAGTAGTAAAAGGATGATCCAGAAAAGGTACTAAAAAGAAAGAAGAATGTCAACTCTTCCTCCTGGACCAGTAATGTCTGAGAGAGAGAGAGCTGAAAGAAACAGTAACTAGTACTGACTGGGTAGCCAAGATAAGATATCTTAAGAGAAAGACACCTCTAATGGCTTTGTGTTCAATGTATTAGGAGGAAACGTCACCTACTGAAAGTAGAGGGGAGCTGGGAGCACAGTATATGATGGAAATTTAAGAAGTTTGGAAAAGGTTTGGATTTGGGGAGTAAAAGTACCATGTGGCAGGAATGAGTTAACTTTTGTTCTCTCCTTGAAATCTTAGAAGACAGTCCTTATGTTAATAAGCAGTGTGTTTGGAATGTGATCAGAATGATGAGAGAACTGGAGCCTTTGTCACTCAGTCACTAGGTGACACAAATGAGAATGTTTAACCTAGAATACAGAAACCTGGAAGGGAAGAAGCAGCACACAATAATTTCCTTTAAGTATATATGTTCTGAGGCAAATAAGATTCAGAGAATTGTGGCTGGAAACAGATTGTGTAGTCTTTTGTGCTGTTTGGTTTTGTTAAGGTGTAAAATGTTTTCTGCTCCTAAGATGTAAATTGACTCCTACTATTCCACTGTTAAATGTAAAGTTTGTGCCAGTCTCCTCATTCCCAACTCCCAGTTTCCAACCTTTTACCTGGTTTCATCATGTTAGGGGGAAGGGATTTCCCCTTTGTACTCAGTGTCCAGATAACAGGCAAATCTATAAAAACCTGAGCTGGACCTCCACTCAAGCTAGTCTGCTTTCTAGCCCAGTCAGCTCTGCTTGAGTGTTTTCCTTTTTTTCCTCTCTTTATCTCTGTCTGTCTCCTGCCTCCCAAGCAACCTTGTCTAACCTTTTCTTATTCACTTCTATCCACAAAGGGCTTGTCATTGCCCCAGAGGAGAAAAGTTTTAATCTGTATATTTTGCAATAATCTATAATAAATACTGAACAGTTTTGGGGCAGCTAGGTGGCACAGTGGATAAAGCACCAGCCCTGGAGTCAGGAGGACCTGGGTTCAAATCCGGTCTCACACACTTAATAATTACCTAGCTGTGTGGCCTTGAGCAAGCCACTTAACCCCATTTGCCTTGCAAAAACCTAAAAAAAAAAGGCAAGTCAATGGGGTTAAGTGACTTGCCCAAGGCCACACAGCTAGGTAATTATTAAGTGTCTGAGGTCAGATTTGAACTCAGGTCCTCCTGACTCCAGGGCAGTGCTCTATCCACTGTACCACCTGGCCACCCCTCAGGGTTTTTTTAAGATGATTGTCAAGTCAGCTTTATCTAGTTTAGTCTTACCAATGAGACCATGACCCAGGTCAGACTAGGTGGTCAAGGTGAAGTGTTTTTAACAGAGGGTTGTGAGAATCAGTAGGATTACAAGATTTTTAACAATGCGAACAAACGTTTACAAAATTTGTTTCCAATTACAATGTTCCCTATGACCATGATTCCCTGTATCATATCTACTGTTCCATATAATTGTCTTCAAAATGATGACTAGATGATCTCTATGTTTGCTTCTACATCTGATTTTCTGTTCCTATGATTATTTAAAGGGATGTTATGAGAAAGAGACATTAGATGGTTCTGTTTAGCACCAGTGGGCAGAACTAGAAGCAATAGGATGTATATCACTGACTGGTATCTCCTCAAAGTAAAGAAAAGCTTTCTCATAATTAAACAAAAGTGATGTGAA
The DNA here is from genome assembly GCF_037893015.1 of Macrotis lagotis. Classification (NCBI taxonomy): domain Eukaryota; kingdom Metazoa; phylum Chordata; class Mammalia; order Peramelemorphia; family Peramelidae; genus Macrotis; species Macrotis lagotis. Next base: position 415,766,271 of record NC_133666.1, read on the forward strand.
TTATCTTCAAGGGAGTTAACTATCAGTGGAGATCTTCAGAGGATGAATTGCCAGTTGTCTGGAATGTTACAGAAGGATTCTTGGTCACATACCCAATGAATTAGACAATTTCTGAGGGTCTTTCCAATAGTGAGGAGTCGTGATTTATCCCAGTTGGAAGTACAAAGTTTGAAAAAGCAAATTCCATCGAAAGAATTCCATCGAAAGAATTGTTACATTAGCTAGTTTATATTAGCAAGTCATTTCCTCTTTTGAGTGGGATAGGGGTTAGCTTCCAACGAAAGGATACTGAAATAAACTCCTACCACTTTATATTTTTGCCTTTATTAATTTGTCCTGTCTGCATAGTTTTTTGTCCAAATAGATAAATCCCCCAATGAGTGTTTCATGTCTGTCAATCTACGTTAGTGGATTATCAATATCTCTTTTGGCTGTATATGGAACAATAGGACAACGTAGGAGACAGAGCATTAACCTTGCAATTAGGAGGATGGGAGTTTGAACCTGGCCTCAGACACTTGACACCTACTGGTTGTGTGGCCTTGGGCAAGTCACTTAACCCATTCAGGACCATCTCCAGTTTTCCTAATTCATATCTGGCCACTGAACTCACCTGACTCTGGAGGAGAAAGTGAGGCTAATAAATTAGCACAGCCCCCCCCACTCAAATTCAATTCATGCGCTTATCATGGCATCACCTCTCTAATATCATGGTCTTCTTCAAGGATGAAAGACCAAAAAACAAAACAAAAACAAAAACAAAATACATCATCATATGGAACAGTGGATAACTGGTCCTGGACTCAGAAAATTCTGAGTTTAAATATGACCTCTGAAGCTTACTAGCAGTGTGATTTTTGGTTAAATCACTTAACTTATGTCTGCCCCAGTTTTCTCATCTATTAAAATGGAAATAATGGTATTCCCTACTTCTCAGAGTTGATGTGAGGATAAAATTAGATTTATAAAGTGCTAGCACTCTAGCAATTATTTAAAGGAAGCCATGATATAGTCCAGGGCTGTCCTATTTTACTTTTAACATTTTTTATTGAAACAATAGAAAATATATTTTGATTTGCCATTTTAATAAGAGCTCTGTAGTAGCTCAGCTTCATTTACTAAAGCATTTAGTAAACCCAGAGGGGACTGCATAAAATTGCACTGTGGGCTTCCTGCTGGCCACATTTTAGACAGCCCCAATATAAATTATCTCAATATTAGGTAAAATCATGAAGTCTTAAAAATATGTCTTTAGTTCCCTCCTTCTGCACCCTTATTTTAAATGAATCATTCATTCATTCATTCACTTATTTATTTATTATTTTTATTTTTAGCATTTTGATTGTATCAATCGAGTTATACAGGGTATACTGACTCTTAGATCTCTTCCTACTTACCTCTCCCTCTCTTTACCCCACCTTGGTTTTTCTATTCTTGTTTCCTTTTCCTGTTGCCTTTCTTTGAACGCCCTTCTTTCTTTTATCTCTAATTCTAGTTTTTTCTTGTGTAAAGTATGTGATATCCATGTAAGATATGTGTGACCACAAGAATTATATAAAGGTGTCTTACAGTAGGCATTGATAAATATCTCTGGAATTTGTCCTCTCTTCTTCAATGCAAAACTTCAGTTGATAGGATAACAGTAAAGAGAGGTAAACAGAGGTAACTGGACACCCTGTTCTCCAGTCTCTAAGAGATAAGTACCATACTATATCTATCTGTCTCCTCAAATATTACTGTTCTTGGAGTACAGTAGGTTCTAAACAAAATTACTTTCTTCATTATTCTATTGTTGGGGACAGTATAGGCAGAGATTATCCTAAACTTCGATCCATAGGTTTAAAGCTTTCCTACCAAATACTATATAAAAGATCATCACAAATAGATTCTTAGCAAGTAAACTCACTTAGCCAAAAAGATAGCAAAGAGAATTTCAAAATAAAAATTGAGAAACTATACAGAGTTAATAAGCTTTTCTACTGGAAATAATATATTTTAGATCAAACCTAATATAAAAGCTTGGAGCTCACCCAAAGGGAAATTCCCTGTAGTCTTTCCCAAGACAAGAACAAGCTGGAAATCAGAGACAAGTTGCAGAGCCATCTTCCCCTAAATGTCTACTGCTTTCAGAATTTCTCTCTCTCCATTGATTCCCCCCCAAAGAGAGTCAGTGAACCATATACATCACACTCAAAATTAGTGAAGAATGTTTCCGTTTTTCAGAATTCTAATGTTCACTCTTCTCCTCACAACATCACATCAGTAATTAGAGGAAATGTTCCAGGCCTGGCTTGAAACCCAGGTCATATTTCCTTTCACACTTTATTTTTCTTCCTTTACTTTGTTATATTTCCTGATTCGTATTTGTATTCGTATCTGTGAAGAATAAGGTTTTTCTATGTCTCTGTGGATGTTAATTATTTGGGGGTGGGGGAGGGTATAACCAGAAGACAATTATTATAAATATTTTTCTAGTTAAGGCATTTCTTTCCCTTAATTGGGAGATGGAAAGACACAAGGCTACAGATACTTGAAGACTACTATAATATATTCTATTCCACCAAAATTTCTTTCCCAACATAAACACCTCCTATTTCTTCTCTTTTTTTCCTTAAATATTTTGAACTTGAGTTGTCATAGAAACTCTCTAAATTATCAATGCCCCAAACTCAGTACTCCAGTTGTACCTTGGATGGTTCTATCAACTCCCCATTCCTAGAGATCATATTTCTCTTAAATATAATCCAAAAATCACATTTGCATTTTTGGCTGGCATATCATACTGATGACTCTGAGCTTCCAGGACACTAAGATCTAGAGTTGTAATTCTATCATTAATTCAAATACCATCAGAAAATGGAATATACACCATAAAAGGTAGAAAGATGTCTTTAGAGCTTAACTATAAATAAACTGTATGTAAGTAAAGTATAAATAAAAACCAAATATAAATAAAAGTTTTAGCAGAGTTTGATAAAATCTGTCTCCTCAAATATTACTGTTCTTGCAGTATAGGGTTTTTTTTTAGGTTTTTGCAAGGCAAACGGGGTTAAGTGGCTTGCCCAAGGCCAAGCTAGGTAATTATTAAGTGTCTGAGACAGGATTTGAACCCAAGTACTCCTGACTCCAGGGCCGGTGCTTTTTCCACTGCACCACCTAGCCTCCGCAGTACAGTAGGTTCTAAACAAAACTACTTTCTTCATTCTATTGGAGGGGACAGAAGAGGCAGAGATTATCTTAAACTTAAATCCATGCAATATCACAAATAGATTATTAGCAAGAAGATGGCTTATCCAAAAAGATAGCAAAGAGAATTTCAAAATAAAGATTGAGAAAATATACAAAGTTATTCTACTGGAAATAATATATCTTAGCTCAAACCCAAAAAAGAAGCTTGGATCTCACCCAAAGAGAAATTACCTGTATTCTTTCCCAAGGCAAATTGGAAACCAGGGGCAAGTTGCGGAGCCATCTTCTCCTAAAAGTCTACTGCTTTCAGAATGAACCATACACATTGCACTCAAAAAATTAGTGAAGAATGTTTCCCTTTTTCAGAACTCTTGATGCCCACTCTTCTCACATCAGTAATTAGGAGAAACCTAATAACTTAACACATTATTAACAGTTCATGATTATAATTTGAATGCTCTAGCCAGACTTCCTCCATCTTATTTTTGTGAAACTTTTTTTAAACCCAAGAATAAGACTTTATAGTTATCCCTGTTATATTTCATCTTATTAAATGTCGAGATATTTTTCTGTTCCTGTTTCTTTCATCTAATTTTTTAATTATCCCTCCCGGTATTACAAAACTTGAACAAACAATAAGCATCTTCCATGTCTTTAACAAAGTCCTTAATAAAATGTACTAAGGGCGGCTAGGTGGCGTAGTGGATAAAGCACCGGCCGTGGAGTCAGGGGTATCTGGGTTCAAATCCGACCTCAGTCACTTAATAATTACCTAGCTGTGTGGCCTTGGGCAAGCCACTTAACCCCATTTGCCTTGCAAAAAACCTAAAAAAACAAACCAAAAAAACCAAATAAAATATACTAAACAGCACAGGACAAAACACAGATTCTCCTAGGACAATTGATTTGGATACAATCATTTATTGAGTTCCAAATTCACATAACCTTAGAGTCATCTAGCTCATGTGAGACCTTTTGGATCACAAGAATTGTATGAAAGAATTTGCACTGCTAAAATTTTTATTTATAGCTGTAGTGAAATTGTTCCAATCACCCAGCCCTGAAAACTCAGATTACAATCATGAACTGTTAACAATGTATTAAGCTCTAAAGATATTTTTGTATCTTTTATGAAGTATGTATATCATTTTCTGATGCTATTTGAATTAAAAAATAGAATTACAGCTCTAGAAGCAGGAAGGACACAGGAAAAAATCAACATGCCTTTGCAGCCCTAGAGGTAACCTTTCATTGGACATCTGAGGAAATCCCTGTTTGGTATCACTTTGTAGAAGACTTCTGCTGAAGGAGATTAAGAGATGTTTCTTTTTTCTCACAATCCTTATCTTAATGCCTAGCAGTAAAATAGGAGATAAATCCAACATTTCTAGAGTTCAACAAATGAAAGGAAGGAAGCAAGACTTTAATATGCACATACTGTAGTATAAATATTGCATACAGTAACAGTCAGGTAGGAACTATTATAATCCCCATTTACAATTGAAGAAACTGAAGCAGACAGAGGTTACATGACTTGCCCAGGGTCACTCAACTAGTATCTGTGACCAAATTTGAACTCAGATTTCTGATTCCAGTTCCAGAACAACTTAGGCCAGTATGGCACCCAGCTTGAAGCACAGTTGCATGAGGTGAGACCCATATTCCAGACAGTCAGAAACAGAAATAGAGTTACTCAAAGGATAACACAACTTCAAGGAACAGTTCCTTTGGCAGCAGAGAAGAGAGCCAGCTATGGATACAAGAAAGCTAGTCCTAACAAAGATATGAACTGTGGAAAGGAGCAGAACCTGGAAATAAAGTTGAGTAATAAAGTTACCCAGTAAAAAAAAAAAATGCTAAATCCAATGTACATAGCATGAGGACTTTTTTGTAAAGAAAAGAAATTTCCAAGTCCAGAAGTAACAGGAGATTTGGGTTGCCTTTGCCACACATATATGATGCACATGTGCCTCACTATCATCCTTTTTTGAATTTTAAGTGATTCCACCCCACCTATGGATATAAACGTGATAAGATATTATCCACATATATGTAGGGGGAATATTTTGAAGCTCTTGCTTGTAATTTGCTATCTTCATCTTTGCATAGTTTAGGTAGTCATTGCTAAGAGCTAATTGTAAACTGGTTGTCAAAGGAAAGTAAACCAGTGGGAACTGGTGATATATAATGTTAGGAATAGGCACCCACAGAGTACCCCAGCATCCAAAGAAAGTGCTACTCTCAATCCATTAATCTAGTAAGCCAGTCAGATAAGGGAATGGGGTTATTCTGGCATTACCAGTCCTTAATGAAATCATACTAGCAAGAAGGATGTTTGGTATTGCAAGACAACAGGAGTTCAAATTCAGGTTCAAACACTTACTAGTTGTATGACCATGGAAATCATTTAACCTCTTTTGCCTCTATTTTTCTCAACTGTAAAAAGGAACAAATAACAAAACCTACCTTGCAGAGTTGTTGTAAGGATCTAATGAAATAATAAAGCACTTAACACAATGCTTGATACCAAGTATATATCAGCAAAAACAAAAATGTTTATTTCCTTCTGACCCACACTACTTCTCATATAAGTTGTTCTCTAGGTTCTCCTCAATTCATTCTCATTAGTTCATACAAATGATTGTAGGTTCTCTGAATCCATTCCTTTAATCATTTTTATGGCACAGAGATATTTTATTACATTCAGTTCCTATAATTTGTTCAACCATTCCTAAACTGATAGATATCACTTTGGTTTTCAGTTCTTTGCTACAACAAAAAGTATAATAATAATATGTTTATATTTAGTAGGATCATGTCTGTCCTTACCCTAGACCCTTTGAAATATGCTCTCTCTTGAATCTATGGTAACTGTCAGATTATGTTTTGCTTTTTTCTTCTCTAATACAAACTGTAAGATAGAATTGCCACTAACTTCTAAAGTTCCCATCATTTCCACCTCTGCAACCAGTTCTTCTGTGATGGTGTGAATCAAATTTTTGGCAGAAAATTCTGGAACATGTCTGAATTATCAAAGTCCCCCATTATTATTTCATTACACCTCTGTACCGTGTTTATGATTTGCTTCCCTAAACACATCTCTTTCCTCTTTCTGTTCAGGTAGTTTGGAATATATTTGACAAAATTGCTCCTTTTCTTCTTCCATTGATCTTTACCAAATTTCACTGCTCTGATGGTTCCTGGTTTTTACATATGAGCATATCAATGTTATATTTATTGTTGTAAATATTCTATTTCTTTCAATAAAGTGTTACTTTCCAAAACTGCATACCTATATTGGTAGAGAAAATTCTTTCATTAGAATTCCTGATATCAATGAAATCACAATTCTAGGTCCTATTCCAATGTCATGGTAGGATTGAACAAATAGATATAGGTCAATCATTAAGCTCTCTTCTCTGCTAATGGGATCTACCCACTTGGAGTTCTGTTGATGCTTCATCAAGACACATATGATGAAGTCCTTCCCATTTCCTTTACCACCTTTCCAAATGACTTACTCTGTAGTGACAAAAAGTTGTGTTTTTTTTTAATTTGACTGCTTAACTGGAAGTAAGGGTATATTCAAAAGGGTCAGTAATTTCTCAGTCCCTTCCCCTGTGGAAAATGAGGCAATGATTCCTATGGTTTTCCATATGGGAAAGGTTCATCAGGTACTGTCACCTATTATGTGATTGTGAATCTTTAATACTACTTTTTATTTTGTCTTTGTGTTTATTTTTTCCTAATATTAAGTGAATGAGTATCATAGGTTAGGCATTAGGTTATGACTTTGTGAGCTCTGAAAAACTGGACAAGACGCCAGAGGTATAGCAACTACAGTCACTAACAAAAGTAGACTTTTAGTCACAGCGGCTGACTGTGGTAAGAACATGAAGCAGCCAAGTGACCTGCTTGCCTCAGAAAGTCCAGTAAGAAGCTAGCCCAACTGAGTAGAGCAGCTAGTCCACTGATTATCCAAGAAGGAAGAAAAGTACTCCCAGGGCCAGGAGTGGGAATGTCTGTAGCAATCATCTAAAATTAAGCCAATTCTGTCCAAGAACAAACTGGGGAATGTAGAGGGGAGGGTTTGCCCCAAGTTTGAAGAGATCTTTTTGTACTTCAGTCTTGGCTATACCTTCTCAGTAAATATCCCTATCTAGAGCTTATTGATATTAATTGGCTAATTGATACTAAGGAGGCTCATAAGTCATTATCCTAAGGGTCCTTCAAGTTTACCCATATAACCATGAGGAAACCCAGCCTGCTAGTCAGAATTAGGAAAGTAGTTACATAGAGCATTTTTTTCCCTATAACTCTTCAGTACTCTTTTCCAGGAAAAGTGATAATAGGAAGAATTGCTCTAGAGACATAGTAACAAGGTTCAAATCCTGCTTCTGTTATTTAATACCTTTGTGACCTTGGACAAGTCACTTGACCTTCTTGGATCTCAGTCACTTCATCTGTAAAATGAGGGGATGGGTTTACATGGCCTTGAAGTCTTCCAGTTCTAAATTTGTGATCCTAAGTTTACCTCCTTGTCCTGGTTTATTCTGCTTGTTAACTGTAGTTTGTGTATTTTTGTATAGATATCTAAAGCCATATTTTATTACTTCCTCTTTTATTATATTTTTTTATTTTTGCTTCCTTTATTGCATCCTGTAATGAAGTTTCTCTACATGAAATCTAGTATGGTAGATAAATATTACTAGTCTTCTTCTCCCTTCCTGTTTCTTTCTTTTTTTTTAACTTTAAAGCTTTTTTTTTTTTTTGCAAGGCAAATGGGGTTAAGTGGCTTGCCCAAGGCCACATAGCTTGTTAATTATTAAGTGTCTGAGACCAGATTTGAACCCAGGTACTCCTGAGTCCAGGGCCGGTGCTTTATCCACTGTGCCACCTAGCCGCCCTTTAAAGCTCTTTTGATTAGATTTGCAAGACACCAGGTAAATATTTGCCAGTTGTTTTATGTTATAATTCAACAAAATCTCCTACATTTACCCTCTTCCCTTCATTTATACTATAATCATGCTCACTTCTTTCCTATTCCTGTGGCTTTCTCACTTATTTTTGGGCATCTATCCTTTGTCCTTTCCAAACCATCCTCCACACTGCTGCCAATTGATGTTACCAAAGTATAAATCTGAACAAAATGTACTTCTGTGTTGGCATTCAAAGACCTTTGCAAACTGGTTCCAATTTATTTTTTCAAGCTTATTGCACATTACTCCCCCTCATGTGTTCTACACAAACTGCATTTATTTCTATACCCCACATATGGTGATGCCCATATCTACATCTTTGTACAGTCCATACTTCTTGTCTGGAATCCTCTCCCTTTTGGAATACCTAATTACTTTTAGGGCTCAGATGAAGTGCTACTTCCTCCAAGAGGCCTTTCCTAGTTTTCTTCAAGTGTTCGCTATTCTATTTAGAATATAATCTATTCTTTACAAAATAAATACAAAGCAATTTGTAAGTATCAAATTACTTAATCACTTCAAATTACTTTGTATTTATTTGGCATAGATTATATTTCAAATAGAATATACGCTCTTTGAGGGATTGTTTCATTTTTTTCTGTGTCTCCAGAATTTAGCCCAATGCCTGACCTATGTTGTTGTGGTTCAATTATTAAATCATGTCCAACTCTACTTGATACCATGGGCTTTTGTATGGAGTTTCTTGACAAAGATACTGGTATGGTTTGCCATTTCCTTCTCCAGTGTGCTCCCATTTTTAGATGAGGAGCTGAGGCAAGTTGGGATGAAGCAACTGACCCAGGGTTACATAGTTACAAAGTTCCTGACTTCGTATTTGAATTCAGATCTTCTAGACTCCAAGCATAGTACTCTATCCATTACACCACCTCCTGCCTACTAGGCATGTACTTACTGGCTAAGAAATGTTTGTTGAAGAATTTTTAATTGCACTCCACCCATGGTCAGAATTATATTATTTCTGACTTTCAAGTCACAGTACAGAAATACAAATCCCATTCTTTTTTGTTTTTGTTTTTTAGGTTTTTGCAAGGCAAATGAGGTTAAGTGGCTTGCCCAAAGCCACACAGCTAGGTAATTATTAAGTGTCTAAGGCCGGATTTGAACTCAGGTTCTCCTGACTCCAGGCCAGTGCTCTATCTACTGTGTCACCTAGCCGCCCCAATCCCATTCTTTTTAATGAATTAGTTTCTTCTCTCTTGAAACCCTTGCCTTGATCAACAGAAGTGATAAAAAAAAAAGCTATATAAAACAATCAGTTTCTTGTCTAAGACTTCATAATTCTTGGAAATTTGTGTTTGTGTGTGTGTGTGTGTGTGTGTGTGTGTATTCCTCCTAGTAGCATTATTTATGCCCACAGAAATTCCTAGAAGAAGTTGGTAATCAACAGGTTTGATGAAACATACTCTGAGAAGATAGATCTTTCTGTTATTGTAGGATCAACCAATAGTTGCCTTCATACCCTTCACCATGGAGTTGCCACCGGTACCATTCATCCTGTCTTCTTCTCAAAATAATTGGTTGCTATTCATGTTGATGACATCATTGTTCCTTTCTTTATAGGAAGAACATCACATCTACTGCTTAGTTCCATGTATATAGTAGACCTTCTTTCATTGTTCTTTATTTTTACTTTGAAGATTCTTAAAAGAATATTCTCTTGTTAACTTAAAAGATTCTATATTCCTCAGGTCTTTTATCTTCCCTTCTGGGAGACACACTGCAATTTAAACATTGATTGCATTTTTTCTTCTCCTTCCCTTCCTCATTAAAGTCAAGTCTTATAAGGAAGTGTTGTCTAGTAAAAAGGGCACTAAACTAGAAGTTTTGGAACCTGAGCTTTATGTCTGTATCACATTGATCAGCTAAGTGATCTTCAACAAGATTTTTGATTTGTGCCTCCCTCCTCTTGAATGTTAAATGAAGAATTTGAATTACATGCTTTCCATCACCTCCTCCAGTTCTAACATTCTTTGATTCCAGATGAGGTGCCTATATCAAATTAAAAATAAACAAACTGACTATAATATGCTTTCCAACTATATATATATATATATATATATATATATATACACATATATATGTATACATGTAGATATATGATTCTTTCTGTTTCTTAATTCATAATACCAACACCAGGGGCAGCTGGATGTTGCATCTAGAGCACTGGCCCTGGAGTCAGGAGTACCTGAGTTCAAATCCAACCTCAGACACTTAATAATTACCTAGCTGTGTGGTTTTAGGCAAGCCACTTAACCCCATTGCCTTACAAAAACTAAACTAAAATAATAATAATAATTAGTAGTAGTAATAGTAGTAGTTAAATTTCCCAAACCATAAATAGGAGATAAAAATCAGATTACTAAAATTTTCAGTTTTTTAAATTTAAAATTTCCCAATTTTTTTTAACAATTATATCACAGCCTATTATATGTATACTTTCTGAATGTGAATATATTTGTAATTTAAAAGAATCATATGGGAGGATGTGAATGAATGCAAAAGGGGTTTAAGAATGGGCTGGTTTTCTGGGATTTGTATTTCACTTGGACAAACACTTCTTCTCAGTCCTCAGTGTGAATTTTACAATCTTTGAGCCAGTCTTTTATGCCAAGGAGTTCTTAAAAGGGACATGCAGGGCTTGTATAAGACAGTGAGAGGATAGACCTGAGCAGCAGATGTGAGAATTTGGTAGCACAAAGCAATCAACCAAAAGGAGAAACTGAAAGGTAAATTGAACTGTGGTTTGTGAAGAAAAGACAAAGGTGGGCCTTCAAAACAGAAGATTCAAACTGACCCTGTTGCCTTTCCTCATCTCTTCAAGATTGAGAGATGTTCTTCCAAAACACCCTACTTTGTCCTCAACTTCCCTTCCTTGTACTTGTCTAATATAATACTCTGCTTGCTTTTTTTATTCTAAATATTTCTCATGTCCTGATTTTTTTCATCAAATAAAAAGAGACTAAGGGTATGCTAGAACCTCATGTATATTTAAATTAGGGCAAAAAAATCAAATTTCTATTGGAATTTTCCTAACTGGTATGTCTGAACTTTTGTAACTATATTAATAACTTTTGTCTGATAGAAATTCCATGAAATAGAGAAAGAATCCACATAGACCTTACCATCGTTATACTGGAATTTTTAAAATGTGAGCTAATTGTGACAGAGTCTAGGTGACTAAATTTATAAAAAGAGGGGAGGGAGGGGAGGAAAGTGACTAGAGAAAAGACCACATCTTAAACCACAGTACCTCCCTTCCCCCACTCCCTCCAAAAATTTTTTTAAAAAGAATGAGAAAGATTTGGGAAAGATTCAGCTAGTAGGGAAGCAGGAACTGAAAATATTAAGTACTAGTCAGTTATCTTTACCCTCTAGAGCAATACTCAGTGATACTAATATATACACAAAAAGATATATGTTGGATGTCCTAGATCACATAAAGGTCAGTTGGTAGTATTGAAAAAATTTTGGTTGCCTTTTTGATACTAATAAAGTCTGAGGCTTTGTTGTTTTGTGGTTTTCCTCCCAAGGTCTTTGATATCTTTCAACTTTCAGATTTCTTGTGTATCAGTATCTCTGCTATATATATAATTGCCCAGTCTGGCTAATTTCCCCATTTTCTTTTTTATCTGAGATAATATTTGTAAAGCCCTTAATACAACTCCTAGCAGGGGCACATAGTAGATACTTAATAAAGACTTGATATCAGTCTTTCTGTGGATCTGCTTCCTGTGTTTCTCTCTGTCTCCATCTTTAGCTGTCTTTTGTCTGTCTGTCTGTCTGTCTGTCTGTCTGTCTGTCTGTCTCTCTCTCTCTCTCTCTCTCTCTCTCTTCTCTGTCTCTTTTTGTATCCTCCTCTTCTATATGCACATTAGTGATAATAGTAAGACTGGTGATTCATTTGCCCTAGTGGAGAAAGTTCTGTTATAATGATTTTTTCCTGTGGAAGAGTGAAGTAAAGCCTATCTGCTTCACCAAGGAGGAAGCAGGTATTGGAAAGCAGCTTGGATTTCAAGGACAATGTATTCAAAGTGGAAGTCTCTGGCCTGAAGAGCATATACTATTAAAAACCACTGGGAACTGAGGAATACTGGTGAACAGTAGCCCCATGCCAGGTAGGCAACTAGAACATAAAGGTTTCTTTGTTTCCTGAATAATGGAAGGCTTTGCACTGGTGTTATGGTATCTTTACCTAGTCATCCCTGCCTCACCCCTATATACAAGCACAAGGCTTGGAGTTCTTTCCCAAACCTAATGGCTCATCTAACCTCAAGGACTGTACCAGCTACCACTGTGAATGCTAACCCCATGGGGTAAAAGGGAGACAATCTGTGCTAACACAGAACTAGCATCAGTATCAATATCAACACATATCTTTGCTCCATTTTCAGTAACTTTATTCTTGTGGACTATGCAAATATTTTCCTTTATATTCCTTGCTTTAACCAGTCTAGTACCATACTAAGAACTGGGCTTTTGGCAGCTTTTTGGGTTTCCTGAAAGATCCAACTTCCCCTTTTTACCCCCAAACATCACTGGAATGATTTTGTTTGTAAGCTTCTCAGTATTTATCTAAACAGGTTTTACTCTCCACTGCTTCTCACTGCTCTATGGAACAATAATGCTTAGCATTATCCTTTGTATGATTTTATAAGCAAGTCTACATTCAAACCCTTTGTTACCTTTGGCAGCCATTTGTTGCTGTTTGTCAAATAAGTCAGGTATTTGCTGACTAAGTCCTTTGGATTTCTTTGTGCTAATTAATTTACACTAGTTATGCTTCTAGATGAAGTTATTATAGTCAACAACAAGGCCATTTTTCTTATCCATTTCTCACTTTTGATATTCCAGCTCTTAGTACAATTTATCTTTGAATGATGTTGCATCAGAGACAGTTATTTTCATATTGGTTAGGTGGCAGGACCTGGATTCAGAAAGACCTGAGTTTATAGCCTGCCTCAGAAAACGTCTAGCTATATGGCCCTGGGCAAGTCAATCTTTTTTTTTTTTTTTTAGGTTTTTACAAGGCAATGGGGTTAAGTGGCTTGCCCAAGGCAACACAGCTAGGTAATTATTAAGTGTCTGAGACCAGATTTGAACCCAGGTACTCCTGACTCCAGGGCCAGTGCTTTGTCCACTACACCACCTAGCCATCCCTAGTCAATCTCTTTCACCTATGGTTTTCTCATCTATGAAATGGGGATGATAACATACCTCATAGGGTTCTTGTGTGGATCAAATGAGAAAAAGACATATAAGACATTTTGCAAGCCTAAAAGTACTAAATAAATGCTAGGTATTATTATAGTTATCATTGTAATCATTTTTCTAAATCAAAAGTGGATAAAAGAAAAATAACACTGAGGATGACTATAATAACTTTATCCAGAAGCATAACTTATTTAAATTAATTGGTCTTTTTGTAAATAATTTTCATTAACACTGCAGTATATATGATGACCAAATATCCCACAAAAGAAACTTTCTTATTGCCTTTGAGCACAGGATAAAAAACTAACTAATTTCTAAAAAAAAATCCAAGAAATATCTATTAATAATTATTTCCCTTAACTCTAATTTCCTTCTTCCTTCTGACTGAACTTAGACTAAAGATGGAAAAATGGTCTGCCCAGCTCTGACAGGAATATATAATTCTTTGGTCTTTGAACAAGGATCTCACATTTAGAGTTTAATAGCTGAATAAAAGTTTATTGACAATCTACATCTGTTTAATTCTTAGCATTCCTTGACCTCATATCCTGATCCTTTGTCACCGTCATCCTAAAGCAGAAGGGAGTTTGTATAAAAATGAGAGTTGTTTTAGTTCTTCTTTGTTTCATGGCTTGTTGAGGCCAAAAATATGGAATCACAAGGTGCTATATGCCTCTGCATATCCTGTTATGATACTTGCATAGCAAACTTATTCTGTTGGCCAGGACACTCTTTCCAGCATAACTACCCTAACTCACACTTTGCTGGTCTAACTTTAAGAACTCAAGATGACTTCCATACCATGATGAGACAGTTATGTACATATTCATGCATGTATCTCAGGTTGGAAGGACCTCAGGTGTCAGTGTGTTGAACTACAGTGGTCCATATCAAGCATGAATCACCTCTCTACTCTCCTGACCAGTGTTCATACAACCTCTGCTTAGCAGCTTCCAATACTAGGAACTCAAAGGACAAAACTAAGTAATCTGGTGTACTGGTTGAAATACTTGATAATTGTAGTTCTTTTGCTAAAGTCCATTGTTGAGCAAACAGGGTACAGTTGCCTAGTTTAATTATACAAGGAAACCATTTTACAAAAAAAATCATATATATATATATATATATATATAGATATATATATAGATATAGATATATATATATATATATATACATATATATATATATATATATATATATCAAGGTCTAGGTAAAAATTTCTCTTTTTTTTGATAAAAAAGAATCTTGACCTCTGGAGTAAGCTACAGTAGTTAAAATTTAAATGTGAGGAACTCATACACTTATTTCTTTTTTATTTTTTAGGATTTTGCAAGGCAAATGGAGTTAAGTAGCTTGCCCAAGGCCACACAGCTAGGTAATTATTAAATGTCTGAGACCGGATTTGAACCCAGGTACTCCTGACTCCAGGGCCGGTGCTTTATCCACTGCGCCACCTAGCCACCCCAGAACTTATACATTTATAAATACCATGGAATCTTTAAGATAATTGTATTTCTTCTAAAATCTGGAATCGAAAGCATAATCACAAATAAGGAACTACCTAAAGTCAGATACTTCATTAAAGCAGTAATTTAATGAAGAAATTAATAATTCTTTCTCATTATCTAGCACTTTCTTCATTTAGCTGTAAAAATGTGTTTTTTTTAAGCCATAAATATAGTTGTGGTATAATGGTGGTGGTAGCTGATGCTTTTTTCACATTTTGTTTAATGTTTGTCTTGAAAGTTCTTTAAGTATAAATGTATTAATTTTTAATCTAATGTATGTAATGTTCTTTAGATAAATACTTTTAAAAAAATATGGTATAAGAGGAAACTATATAAAACCTATGAGATCTTTATAGTTTCTGTAAGGATCAAATGAGATAATAAATATAGAATACCTTACAAACTGAAAGGACTTCATAAATGCTATTTATTATTATTATCATTATTATCATTATTCTTCACTATTGTTACTGTTAAGTCCAACTGTCCTATTTTGTAAATAGAAAAACTGAGACTTAGAAAAGTTAGACAACTTACCTTACATTGTTTTTCTGAAAGTAATTTGCTAAAAACTGGTATCTAATTGTGCACTTAAGAGTCAGATAATCACACCATTTTAGAACTAGAAGAGACCTTGGAAATCATTTAAAGTAACTACTATTCCTTTCCTTCCTCCACCCCAATTCTTTGCAAAGAAGAAAATTAAAGATCAGATAGTACAGTGATTCTACTAAGATTACAAATCTAATTTGTAACCAGGGCTGAATATTTTTACAAATCAATGAACATTAGTTAATGGCCTAATTATGTACAAGGAATATTGTAATGTTTTCTGTGATCTGCAATTCTCATCAGCAATATACCTTCGATTTATCTTCCAAAGACTATCCATAATGTCAAATTTTGATGTTTTCAAAGTGTTTCTTTGCTATTATACTACTTTGTTACATTCAGATCAACAACTGTGTTTTTATAACTCTTACTTCTAAGTTGAATAATACTTAGACCCTCAATAGTTGATGACTCAAGGGTCAGACAATCTATCATTAAAGAAGAAATGGTTAGATATATAGGGTGACTTGTAGCTGACACCCCTAGTGCTATTAGAAGATGAATACATAGTATATTAAATTCAGTTTAGATCTAGGTGTCCTAGAGGGAGCACAGCGACTTTACAGTCAATTATGGCTTTAGGGGAAAGAAAGAAGATCCAGAGTTTCTTTGTATGTCATTTCTGAGAATGAGCTTTAGGACATAGCATCCGAAAACCCAGAAAGATTCACTTATATGTCTGATGATTTGTAACTGAGGTCATTTTCCATTGTGCTCTCAAGCTTTGTATTGTGAGGATATGAATATGTACCTAACAACAGAGAAATAACCAGGGACTTCCCAGTTGTATCTGCTCAGCAGGAAATAAATCAACACATGTACACTCAATCATAGAAGCAATGCCTACCATAAAACAACAAGCTGTGAGTCTGGCTTATGTCACCATAAGGAGTCTGAGAGAAAGAACGCAAAGCATCTGATGTGTCAGAGAGAAAACACACACACATATGAATATACATACATATACATATACATGTATTCACATTATTTACTGGTTTAAAAAAAACCTTCAGGTCTTAAAAGTTTGAATTATAATAAAGTCTACAGGAATGAATTCTTTAACTTCACTTTTTCTAGAATCGGGTATATTCTCTTCTGTGTGTTTGTGTGTGTGTGTGTGTGTGTGTGTGTGTGTGTGTGTGTGTGTGTGTGTCTGAGTGTCTGAATGTCTGTGTAGATGGGTATGAGTGTAATGAGTGTAGGGGGACTGAGTGATGTGGGGACACCTGGATTTAAATCGTTAATAAACAAAAATAGGATCCCCCCCATGAGATAGGTCTTTGCATATATAAGAAATATCTAAGAACTTTTATATAAAAAATGGTATTGTACTGATTGTAGCAAGTCTGACCACAAATCCCCCTGAATGAAATACCTAAAAATGAGAAAAAGATTGGTCAAAACCTCCATACTAGGAAAAAACAAGTAAATTAAAAGTACTTATTGCCTAGATTTTGACATGAAAATCAAATCATTCAATTTTTATGTCTTCCACAGGAAATGGATATATTCACCCAAAACAGAAATGAAGAGATTATTCCCTTTTACATATGGGAAGCTGAGCTATCATTTCAGTGAACCTACACTGTTTTCTGCCATAAAAGCCTGATTTTTTAATGTTGATAATCTCCCAGTCATGCCATAGCATTGTAAATAATTGAATATGTTTATAATTAAATATTTCAACCTTGGAAGAATTAAAATTATAAATAACCCAAAGAGTAATCCAATGATGGTTTCAGGCAAATAGGCATGTTACCAGTGATGATTTGTTCATAAGAAGTGTTATAAAAGTCATCAAGTTTTGTATAATGGAATTTCCACTCAGTTCCTGTTAAGACGTGTCATCATTTATGATTTCTCTCTCATCACACTCAATTTGGATCAATGTACAATATGGAAACAATGTAAAGACTGACAGATTGCTTTCTGTGGGGGTGGGGGGAGGGAAGTAAGATCAGAGGAAAAATTGTAAAACTCAAAATAAATAAAATCTTTAATAAAAACTTTTTTAAAAAAGATGTATCATCATGATATAGAGGTGACCTCAGAAGGATTTAGAACTACAAATTCTGGCATGTCTTATTAAGGTGGAAAGGTTTCAAATACACATTTGGTAACATTGTATATGAGTTTTTGTGCAATTGCCCAGAGAAGCTTATCATTAGAAGGTTTGCCACTAGGGGATAAGTTTTGGTGTCAGAATTTTGTTTTGCCATAGCAACTCTCAAAGATTATTTCCTGAGACATAAATCTGCATCATTGGAGGATGGATTCTCACAAATGAAGTTACTACTCTTGAAGTATTTAAGTAATGAGATTCTAAAAGAGTTTAACAGGAAAGACATGCAAAAGACAAGAATTTAACAGGAAAGACATGCAATAGATTTTACACTTATAGGAAGCATGGACAAAAAAATGAGAAGGATTAATTAGATGCCAAATAATTACTAATGAAATCACAGTTACATCAAAGTATCAAAATTAATCTAAGATGTTAATTTGGGCAGGAGTAACCTGGCTGGACCTTGGCTCAGCTTATCCTAGACTCCAAGAGTATTTAACCAAGGCTTACTTACAAGTCTGCATACATGAACCTCAGCAATCACCTGATTCATTGACATTCACATTAGGTAGTTGATTTTTAAAAAACAAACAACTTTCAGTTTTTAAAATTTTGAGTCATAAGGTCTCCAGTAATAAATTCTTTAACTGTCACTTTTTCTAGAATTGGGTATGTTCAGAAATTTCTAAATTTCTCATTTATATATATAAGGAAGTAAAATTTACAAGAGACTATCTTGCTTATTCTGCTTTGTTAACAACATTGCAGTAGTTTTGAGTTCATGTACAATGCATACATAAACATGACTCCATTAACAAGTATTTATAGTATTTTTTAACCTCTTCGATTTTCTTTCTCATAAAAGATAATTTGGAAATATAATCATTTCATTCTTGGTCTACTGAAAGCACTGAAAATGTGGGAGGGGATGGGGAGAAAAGGGGGATTTGAACTAATTTAATCTGGAACATAGAAAGAATTCAACAGAGAGGATAAGACTTCTTTCAAAAAGTAATATTGTAGAAGCAGCTAGGTGATGCAGTGGATAGAGCACCAGCCCTGGAGTGAGGAGTACCTGAATTCAAATCCGGTCTCTTAATAATTACCTAGTTGTGTGAACTTGAGCAAGCCACTTAACCTCATTGCCTTGCAAAAACCTAAAAAAAAAGTGATATTGTCACATTTTTAAAATATTATTTATTCAACAAGTCTTTACTATTTCTGGTGGTGCCTTGATGAATAGTCTCCTATCCTAGTAGATACATTTAATTGTTATTAGATCATGAAACAGACTTTGCATAAAAGATACTATAAGATAGCATTTTTGAAGTTTAATATGTTCATATACATATATAATAATTACTCTGATGGTGATAAATGCATATATTATATGTATATATGCACATATATGTATAAATTATATCATTATATATATATATTTTTTAGTACATAATATACTATAATATTCCTGGTAGAAAAACTGGAGTAACATTTCAGACAATCAACTTCAGACAAGGCTTTTGTTTATCTTTATCAAAACTTTGGTTCATGAACAAAACCAGATGATCTCTTAACTTGCATAACATTTCAAGGATATCATAATTTATAATGATTAGATAATTCTAATTCTTTTCTGTAGCCCTCAAACATGCCTAATTCTCCCAATCCTTATCTAAAAAACTTTGACTTCATCTTGTCATCCTTTTATGCTAACATTCAATTTCTCATATCTTTCACAATCAACTCCTAAAATGGATATTTTATACTTGTTTTCTTCATTGCTTTATATCCCATTTACTTTTCAATCCTTTGCAATCTGGCTTCTGCCTGATGTATAGCTTGATTTAATCATTCCAATATTTCCAATGATCTTTGAACTGCTGAGTCCAATAGCCCTTTTGATCTCTCTGCAGTTTTTGGCACTGTTGACCAAACCAGATATTTTTCCTCCCTTGATCTCTGTGGCATTATTTTGTCTTGCTTCTCCTGTTATCAGACCATGGCTTCTCATTTAAATATTTCAGCCATTAGGTCTTGTTGATTCTATATCCACAATTACATCCACCCCTATTTCTCTGTTCACAGAACCAGTATCCTGGTTTAGATCTTTATCATCTCTTATTTACCCTATTTCAGGAGGGTCCTTATTGTTTCTCTGTTTTCACTCTTTCCCCTCTTCAATCCATTCTATGAAATTGTCAAATTAATATTCCTAAAATAGAGATCAATCCCTAGGTTTTCTACTTATAACCTGTGTGATCTGAAGTAAGTCACTAACTTTTTGGTCCTAAGTTTCTTCATCTTTATAATGTGGGAGTAGATTAAATGACCCTTAAGGTCACCTCTAATTCTAGTTTTATGATCCATAAAGACAAATATTGGTCCTAGAGAACTGATGAAATGTTTCCCATGGTCCTTTTAGTAACCAAGTTGGAGGACTAGAGGTGTAGAATGTTTTATATTTTGTCAGACAAGGTTTCTGGACTCAGTGAAAATTGCTAGAGTTGGGAGAGTACATCCAGAAATGACTTTGACAGTAAAAAACAGAAGACATTAACAAAAATTCTTTTAAAATATAACTCTTTGATCCTGTGAATTGTCAAAATATGTTCCTTTCAGTAGGCTGCTTTTGACTGAGCTATTTTTTTTTAGGGTATGGCTGATGAGTTGCTATAGAAATGGCACAACTTCAATCTTATTTGCACTTAGCAAGGAGTATATTTGCTAAATATAAACTTTTATTCCTATTTTGTGCTGTTTTGGAAGTTATTTTATTTGAATGAGGAAATTTTACTTTTTTTATGTGATAGTTTTGTTACAGGAATGACTTCTTGTCATAATAAAGTATTGATTCTATTAACTCATATTTCTAGGCCATCTATTAAATATCTTCTTTTATAAAATTTAATATTATTATAATAAAAGAAATGTAATCAATGTAAATTAACAAGGCTTTAAAGTGAATATGTAGTTCAAAAGTATCTCAGTTCCAAATATTTTTTTTACATAATCTGTTACTACACTACATTAGCATTCCTAGTCTAATGCATTGTATCCCTCACCAGTACAAAAATGTTAGAGGAAGCATCATATTTTACTCCTATTTGTAGTAGTAAAATTTTATTCTAGTAAAATTAGACAATAAAGATATCACTCAAGTTAATTGTGGAAAATAAGGTCAATTATTTGTTGTGAAGAGTGAAAAGCCATTTAAGAAGAATGTGTCAGAAACTGATATTTGAATATTAATATGGGGGGTTTCAGACAGATATGACAAGCCCTTGGAACACAGTTTCAATATACTGTGCTAGAATAGAAATGTCATCAAAGAGCTTTAAAATAAAAATGGAGGGTAATGGAGAAAACAGCCTCTATGAATCCATACATACAAACATACACACAGACATACCAGGGCATGTAGGGAGGGGAGGCAGAGGAGGCAGAGCCGTACCTCCACTCAGATTGTTCAATCCCAGTTTGGGTTGAGCCCATACAATAAGCAAATGCCTTTACTTCTTCTATTAAGGACATTTAAGCAAATTCTGACTGATACTTGTTTGTGCCTGCCCAGTCATGGACCTCATTCACCACATGTCACTGATATGTATATATGCATGCATATGGTAAATCAGACACAATAGTACATATTTTTTCTGTAAGGTTTGAAGCTTGGTGTTACAGTGAATAGAATGCCAAACCTGGAGTCAGAAAGGCTTATCTTTGTAAGTTCAAGTCCAGTCTCAGAAACTACCTGTGTGATTCTGGGTAAGTCACTTAACCCTGCTTGCCACAGTTTCCTCATCTGTAATATGACCTGGAGAAAGAAATGGCAAACTAGCATCTTTTCCCTGAAAACCACAAATGGGGTCCCGAAGAGTCAGCTGCCCTTGAACAATAACAGAATTTTTTCCTTCTATATACTTGCATATATTGTTTTATTATAATGAAAGCTCTGGGGTAAGGGGGTGGGGGGGAAGTTCTGTTTTGTTTTGGACTTTATGGTCAAATATAATAGGTAAACCTAGTATAATAGGTAATTCTAACATAATAGGTAAACTTAATAAATGATTATTGATATTATTGGTTTTTTGGAATAGTAGCAAGTATGACTTGGGAAGAACAATCACAGTTGAAAGGCTCCTTTTTCACAGGAGAGAATATCTAAGAACCATTCATATATTGACAGTAATAGTGAACAGAAGCAGAGAAGTACATAGTAAGGGTACCTAAAGTCTATTTAATCCAATCAATACCACATATTCCCTCTACATCAGAGATGATTAACCTGTGGTTTGTGAACTCTTAGAAAAATTATTCCTTGACTATATTTCAGTGTGATTGATTTTTTTAATCACTATATATAATACTGTATACATTCAAAAAATTATTCAAAGAGGGGATCACCTTCACTAGACTGCCAAAGTGTTTATGACAAAAAAAAGTTAAATTGCCTCCCCACCTCCCCAAACTTTGTCATCTCCATAACTCTCATAGGCCTTCAGTGAGAGAGGAAACGACTTCCAACTGAGTTAGCCCATTTCATTTGGGGACAGAATTAATTGTTAAGTAGTTACATGTGTGTGTGTGTATGTATGTATGTATTTTAATATAAAAAACAATCACATGCACATATACAACATATATGCATGTGTATACATGTGGTTATAAACATGTATATATATATGTATGTGTGTGTGTGTGTGGTTGTGGGTATGTGTTATACATAGAAAAAAATTATAAGATAGGGACTGGATCTGTGATCTCTTTGCTATAGGGACTCCTAGGTAAGGACACTGCCTTATACCAATGCAGGATTCTCTGTGACTTGTCCTCTTAAGAGAGTTTCCTAGAACTCTGAGAATCTAAGTGAGGACCATTGTCACTCAACTGATATGTGTCAGAGAGAGGACTTAAAATCCTCTTGGCCTTAGAGGTCTATTATCTATCCTTTAAATAAATATAAAGTAATTAAAAATAAGACAGATGGGGAAGTTGTCAGCATTTGAGGGGTTAGCCATGGTCCCATGAAGAAGTTAGTATTTGAACAGTGTGTTAAAGGAGTTAGGAATTTTGTGAGGCAGAGAGAGGGGGCATGCATAGGGATGATGTAGCCAATGAAAAGTAGGAAGACAGGAGGTGAAGTACTGAATAAGAGGAAGGATGAGAAATCCATTTTGATCAGGCTATAGAGTGAAAGAGGAAGAATAAATATGATGGGTTCTGCTAAGATAGGTTAGGGTCAAGTTTTGACTGGCTTAAAAAGTCAAACAAAGAAGCTTATATTACTCTAGAAAGTTATTGTAATTAGTTGAGCAGATAAGTAGCAATGTATCCACTCTGACAGCAATGTGGAATGCTGTTTGGAATGGGCAGATTTAAGCAAGGAAGACCAATTATGAGGCAATCTAGATGAGATTCTGAACTAAGGTGGTGGATGAATGAAGAGAAAGAAGGGTTCAGATATGAGATGATGGATGATATGGATTAATAGGATTTGCCAACAGATGGACAATGAGGGAGAGTGAAGAACAGAGGAAAATGCTGAGGTTACTATCCTGGGAATCTAAAAGAGGGGTAGTGCTTTTGAAAAAAATAGACAAGTTTAGTAAAGGGAAGGGTTTATGGGGAACATAATGAGTTCTGTTTTTAATACATTAAATTTGAGGTGTCTCTCAACACAGAAAAGAGACTGGTTAGGAGATCTGTAAGTCTGCATGGGAGGTGACAAACCCATGGTAGCTGAGAAGATTAGAAAACGTTAGAGAAAAGAGTACCCAGGAGAGAGACTTAGGGACACTCACAATTAGGAGGTAGAAATGAATGAGGAGCCAGAAAGAGACTGAGAAAAGGTGACCAACAAATGACCAGAGAACTAAGAGACAGCATTATCATGACATTCCAGAGAGAAGAGAATACATACCAGAATTCTTAACCTTTTATGAAGTTTAAGGAAGCCTTCTTAGAATAATATCTTTTGTTTTTGCTGTCTTTTTAAATTTTTATTGATGTTTCACTTTTCCAAATATATATTATGAAAGTTTTTTAAATATTCAACCATATGCCTATGTATATTTCTGTTATAAAATTTCCTTTCACCCTCCCTTCCCAAACCCTCCCCTCCATAGCAAACAGTCAGGTTAATATTGTACTTACACATTTGTGTTAAGCATGTTTATAGGTTAGCCATTTTTGGTATGAGAAATTAAGATTAAAGGAAAGAAATACATAAGTGATATTTTTTAAAAAAGTGAATTTAGTATTCCTCATATTCTGAAGGATTTTTTTTTGTTTTGTTTTGCTTAGTTTTATTTTGTTTGAGAGCAGGTGCATCCATCAGGGTTGATCATCTCACAATGCTGTTGTTAATGTGTACATTGTTCGCTTGGTAGAATAATATTTTTAAATTGACAAAAGAAAATGCATAGTATTGTAAAGGAAACCAATTGTATAGAAATACAGTTACCATGGGGCAGCTAGGTGTCGCAGTGGATAGGGCACTGGCCCTGGAGTCAGGAGTACCTGAGTTCAAATCCGGCCTCAAACACTTAATAATTACCTAGCTGTTTGGCCTTGGGCAAGCCACTTAACTCCATTCACCTTGTAAAAACCTAAAAAAGGGGGCAGCTAGGTGGCATAGTGTATAAAGCACTGGCCTTGGAGTCAGGAGTACCTGGGTTCAAATCTGATCTCAGACACTTAATAATTACCTAGCTGTGTGGCCTTGGGCAAGCCACTTAACCCCATTTGCCTTGCAAAAACCTAAAAAAAAAAACCCTAAAAAATAGTTACCAATATTAATAAAAATAACATAAAAAAGCACGTTCACAGATCCCTGATTTAGGAGAATAAGGTGGTCAGCAGCATAAAGTGTAAGAAAGAAAGTGAGAAGAATGGATCTAAGAAAAGACCTTCAGATTTGTCAATTAAGAGATCATTGACCTTCTCAATGAGGGTGGGTGAGGAGAGAGAAAAAGGGAGAGAATTTGGAATTCAAAGTTTTTAAAATTAATGTCAAAAATTGTTTTTACCTTCAACAGGAAAAAAAATACTAAATAAACTTAAAAAAAAGAAAGAATAAAGGGTCCAGCTAGGTGACGCAGTGTATATATAGAGCGCCAGCCCTGGAGTGAAGAGGACCTGAATTCAAATTTGACCTCAGACACTTAACAATTGTCTAGCTGTGTGACCTTGGGAAGTCACTTAACTCCATTGCTTCCAATAAATAAATTTTTTTAAAAAAAAAAAGAGATGAAGGACAAACATTAATGCTATCTCTTAGTTCTCTGGTCATTTGTTGGTCACCTTTTCTCAGTCCCTTTCTGGCTCCTCATTCGTTTCTACCTCCTAATTGTGAGTGTACCTAAGTCTCTCTCCTAGGTCCTCCTTTCTCTCTAACATTTGCTAATCTTATTAGCTACCTCTCAAAGTTAGAGATGTTTCAGTTGGCAAGAATAAATCAGATGAAAATATGAAAAGTTTTCTTACAGACTTCAGAAAAGGGATGGGATTTCAGGTGGGAAGAAATTATTTAGAGCAGAGGCAACTGATTAATGGGAAAAACTGGGTCTGAAAATCAAGATTTTTTTTTTAGTTTTTCCTACCAGAATTAAACATCTTGACTAGAAATAATAAAATATTAACCAGAATGACTTCCTCAAGAAAAGGTTATACAAGGTTAACTGTATTTTCCTTTTTGACAGAGATACTAAACTGAAATATTATAAACTTAAAAAATTTTTTTTATTAATTTGAGGCAATGGGGTTAAGTGACTTGCCCATGGTCACACAGCTAGGCAATTATTAAGTGTCTGAGACTGGACTTGAACTCAGGTACTCCTGACTCTAGGTCTGGTGCTCTATTCACTGCACCACCTAGTGGCCCCAATATTATGGACTTTTGATAAAGTTAGCTAGATTTGGAGTCTGGAAAATATAGCTTCAAATATATCCTTGATTATTTATTAGAAATATCATCCAGGGCAATTTACTTAACCTCTTTGTACCTCAGCTAACTTCCTAGAGTTTATCAAGTTATAGATGGCTTATTATCTTCACTGGTGGAAAGAGTTAGCAAACTGCCAGTTTTCAGTGTTAAAGTTATTACAGATCCTTGTCATCTTTATGTCTTAAACAGATAGCTCAAGGTAATTCAATAAACAAAGCCCACTTAGATTTTAAGCAAATAGTTGGCCAAAGTTGTGAGGGGGGGAAGACAAATGTGAGATAGACAATAGTATAATTGGATGGATTTGAAATTTTTTAGTTGACTGGATCTTAAGAAATTGATGATTTAATTTTACCTTGGAAGGAAGTTTCCAGTGTAGTATCCTAGAGAATAGATTAAAAGTACAGATTTTATATTTATCCTCATCAATTTTGCATGCAACACAAATCCAGGAGAAATTTTTTTTTGAATAGCAGTAAGTTTTTTGAATAGCAGTAATGATTCAAAAAACTCTTGACAGAGATGAGCAAATTACTTAATAAAATTCAATTCAATGGAGTTAAATTTAAACTCTTTCATTAGTTGAACAAAATGAGAATGTTTAGTCTGGCAAAGAGAAAATTTAGGGACATGTTAGATGTTTTCAGATATCTGAAGGTTGCCACTGGAAGACAGATTAGATTTCTTTTTTTTTTTGACAGTCCTGAATGACAGAACTAGGAGCAATAAGGCAAAATGAATTCCATTGATCATAGCAAAAGTAACACATCCCTTACTATTAGAGGAATAAAAATAATTTTAATGAATTTTTGGTTTGATAAGTACTGAGTTTCCCCATTACCAGAAATCTTCAAATATAGGCTTGGTGACCCAATAT
Source organism: Macrotis lagotis (assembly GCF_037893015.1). NCBI lineage: Eukaryota > Metazoa > Chordata > Mammalia > Peramelemorphia > Peramelidae > Macrotis > Macrotis lagotis. The sequence goes on from NC_133666.1 coordinate 415,792,678, forward strand.
GGGGGAATATTCTAAAGTGTATTCTTGGCAGTCTCAGATAGTGGACTTTCTTAAGATTTCTGAGATCTTAAGATAATATGTAATAGTCTGCATCTAACAATTTATACTTTAAAATAAAACTTTTGCTCATATGGACCCCACCAGTGTGGGATTTCTCTTTTATGATGCAGATTATAAGCCATCTATAACTGTACAATTGCGTTCAACAATTCCTCCTGTACTTCCATAAATTAACCACAAAGTAGTATATTCAATATGTTAGAGGTGAATTTCAGGGAATGATATAATATTCTATGACTTGTGGCCTTATAACAACATTGATAAAGATGGATTTTTGTCTCTGGAGAAAGTTTTAGAGCATTAAAGGAACATTTTATTGCCATATCACTTTTTTGGGGGTGGGGGATGGGAGATGTTGATTTCCAATCTAGTTTCCTCCTGTTCAATTCTGGGCTCACTTTGTTGTCCATTTTATGCTGGCTATCCAAAATATATAGACTGATGTTGTCCTTGTAATTACAACATAATATGGACAATAGGCATTCTTATACATAAATGAAACAATGTTTTTTTCTTTTAGAGACACTTATGAGATTATTATTCTGGTCTATTTGATAATTAGCTTTTGAATTTGGGTAAAGACTTCATTATAGATGAAGATTCAAATCTACAGCTAAAGAAACTTCTTTTACTAAGCTGCCAAAAAAAGAGAATGGGAAGTAAATATTTTTCCAATTAAACTGGATTAGGTGTGGTAAATGGAATTAGGTGTGGTGAACTGATTACTGTTCTGTGTTACTCTAATAGCCAAAGTTAAATTTTGTTGAAGTTTAAGATACAAAAGCAAATATGGGTCTATTTTTTGAATATTTACTTTTTTTCTTCTTTTTGTAATCTCACTTCCTACTTCCACCAGTCCTAGAAAAAAATGCTATTTTAGATTTTTTTATTATGGATTCTGAGGTCAATCACCAAGTCTTCCTTTCACCTCCCCCACCCACATTCCCCACCAACTTCTGTCTTCTTTAATATAAAATGATAGAATTTAATATACAAATATACAATAAAATACAAAGAATATATATATTATGTATTTATATGGTGGCATTATGGATTGAATCCTGGGCCTGGAATCAAGAAGACTTATCTTCCTGAGTTCAAAACTGGCTTCAGAGACCAGCTGTGTGAGACCTTGGACAAGTCATTTAACCTCGTTTATCTCAGTTTTCTTATCTGTAAAATGAGCCAGAGAAGGCAATGGACAAGTTTCTCCAGTATCTTTGCCAAAAAAAAAAAACAACCCTCAACTGGGTCACTCGAACAATTCAACCAGTGTGAAAAACAAAAAGAACAAATCTGAGAAAAATACATAAACAGGCATTGCATAAGAGACCCTGGAATTTAAACTTTATTTTGGCACAATTTTTTTTTTCAGTAAATAAGCTTACAAACTCTAACTAAATTGATTGACATTTAAAAACAGATCCTGAAACTAATCTCAAAGGAACAGCCTGCATTTTTGTTTTCATTTTCAAAAAGGAAAACAGATGAAGGGAGTCAGAATTCCATTTTTAGAGAAATCTAAGGCAGTATTTTCTAGCCCTGGTTTTGCCTCCTTGTTGACTGGGAGACCTTGAACAAATCCTTCTCTTCTTTGGGCAGTTCTCTAATTTGTAAAAGGAAAAGGTTGGACGTGTTTCTTCCCTTTCTAAATTCTATAAACCTGTAGATTTACTATTGACATTTTAAAATTACTTATTTCCTCCTATGGATGCCCAAACCAATAAGATTATTAAAACTTTTTAACTATTCCATTTTGGATTAGTGAAGGAATATCTCTATCACAGCACTTGGACTCAGAATCCTTGCAATTGCTTAAGCAAAACAGGACACTGAAGAGAAAGTTCTCATTGAAGTGGTTTCACTGTGAATAAAAATGGGAGGAAACCAGAAAAGCAAGCTGCCAACTAATTCCAGAGGGAGGCTGGGCAAAGACCCTTGAGCTGGGGCACTCACTCCCAGTCTGGCACCGGGAGGGTAAAGAGAATCCAAGCGCCGTCCAAGAGACCCGGTTATGCAAGGGCAGCGCGGGCGCCTCTGAGGGTGGGTTGTCCGGATTGGCAGGGGCTGCTGAAGGAGGAGCAGGTGATGGGTTGGCCGCAGAGGCAGCGGTACCTTCTCGCCCCTAGATCTGCAGCCGCAGCTTCCAGCGACCGGGCAGTCTCCGCTCTGCGTCCCCCGCTCTGAGCCAGGAGCAGCCCCGCCAGCGCAGTAGCATGGATCTGGACCCGTCCCAACAGGGGCTCAGCGGGAAGCTGCTGAACGACCTCCCCGACACCTCTCCGCTGCTGCAGCCCGGCATCCGCGAGCTCCGGCGGCGAGCAGAGGCGGACCGCAGCCAGGACTGGCCCATGGCCCTCAGCGATGCTTTCCTGCTGAGGTTTCTGCGAGCCCGGGATTTCGACCTGGACCTGGCCTGGAAGGTAAGCCCGGAGGCAGAGGGGCGGGAGCCAGCGGAAGGTGACCAGGACCAGGTCCTGGAGGAAGACTTCCTCTCAGGTGTGCGCTGCCCAGCAGGCAGAGAATGAATGCTTTGAATGCCTTGGCCTGGGGATAAGTGGAAGAGGAGATAAATCTTGGCAGAAGCGAAAATTCTCGGAGAGCATTTGTGGGTAATGCTTACTTCTCTTATCTACAAGAAAATGGACCTCTTATCTCTTTTTCAGTCCCTACTTGGGATTTTTTAATTGGTTCTTATCCATTTTTGATAAGTCAGGGATCCTTTGGCATTCAGGAGAAGCCAATAGATCCCTTCTCAGAAAATGTTTTAATGAATTGGAGGAAGTGCTAAATTTCCGTTAGAGGTTATTGAACATAAAGATTTAATTTTTTTCTTGCTCAAATATCCCCTGAGAGTCACCCACCCACCCACCTCTCCATGAATCCCAGTTAAGAACCCCTGCTTTTTTATTTACTGGTGCTAACTTGAGAAGTTATTTATTTATTTACTTACTTATATTATCTAACAGCAATGAAATTGGCTCTTGAAATCTGGTAATATACCTAGGCTCAGGTGTCTTAGAAAGAGACGTGTGTATGAGAAAGTTTGGAGAACCCCCCCAACACACACACACACACACACACACACACACACACACACACACACAAACACACGCCAGGAGAAAGTGAATATTTGAGTTTTATCCTGGGTGGTTAGAGCAAAGAATTGAATTTCATATTTCATCCTGTTTCCCTCACTGGTACCCTGGAGACACACAACTCAAAAAGTTGTTAAGAATCAGTGATATTGGGGGCGGCTAGGTGGTGCAGTGGATAAAGCACAGGCCCTGGAGTCAGGAGGATCTGGGTTCAAATCTAGTCTCAGACACTTAATAATTACCTAGCTGTGTGGACTTGGGCAAGCCACTTAACCCCATTGCCTTACAAAAAAACCTAAAATAAAGAATCAGTGATATTAAAATTAAGGAAGAGCAGAGTTCTGAAAATGCTCGTTAATTTGTTCCATACTCTCATTTTTTAAAATGTCTAACAATATGAAAAGTGGAGTCAAGAGGCGGAGAGTTGGAAGCATTATAGATAAGCAGTGTAAGAAGATGATAGAGCTGAGTATTCTTTTTTTTCCCCTTGCTTTTGCAAGGCAGTGGGATTAAGTGATTTTCCCTAAGGTTAAACAGCTAGGAAATCATTTAGTGTCTGGGGTTCTAATTTGAACTCAGGTCCTCCTGACTCCAGGGCCAGTGCTCTATCCATTCTGTTACCTAGCTACCTTGGAGCTGAGTTTTCTTTTTCTTTCTTTCTTTTCTTTGGGGGGGGGGGGTTTACAGTTTTTCCCTTTTTTTAATAGTTGAATATTTTAGTTTTCCTAATTATGTGTAAACACAATTGTAAACATTCACCCTTACAAAACTTAGAGTTCCTCATTTTTACCCTTTCTCCCCTCCCCTTTCTTTTTTTTAAATTTTCTTTAATTTATTTACACATTACTAAAATATTCTTGTTGTAAGAGTAACATAATACCCCCTCCCCCACAAAAATATAAAACCTCATGAGAAATAAAGTGAAAGAAACAGAAAAATGTGTTTTAGTCTGTGTTCCGATACCATCAGCTCTGTCTCAGGTGGATCACATTCTGTATCATAAACCCATCATAGAAGTTACTTCCATTATTTTTCCACAGTTGCTGCTGATGGTAATTCCCTCTATTCATTCCTCCCCACTACCATCTCTTATACTTTCTTTCTCCTTTCACTCTGTCCATCTTCAAAAGTGTTCTGTGGGGCAGCTGAGTGGCACAGGGGACAGAGCACCTGCCCTGGGGCCAAGAGGGCCAACCCTACATCCCACCCCAGAGACCCCAGCAACAACTCAACCCCCCCCCGGTCCCAGACAGGCCACCCAATCCCAGCACCTTGCAAAAAGTAAAAAAGAAAATGTATTACATCTGGCTATCTTCTCCTATGTTCTACCATCTCCTCTATCACCCCCATCCCTCCTCTCCTCCCCTGTCCCCCTTCTTTGTCTTCTAGATTACTATACCCTATTGAGTATGTATGCAGTTTCCTCTCTGTGCCATTTCCAATAAGAATAAAGGCTTCCTAATTCCCCATCACCTCCCCCCTTCTAATACCATTGCAAAAGCTATTTCTTTTTTTTAAGATTTTATTTATTTTTAATTTTACAATTTTTCCTCTAATCCTACTTCCTTCCCCCCACCCCCCACAGAAGGCAATTTGCCAGTCTTTACATTGCTTCCATGGTATATATTGAAACAAATTGAATGCCATGAGAGAGATCATATCCTTAAGGAAGAAATATAAAGTATAAGAGACAGCAAGATCAGACAATAAGATATCAGTTTTTTTCCCTAAATTAAAGATAATAGTCCTGGGTCTTTGTTCAAACTCCACAGTTCTTTCTCTGGATACAGATTCTCCTCCAGACAGCCCCCAATTGTCCCTGATTGTTGCACTGCTGGAATAAGCAAATCTATCAAGGTTGATCATGTTGCTGTTAGGTTCTGCTCATCTCACTCATGCAAATCCCTCCAGGCTTCCCTGAATTCCCATCCCTCCTGGTTTCTCATAGAACAATAGTGTTCCATGACATACATATTCCAGTTTGCTAAGCCATTCCCCAATTAAAGGACATTTACTTGATTTCCAATTCTTTGCCATCACAAACAGGGCTGCTATGAATATTTTTGGACAAGTGATTTTTTACCCTTTTTCATCATCTCTTCAGGGTATAGGCCCAGTAGTGGTATTGCTGGATCAAAGGGTATGCATATTTTGGTTGTCCTTTGGACATAATTCCAAATTGCTCTCCAGAAAGGTTGGATGAGTTCACAGCTCCATCAACAATATAATAGTGCCCCAGATTTCTGACAACCCTTCCAACAATGATCATTATCCTTCTTGGTCATATTGGCCAGTCTGAGAGGTGTGAGGTGGTACCTCAGAGAAGCTTTAATTTGCATTTCTCTAATAAGTAATGATTTAGAGCACTTTTTCATATGACTATGGATTACTTTGATCTCATCTGTAAATTGCCTTTGTATGTCCTTTGACCATTTGCAATTGGGGAATGGCTTTTTTAAAAAAAAATTTGACTCAATTTGCTGTATATTTTAGAAATGAGTCCTTTATCAGAAACATTAGTTGTAAAGATTGTTTCCCAGTTTACTACATTTCTTTTGATCTTGGTTACAGTGGTTTTGTCTGTGCAAAAACCTTCTAATTTAATGTAATAAAAATCATCTAGTGTGTTTTTAGTGATATTCCCCATCTCTTCCTTAGTCATTAACTTCTTCCCTTTCCATAGATCTGACAGGTAAACTAGTCCTTGATCTTCTAGTTTACTTATAATATTGTTTTTGTATGTCTAAATCCTGTATCCATTTTGGTCTTATCTTGGTATAGGGTGTGAGATGTTGGGCTAATCTAAGTTTCTTCCATACTAACTTCCGATTTTCCCAGCAGTTTTTATGGAAGAAAGAGTTTTTATCTCAATAGTTGGATTCTTTGGGTTTATCAAACAGCAGATTACTACAATCGTTTCCTGCTTTTGCACCTAGTCTATTCCACTGGTCCACCACTCTATTTCTTAGCCAATACCAGACACTTTTGATGATTGATGCTTTAGATCAGGTAGGGCTAAGCCACTTCTTTTGCACTTTTTTCATTGAATTCCTGCAAATTCTTGACTTTATTTCTCCATATGAATTTATTTATCACCTTTTCTAACTCATTAAATTATTATTTTTTTTTTTTTTGGAATTTTGATTGGTAGGGCACTAAACAGGTAGTTTAGTTTTGGTAGAATTGTCATTTTTATTGTATTAGCTCAACCTATCCATGAGCAGTTCATATATGCCCAGTTATTTAAATCTGATTTCATTTGTGTGAGAAGTGATTTCTGTTTTCAAAAAGTTTCTGAGTCTGCCTTGGCAAATAGACTTGCAGGTATTATTGTCTGAGGTTACTTTGAATGGGATTTCTCTTTCTAGCTCTTCCTGCTGTATCTTGCTAGACATATATAGAAAAGTTGAGGATTTATGAGGGTTTATTTTATATCCTGCAACTTTGCTAAAATTGCTAATTGTTTCCAGTAGTTTTTTTGGAAGATTTCTTGGGATTCTCTAGGTAGAACATCATGTTATCTGCAAAGAGTAAGAGTTTTGTCTCTTACTTCTCAATTCTAATTCCTTCAATTTCTTTTTCTTCTCTAATTACTGAAGCTAACATTTTTAACATGATATTGAATGGTGATAATGGTAACCCTTGTTTCACCCCTGATCTTATTGGGAATGCCTCTCCCCTCTCCCCATTGAATATAATACTTGTTGATGGTTTCAGATAGGTACTGCTTATTATTCTAAGGAACAGTCCATTTATTCCTACACTCTCTAGTGTTTTTAGTAGGAATGGATGCTGTATTTTGTCAAAAGCTTTTTCAGCATCAATTGATATAATCCTATAATTTCTGATAGTTTTGTTGTTGACATAATTAATTATACTAACAGTTTTCCTAATAATGAACCAACCCTGCATTCCTGGGAGAAATCCTCTTGGTCAAAATGTATTATCCTAGTGATAACTTGTTGTAATAATTTTGCTAAGATTTTATTTAAGATTTTTGCATCGATATTCATCAGGGAGATAGGCTATAATTTTCTTTCTCTGCTTTAAATCTTCCTGGCTTAGGTATCAGCTCCATATTGGTATCATAGAAAGAGTTAGGCAGAGTTCTGACTTCCCCTATTTTTCCAAAGAGTTTATATAAAATTGGAACCAATTGTTCCTTAGATGTTTGGTAGAATTCACTTGTGAATCCATCAGGCCCTGGAGGTTTTTTCCTTAGGGAATTCAATGATGGATTGTTGAATTTCTTTTTCTGAGATAGGGTTGTTTAGGTATTTAATCTCCTCTTCATTTAACCTGGGCAACTTATATTTTTGTAAATATTCATCCATTTCACTTAGATTGTCAAATTTATTGGTATAGAGTTGGGAAAAATAATTCTGAATTATTACTTTAATTTCTTCCTCATTGGTGGTGAGTTCACCTTTTTCATTTATCATACTAACAATTTGGTTTTCTTCTTTCTTTTTTTAATCAAATTGACCAGAGGTTTATCAATTTTATTTGTTTTTTTCATAAAACCAACTCTTGCTTTTATTTATTAATTCAATAGTTTTTGTTTTGATTTCATTAATTTCTCCTTTAATTTTTAAATTCCTAATTTGGTATTTAATTGTGTTTTTTTTAATTTGTTCTTTCTCTAATTTTTTTAGTTGCATATTTAGTTCTTTGATTTCCTCTTTCTCCAATTTATTCACATAAGCATTCAAATATAATATAACCCCTGACAGCCACTTTGAGTGAATCCCATAGGTTTTGGTATGTTGTTTCATTATTGTCATTATCTAGGATAAAATAATTCTTTCTATAATTTGTTGTTTGATATACTCATTCTTTAAAATGAGTTTATTCAGTTTCCAAATAGTTCTGGGTCTATATCTCCCTGGCCAAATATTGCATATGCTTTTTATTGCATTATGATCTGAGAAAGATGTATTCACTATTTCTGCAATTTATTGTTAGGTTTTTAGGCCCTAGTACATGGTCAATTTTTGTGTAAATGCCATGTACTGCAGAGAAAAAGGTATATTCCTTTCTATCCCCATTCAATTTCCTCCATAAGTCTCTCATGTCTAGGTTTTCTAACAATCTATTTACCTCCTTAACTTCTTTCTTGTTTATTTTGTGATTTGATTTATCTAAATCTGAGAGCAAGAGGTTGAGGTCTCCCACTAGTAGAGTTTTTGCTGTCTATGTCTTCCTGCAGTTCTTTCAGCTTCTCCTCTAAGAATCTGGATCTTATCCCATTGGGTGCATACATATTCAGTATTGAAATCACTTTATTGTCTATGGTACCTTTTAGGAGGATATAGTTTTCTTCCTTATCTCTTTTAATGCTATCTATTTTGCAGCTGCTTTGTCTGAGATAAGGATTGCTACCCCTGATTTTTTCACTTCAGCTGAAGCAAAATATATTTTGCTCTAACCTTTTACCTTTACTCTATATGTATCTCTCTGCTTCAAATGAGTTTCTTTGTAAGCAGCATATTGTGGCATTCTGTTTTTTAATCTGCTCTGCTATTTGCTTATGTTTTAAGAGAGTTCATCCCATTCACATTCAAAGTTATAATTACTAACTTTTTATTGCCCTCCATGCTGACTTCCTTCTGTTTGAACTTTTCCCTTTTTTCCATTTATTCATATGCCCCAGTGTTTTGTTTCTGAATATGACCACCCTTCAGTGTGTTTGCCTTCCTATATCCACCTCCCTCCCCTTTTTTCCCCTTCCTTCCATTAGTTCCCCTTTTTCTCCCCCTCCCTGTCTCTGTCCCCCCCCCCCCACCCTTTTCCCTTTTTAATATTTGAAAGGTAAGATGTTTTTTAAGTTAACTGAGTGTGTGTATGTTAACTTTAAGCCAAGTCTGGTGAGAGGAAGATTCAGGTGTTTCTCATATCCTCTCTTCTTCCCCTCTGTTACCAGAGGTCTTTTGTACCTCTTAATGTAATGAGATTTATCCCATTCAGTCCCCTTCCTCCTTCCATCTCCTTCCTGTCCCCACTTTTAAGGAGAAAGTGTTTTTAAATTATTCTGAGTCATAGAAAATTCTGAGTATCCATCACTTTTGACTAAGTATATTCTATCTAATAGAGTTCCAATTCTTGAGAGTTATTAGAGTCTTTCTCCCAAGTAGGGATATAGCCAGTTTCATCCCTTTGGGTAGCAATCTCATGGATAAGTCACGGATGTCCATCATTTCTGGCTAAGTATATTCTCTCTGATAGAGTTACAATTCTTAAGAGTTATGAGACTCTTTTCCCCATACTGGGATATAACCAGTTTCATCTTATTGGATTGTTGATTTTTTTCTCCCCCCCGCTTTTTCAAAATTTTTCATGTGTCTCTTGAACCTCCTGTTTGATGTCTGAATTTTCTATTTAGCTCTCATTTTTTTCATCAGGAATTGTTGGAAGTCTTCCATTTCATTAAATGTCCATCTTTTCCCCTGAAAGAGAAGGTTCAGCTTTGCTGGATAGTGGATTCTTGGCTGCATTCCAAGCTCCCTTTTTCTTCAGATTATCTCATTTCAGGCCCTTTGATCCTTTAATGTTTTATTTTAGGTTTTTGCAAGGCAAATAGGGTTAAGTGGCTTGCCTAAGGCCACACAACTAGGTAATTATTAAATGTCTGAGACCGGATTTGAACCCAGGTACTCCTGAGTCCAAGGCCGGTGCTTTATTCACTACGCCACCTAGCCACCCCTTGATCCTTTAATGTTGATGTAGCCAGGTCTTGTGTAATCCTTACTGTGGTTCCTTGATATGTAAATTGTTTCTTTCTTGCTGCTTGCAGGATTTTCTCTTTTATCTGATAGTTCTAGAATTTGGCCACAACATTCCTTGGTGTTTTCATTTTAGGATTTCTTTCTAGAGGGGAACGATGTATTTCAATAACTATTTTGCCCTTTGGTTCCATGATATCAGGGCAATTTTCCATCACTAAATCCTGTAATATTAAGTCTAGGCTTTTTTTTTCTCTTCAGTGTTTTCAGGAAGACCTATAATTCTCAGATTGTCCTTCCTCAATCTGTTCTCAGGGTCAGTGGTTTTGGTGATGAAGTATTTTACATTTTCTTCTATTTTTTCTATTTTTTTTGTTGGTTTTGTTTAACAGGCTCTTGCTGTCTCATGAAGTCATTAGTTTTTACAGACTCCATCCTTTTTTTTTTAGAGAAGAGTTTTCTTCATTTACCTTTTGCAACTCCTTTTCCAATTGGTCAATTCTATTTTTGAAAGAGCTTTCCATTTGACCAATTAAAGTTTTGAGAGAATTATTTTCTTTTTGCATTTACCCAATTGAGGATCTGAGAGAATTATTCTCATTTTGTATTTGTCCAATTGTATTTTCCATGATTTGTTTTCTTGTTGCAAGGTGTTAATCTTCTCTTGGGTTTCTTTTCCCAAATTTTCCAATTGATTTTTAATCTCCTTCCTTATTTCTTCAAGGAAGTCTTTCTGTGCTGGAAACAAGATCATATTCTCCTCAGAGGTTCTCTCTCTGAGTTAGGGTCTTTTCCTTCCAAAACTTTTTCTATAGACCCTCCTTTCTGTTGGCCTTTCTTCATTTTACTAAGACCTTGAGTTGGGGAAGAGCTGGTTCACAGAGGTTTGGTGTTAGGATCCCTAGAGGCTTTACTCACTGAGTGTAATATCTCCAGCTGGCCAGTAAGGAGTGCTAGAGGATTTGCTCACTGAGAATTATATCTCCAGCTGGCCAGTAGGAGGTGCTGGTTGCTTTCTCTGGAGTGTCTGTGACCTTGATTGAGGCCCTCTTCCTTGGCCTGGAGGGAATGATTGAAGCTGTTAAATACTTTTGTCTTTGATGAACAGTGGGCTTTACCCTGTGGTAAGGTCATCCCGCTCCTTATTGTCAGCTGAGGTGTTTCCTGGAGCTCACACACCTGCACCTGGGGCAGAGGTATTCTCTAATTGTGTTTGTTATGGGAAGAGGCTTCAACTGAAATGGAGATGTGGACTTGAAATTCCTCAGGACCAGAGGAACCCAGAGATGGTGTCTGGAGCTCTCCAGCACTGGAACTCTCCTTCTAGCCCTGCTGGCAAGCTCCCGAGGGTAAGTGCCAACACCAATGCCTCTGCTCCCTAGTTGACCTAAGCTCCTGCTGTCCACCAGGCTCTAGCCCCTCCCCTGAGCAAACAGGTCTGGTTCTCAGACCCTCAAGCTCCAGAACTCCAGCCCCTCCACTAATCAGACTAACCTTTGGCTAATCCAGGTTCTCAGGCTCTCCCCAGTCCATGCTCCCAGCAGAGTCTGCCCTCTGCACCCAGAATCACCCAGGATTGTGGAAGACAAATCCTGAGGTAGATGTTCTTTCTTCTGGCTTTTCTTTCTGGGTTTAGGTTTTTTAGGGTTTTTTTTGTAAGGCAATGGGGTTAAGTGACTTGCCCAAGGCCATACAGCTAGGTAAGTGTCTGAGACCAGATTTGAACTCAGGTACTCCTGACTCTAGGGCCGATGTTCTATCTACTGTGCCACCTAGCCACCCCATCTTTCTGGGTTTTGTTGATTGGATTTCTGTTAAGAGATTTGTTTCATATCACATATGGGGAAAGATCAGGAGATTTTAGAACTGTCTTCTCTCCACCATCTTGGCTGGAAGTCGCAAAAGCTGTTTCTTGACTCTTTTACATAAAATATCTTTGCCTCTCCTTTCTCTTATTCCCACTACATTTCCCTTTCACCCACTGACTCCATTTTTACAATATATTATACCTTCAAATTCGGCTCTCTCCTGTGCCTCATCTATAAAAGCTCCTTCTATCTGCTCTATTAAATGAGAAGGTTCATATGAGTATTATCAGTATCATCTTTCCATGAAGGAATATAGACAGTTCATCATCATTAAGTCCCTCATAATTTACCTTTCTCATCTATCCTCTCCATGCATCATCTGAGTCCTGTACTTGAAGACCAAGCTTTCTGTTCAGCTCTGATCCATTCAACAGGAACATATGAAATTCCCCTGTTTTATTGAAAGTCCATCTTGTTGGGGAGGCTAAGTGGTGCAGTGGATAGAGCACTGACCCTGGAATCAGGAGCACCTGAGTTCAAATCCGGCCTCAGACACTTAATAATTACCTAGCTGTGTGGCCTTGGGCAAGCCACTTAACCCCATTGCCTTGCAAAAACCTAAAAAAAAAAGTCCATCTTTTCTCTTGGAAGAGGATGTTCAGTTTTGCTGGGTAGTTAATTCTCAGTTGCATTCCAAGCTCTTTTGCCTTACAGAATATTATATGCCAAGCCCTACAAGCCTTTAATGTAGTTGCTGCTAAATCCTGTGTAATCCTGACTGTGAGCTGAGTTTTCTTAATGGGATTCCTTATTACTCAGATTAGGTATACAGTACCACATCTGAAAAGTGAGAAATATACTATGTATTTCTCTAGTATATTCTCTACAAATATTTTCCAGAAGTTTGCACTCAGATATATACTTTCATTTTCATGTAGTAATATCTATTCTCTGTCAATATTTGTGTTAAATTTTGATTATTGCTTTTCTTATGGCTTAACAATTTGATTTTCCTCTTTTCTGTTTCTTCTTATTTCATTTTTTACTCTGCTAATTAATTCTTGATTCAGATCCATTAGTGTTCATTCACAGAGATAAGTAGGACTAAAGGAAGAGTAACTATAGAGGAAAGGATCAATCCCCATGTAGCAGCAAAATTGCCAGAGCTATAGAAACCAGATTAAAATATAATTGGGAAATGTTGAACAAAATAAAAAAACATTAAGAGTCCAACATAGGTAATGTTAGTTTGTGATTTTCTAAACCAATAAGTGGTCCCCTGGTATCCATTTTTATTTTGAGTTTAAAACCACTGTTGGGTAGTTGGATTAGAGGAATATTAAAATTGGTTTTTAATAAATTACATTTCCCCTGTGTCTTCCAAGTCATGGTAGCAAGGGGATGTAAAAGGAATATGAAGAAAAGGAAAAGAGTGAATTTTCAGACTGACTAAAGAAATGCCGTATTAGAAAGTGACTAATTTCAAAGTTTCAAAGGAAGAAAGCTTAGGGGGTGGGGTGAGGAATGTAGGGGAGGGTCAGCCTGAAAGCCATTGAAAGACCTGGATACTGATATTGGTTCCCTCTAAATCAATAACTATGTAACCTCATGCAAATTCCTTGATCTTTCTGAATTCAAGTTTTCTTTAGAAAATTGAGGATAAGGGGGGCATCTAGATGTGCAATGGATAGAATACTGGCCCCTGGAGTCAGGAGTACCTGAGTTCAAATTAGGCCTCAGATTAATTACCTAGCTGTGTGGCCTGGGCAAGCCACTTAACTCCATTGTCTTGCAAAAAAACTTAAAAATAAAGAAAATTGAGGTTAGAGAAAATGATATGGAAGATCTCTTAGAGGTCTCAGGTCTATGGTTGGGCATCCTGTTTCCTGGATCTGGTAACTAAGGAATTATTTAGATCAATTCCTTGCTGAACAGAAAAAAAGGAGATGAGTTTAGACTCCCATTTCTCATACACTATAGCTACCGGGTTTCCCTCACAGGCACTCTAGAAACAAATGTAGCTTAGGTTATGGCTCATGTCCAGGATTTCCTCACAAAAGGGAACAGAAGAAAGGTAGTAAGTATAAAAAAGGAGGCAATTATGTGGCAGGTAATTTATTTGCACACAATGTTAAACATAAATGAGTCCTAGCATGTCTTTACAAAATGATTTAAAACAAGTTTAATAATTTTTTATAATTAAACTCTTCTGAGAGGCCAATTATTGAACCATTAGAACAAGCATAGTAGTCTGATAAGCTACTGAATAAGTATTTTGCATTTCACCTCAGCTCAGTACTCTCTCCAAATCATTCTTGATACATGTCTGCTTGGGAAATAACTAACTCTCTTGTCCATGCTGACCCTCTTCAAGGACACTGGAATAGGTACTGTCCTTATCTCCCTAGGCCAAAAATTATTAACCTTTTTATGTGTGTCAAGGACCCCTTTGACAATCAGGTTAAACCTCTGGATCCCTTCTCAGAGTAATATTTTATAAATGAATAAAATACATAGTATTACAAAAGAAATCAATTTTAATGACATACATTTATCGATTTTTTTAAGTTCATGAACTGTTCATAGTTGTTAGAACTCTCTCCCTTCTCAAAATATTCTGTATTTACTTTTTTGTGTAATATTATATCCCACCCCACATCCACCCCTATGTAAATGTAAATTTTTTGAGACCAGAGACTACTTAATCTTTGCATTTATAACACCTTGCTGGAAATACCTAGCATGTAGTTTAGGAATTTAATAAATGATGTTTTAATTGAATTAGGTATGCTAGTACCACTGAAGGGAATAGAAAAGTCAGAGGAAAAAAAATCAGTTTTCTGGGAAATACCAATAAGATTGGAATCTGAACATGCTGAATTTGAGACAACCTGTCAGACATACAGTTGTTGCAACTGTGAGTCTATATGTCACATATTTTTATATTTGTGGGTGTATTTGTACATATATATATATGTATATATATATATATATATACATATATATGCTGTAGGGCAGCTAGATGGCTCAGTGAATGGAGCACTCATCTTGAAGTCAGGAAGGCCTGATTTCAAATTTGACCTTAGACAGACTTACTGTGTGACCTTGGGCAAATCATTTAACCCTGATTGCCTTCCAACCAGGGCTATCTCTAGTCATCCTGATTCATATCTGGCCACTGGACCCAGATGGCTCTAAAGGAAAAAATGACTTGGCATGGTACCCCTCACTCAAATTCAATCCATATTCTTGCCAAGGCATCATCTCCCTGATGTCATGGTCTTCTTCAGAAATGAAGGACAAACATTATTATTATGCTAGTTAACTCCCAATTTGTGTTAAGTTTTGACAAAGGACTCACTTAAATTGTCTTAGAAGAGACAGTGAAGAAGAAGAAAATGAAGAAAGAAGAGAAAAGAGCAGAGAGCTGATAATTAATTTTTTAAAAATTTTATTTATTTAAGGCAGTGGGGCTAAGTGACTTGCCCAAGGTCACACAGGTAGGCAATTGTTAAATGTTTGAGGCCAGATTTGAACTCAGGAACTCCTGAATCCAGGGCCAATGCTTTATCCACTCTGCCACCTTGTTGTCCCCGGTAACTAATTTTTGATGATCAGGTAGCATTCAGTGCAGGAGTAAGAGAACCAGGAGAATATAGTATCTCTAAAGCCATGAGAGAGGAAATAGCTATGAAGGTGAGGAAATAAAACTTTATATGGCACCAGTAAACTATGGAACTAAGCACTTTTTTCAAATACCTCATATTATCCTCACATCAGCCTTTAGGTAGATGCTATTATTATCCCCACTTTACAGTTTAAGAAATTGAGGCAAACTGTCCCAGGGTCACACATAGCTAATAACTGTCTGAGTAGAGATCTGAACTCAGATCTTCCTGACTCCAGGGATGGCACTTTATTCATGAATGTACTACCAGCTCCCTTCAGTTTTGTCAGTGATACTAAATGTTATAGGGAAACCAGAGGGGATGAGGGAAGAGCGTGGTGATATGCGCATTCTTCTTGGTGAGCAACTACTCATTAATAATTCTGAGACAGCAAATTCATTAAAACAGTAGGGGTCAGGGGCAGCTAGGTGGTGCAGTGGATAGAGCACCTGCCCTGGAGTCAGGAGTACCTGAGTTCAAATCCGCCCTCAGACATTTAATAATTACCTAGCTGTGTGGCCTTGGGCAAGCCACTTAACTCCATTTGCCTTGCAAAAACCTTAGAAAAAAAAACAGTAGGGGTTAAAATCAAGTTGAAGAAGGTTAGATTGTTGGGGAACTGAAGGATATAAGACTTTATGAAGAAATTTGTTTGTGAAGAGGAGGAAAGAGATGAAATAGTAATTATAAGAGAAAGAAGAGTCAATGGAATGCTTTAAAAAATCCTTCAGATTGGGTATATACAAGCAGATGGAGTCAAAGGAGAGAAATCAATCAAAGAAGTATGAAGGTGTTATGGTTGCCCCTCAGGTCCCCTGCCCCTGAAACCTGCTTCCCCAGCCCAGCAACAAAGGGCCTGTAATTTTCCACTGTAGCCCCCTGCAGTTCTCTGACATCCTGTTTACAAAACCCCCTCTTGCCCCCACCCAGCACCTGTAACTGCAATGAACATGCTGCCATATCAATTTTTTGCTTGCCTCTGTCTTCCATACACATAGTTTTCCCTTTTCCTCACCTGGGTGGAAAGTCCCTAGGTAAATATGAACCTTGCGTGATTTTAAGTTAGATCAGAAGTAAACAAGGATGTGGTTTTTCAGTATATAAACTTGCTGTACTGTATCATTCTGCTATTGTCTTGGACACTTCCAGAGTAATTAAAAGCTTCTAAATTCTGATTGACTTACATTCTTGCAGCAATAATAAAAGACAAATGTTTCTTGAAACCCCATATCAGCAGAAGATGGAATCAAAGTATGAGTAGATAATCAGATCATAGACTTTGAACTGCAAGGGATCTTAAAGGTCTGCTAACCAACTGCCTTATTTTAGAAATGAAGAAACTGGGACCAGAAAGAATAATTTGATCAAGGTCATATAGGTAGTAAGTAGTAGTGTCAGTATTTAAATTTGTGGGACCATGACCCACTCTTTCAGCATACATTTAGAGATATATTGCTGTTCATTAAACTACAATTCCATGTGGTCACAAAGAAAAATGATATGAAAGACAATGGTAATTGAGGGAAAACTTTCCTTGCATTCAGCTTTAGCAAAGGTTTTTGTCTATTGTTTTCATTCAACTACAGGGTGGGGAATGGATTTAAAGGACATCTAGTTGATTCCTTCCCTTTCAATACCCTTCATTTTACAAAGGAAGAAAAGCAAGAGTTAAGTGAGTTGCCCAAGGTTTTATTGGTAGCAAATAGTGGACCTGGGATTAGTGGATCCAGAATTTATGACTCCAAATAATTAATATTTATATAGAGTTTGAGAAAACCAGATGGTGCAATGCTTAGGGCACTGGAATTAGTATAAGAGTGAGTTTAAACTTTGTGAGTTTAAATCTGGCCTCAGACACTTACTACCAGCATGATTCTAAGTAAATCACTTAACTCTGTGTGCCTCAGTTTTCTCATCTGTAAAATGAGCTAAAGAAAGAAATGGTATACCATTATGGTATCCTTGCCAAGAAAATTCCAAGTGGAATCACAGAGTCTTATACAACTAAAATGATTCAACAACCAAAAAAAAACTTGCATGTTATATTTTCTGTATAATTTATTTCAATAATACAAAGACATGGCTTAAAAATGTGAAGTGAGAATACATTTTCCATTGTACCATGTCTTCCAGGCAGCAATTGGTTAATTTGAGGCAAGTATTGTGTTGCAATCAACTGGAAAGGAATCAAAGTCTTTGAATAGTTCTCTTTGCTTTTCCCTGTGAAGGGGAAGAAAAGGAAAAGGGTGAAAGTTTGAAAACAACTTTTGTTTTTCCTTTCTTTTCCAGTCTTTCATACCTATTTTTATAAGTAATCAGAACATGTTGTTTGCTTGAAGAATTTTCAAGTATTTCAGTTAAATTAAAATACAGAATTACAACTTCCTTAATCATGAATTCTATTGAATTGTTAACTTAATTAAGCATTCTTCCCTACAATTTGAAACAAATTTTACAGTTTTCAGAATGGGAAACATCCCTTGACCATTAATATGCATAGTCCTTCCCAAGCTTGATAATTAATAATATTTTGTCCTGCTTTTTTTCCAGCATAAACAGCTCATGTTTCTTAAACATTTTCTCATAGAATCCATCTTTTAATCCTCTATTTTCTATTTGCTTACCCTCTATTTGTATATTTTGCTTACTTTAATTGCCATTATTTTCATATATTACTAGAAAGCTTCCATTTAAGTAAATTAGACTTTTCTGTTAAGTTTGAGTGATTTGACAGAGTAGCATTGGAATATCCTAATGAACAAAGGATAGGTTGAAACAAAATGGCATTTTAGTTAGTTTTTTTTTTTTTTGCAAGGCAATGGGGTTAAGTGGCTTGCCCAAGGCCACACAGCTAGGCCATTATTAAGTGTCTGAGGCTGGATTTGAACTCAGGTACTCCTGACTCCAAGGCCAGTGCTCTATCCACTGTGCCACCTAGCTGCCCCCAAAATGGCATTTTAAGTGATTGTTAATTCATTTTTCAAAATAGCAAAGAGCCTTCACAATTAAAGGACATTCATACAATGCCAATATTTTTCTTCCTTTATGCCTGATCACTGAATTATTAGAAAGTTGCTCAGTAGTGCATAATAATTTATTTGCTTGAGCTAGAACTTTATCAGTTATTAGAAAATAAAAATAAATTCTAGACAAGGCTTTTCTATTTGCAGAAAGAGAGTACTAGCAATGGCATGTTCTATGCATGCAATTGTTTGAAAAATGGCATCATGTCTGGTGGAGGAACCCAATGGCTTTCTATTTCTGTACTAGATCTTATGCTAATGGTTACTATTTTGTCCAGTCTCCGCTTTTCACTTTGAAAAATGAAAGAATGTTATATTATAAAGCAAACTGAATTTCCCCCCATAAACAAATGTTTTAATTGGAAATTATATCTTTGATAAAGGATTTTATTTCAAGTAAACCACATAGAGAATTGAGAAGATCAAGGCCCTTTCACATGAGTTTCTTTACCTGCCCACCTCCATTCTTCTTCTCTCTCTTGAATCTATGAAGGATAAAACAGATGATCCAGCTTGGCTATGCCTTGTTGTTCATTGATCATTCTTAAGAAATATATTTATTTATTTATTTTTATTTTTTAAGTTTTTGCTAGGTAGTGGGTTTAAGTGACTTGCCCAAGGTCACACAGCTAGGTAATTATTAAGTGTCTGAGGCCAGATTTGAACTCAGGTACTCCTGACTCCAGGGCCAGTGCTCTAGCCATTGTGCCACCTAGCTGCCCCATTTAGGCATCATTTTTTAAAAGGACCAATGAAATCTTGACTTGTACATGAATTAAGTGAGGCAGAGTTACACAGAGTTATCAGCTTCACTCTCTATTCATCAAAGTCCAGAAGCAATACAAAAGTCAAGACGACTGGCAATGGCCCAGGATGCAGGGATGATCTTGGCATTTTCAAGGTCTAAGTTCTAAGCCCTCCACAGTACCCGTTTCAACTGCCTTCATGGCTGTTGGAACAAACTGCTCTCATTATCCTTTATGCTGAGAGAGGTCTTCACATGCTTGGGGCAAACATCCCCCTATCTCACCATTGAGTCTGAGACCATCTCTTTCCTTCAACCTGGTTTAGCCAAAGAAGGTTTATCATGGTCTAGCCACTAAATATGATAAGAGTTGTAACCATAGTTGAGACACCAAGCAGACACAAAAGATGGACTAAAAAGCCCTGGAAAGGACTTGGCAAGCCCTAACACCGGAGGTGCTGGTCTTCCCTGAATAACCCATACATCCTGGCTATACCTTACATCTCCAAACAGGAATTGTGAACCTATTCTATTTCTGTACCATAAGAAGGATATCTAGGGGGCATAGTGGAGAGTGCTTGGGGTTCAGAATCAAGAAGACTCATCCTTCTAAGTTCAGGGAAGATGCTTACATCTAGATGTATTATTTAGCCTCTGTTTCTTCATCCATAAAATGAACAGAAGATGAAATGGCAAACCACTCCAGTATCTTTGTCAAAAGAGTCACAAACAGGGTCAGAAAAAGTTGATCACAACTTAATGCATAAAAAATATGCTTCTTTTTACATTTGTTATGACTAAGGGAGTATAGCTTTATACAAGGCACCCTCATGTTATGGTGGTCCAGCAGAAGCTGCCAGATACAATGACTTTTTTTTGAAGGATCTAGATTTATTTATTTTATATTATTATAATAATTTTGTTATAAGAGTAAACATAAACCCCCCAAAGATGATGAGAAACCTCAAGAATAGTGAGAGAGAAAAAAAATGTATTTCATTCTGTGTTCAGATTCCAATGACTCTGTGTCTGGGGTGAGTTTCTTTCTTTCTCATTAGTCCACCAGAGAAGTTGCTTCAATATTTTTCCCACAGTTGCTATTACTAGCTGTATTTCCTTCCACTCTATTCCTCCCCACTCTCATTTATTCTATTCTCTTTCTCCTTTCATCCTGGCTCTATCCAAAGATGTGTTGTATCTGAGTACCCTCTACCACAATCTTCCCTCTCTTCTATCAGCTATTCCCCCCCTTCCCTTCCCCCCCCCATTCCCCCTGATCCCATCCCTTTCTTTTCATTTTTCTCTAGGCTCAGATAGATTTCTATACCCTATTAAGTATGTATGTTATTTCCTCTCTGAGCCATTTCTGATGAGAATGAAGGTTCACTCATTTCCCCCTTGCTTCCCCCCATTCCACTCCATTGAAAAAAATTTTCTTGATTCTTATGTGAAATTTCTTAGCTTCTTCTTCATCTCTTTTCCCTTCCTGCCAGTATTTTCCTTTATCATCCATTGACTCCATCTTTTTACTACATTATACCATTATATTCTGCTTCTTCCTGTGCCCTGTCCATATATGCTCCTTCTAACAGCACTTATAAATGAGAAAGTTTATATGAGTTATCAATATCTTCTTCCCATGAAGAAATACAAACAGTTCAATATCATTAAGTTCCTCATAGTTTGTCCTTCTCATCCACCTCCTCTATGTTCACCCAAGTCCTGTATTTAGAGATCAAACTCTCTATTCAGCTCTGGTTGTTTCAATAGGAAAGTTTGAAAGTTCCCTGTTTCATTGAAAGTCCATCTTTTCTCCTGAAAGAGGATGTTCAGTTTTGCTGGGTAGTTGACTCTTGGTTGTAAACCAAGATCTTTTGCCTTCCGGAATATCATATTCCAATCCCTATGAGCCCTTAATGTAGATGCTGCCAGATCCTGTGTAATCCTAACTATGGAGCCTCAGTAGTTGAATTGTTTGTTTCTGGCAGCTTTTAGAATTTCCGCTTCAATTTGGGAGTTTTGGAATTTGGCTATAACATTGCTGGAAGTTTTTCTTTTGGGATCTCTTTAAGGAGGTGATTGGTGAATTTCCTCAATTTCTATTTTACTCTCTGCTTCTAGCATCTCAGGGAAATTTTGCTGCATTATTTCTTTAAAAATGAAGTCTAGACTCTTTTCCTGGTCATGACTTTTAGGGAGCCCAATAATTTTTAAATTATTTCTTCTGGATCTGTTTTTGAGGTTGATTGTTTTTCCAATGAGATATTTCACAATTTCTTCTAATTTTTGGCATTTTTTGGAAGAGTTTTATTTCTTCCTGATTTCTTTCAAAGTCATGGGCTTCCTTTAGTTCCATTCTGCATTTGAAGGAGTTATTTTCTTCAGAGATTTTTTTATCTCCTTTTCCAGCTGGCCAATTCTGCTTTTTAAGGCATTCTTCTCCTCATTTGCCTTTTTGTTTTGCTTTTTCCATTTGGCCTAAGCTGGTTTTTTAACATATTATTTTCTTCAGTATTTTTTTTTGTATTTCTTTCACCAAGCTGCTGGTTTGGTTTTTATGATTTTTCTGCACCACTCTCATTTCTCCTTCCAGTTTTTCCTCCACCTCCCTTAATTATTTTCAAAGTCTTTTTTGAACTCATCCATAGTCTGAGCCTATTTTCTATTTCTATTGGAGGTTTTTGGATAGGAAAGCTTCGATTTTGTCATCATCTCAGTATGTGTTTTGATCTTTCATGGGACTAAAGTAATTTTCTATGGTCAGATTCTTCTTTTTCTGTTGTTTACTCATTTCCTCAGCCCAAGACTAATTTACAGAACTTCAAAGACTTTGGGTTTTTGGGGGGGAGACACCCCATTGGGACCTTTATTCATCCAAGGTCTTATGGTCTCTCTTGCCTGTGCTTTGATATGTAGATGACCACAGCACTTCCCTCTGCCCTGGAGCTGTAAGGAGGAGCCCTACTCAGCTATCTTGGTATGGAAGTCCAAACTGCAACCTGGATCTGAGTGTAGGCAAACAGCAGAGTCCTGCCTCCAGGGAGAGCAGAGAATTTCTGCAGTCTCCCCTGATACCCTTACCATCTGTGGGCTGTGCTCTGGAGGTGCAGACTGATTTCTCCTGATTCTGCTGGTTCTCCTCAATCCAGACTCATTCTGGTGTAGCAGAATTCTCTCCCTGCCCCTTCAAGCTGTTCCCATCTGGGCTGCAACCAGTGTTTTTTTCCAATTCCCGGTCCTGGTGAAACACACCTTTCCCACGGAACTTCTAAGTTATCTTGGACTGGGAAAATGTATCACTCAGTCTTTCTGTGGGTTCTACCCCTCTAAATTTTGACTAGAGTCATTATTTGATGGCTTTGGGAGTTTTTTGGGGAAGGAGTTCCCGGGAAATGCTGCCTTCATGCTACCTTGGCCCAGATACAATATAACTTGACACTCATGTTTTTCCTGCCCCCCCCTTATTGCTCAGTTTCACAACATCCTCATAGTATATATTAGCTCATTTAACTTGCTTAATTTGGGACTGAAGGTAATTCTCATTAAATGGAATACTACGATCAAAAAGCTGTTTTTCTTGAGAATAGTATCTGTTTTATTTTTGTCTTTTTTCAAATACTGTGCCTTGCACTTTGTAGATGTTCAATAAATGATTGTTAATTGATTAGTATTCATTTCATCATTCTCTTAGGAGCTATTTTGATATCTTATGCTATAGAATTACAAATTTAGAGCTAGAAGTGACTTTATATTTATCTAATCTGTTATATCCTCCTGCCCCAGATCAAGCCTTGCAGCCATTTCTCAAGGCCATCTAGCCACCTGTCCTGCTACTCCCAACTTGAACTAATACCAAGAACCAAATCTCTAGAATTTATAACCTCTCTCCCTAGAAGTTAATCTTCTCTTCTTTGGCCCTTGCACCTTGGGGCTAAGTCATCTTTATTGATGACTGAATGTATGTGAATTTATCTGTCTTCAGGATGCCTCATATTCCATATCCCATCCCAACTATCCACAGAGATATCTTGCCTAAGATACCCACTTCTTGCCTTTTACACTTGCTCTAGAAAAAGTCTAGAAACAAAGCATTATAACCATTGTTTCTCTGCTAGTTGACTCTGGCTCAATTTCCTATTGCTTTGACTCCATGAATTAAAATGGTTTTCCCCTTAGTCATTATTCTCAGGCAGTCAAAAATTAACTAACACTTGATTTATGAGAGCCATTGTTCTAAGCAAAAAAAAAAGGCAAAAAACAATCTCTGCTTTCAAGGAACTGTGTCTAATGGGAAAGAAAACATGCAGATAATTATGTATAAACATTTTATTTATAGATAATCTAGAAATAATCAATAGAAGGAAAACAGAATTAAGGGAGGATTGGGAAAGGATAAGAGAGAAGATGGAATTGTAGATTGGATGTGAGGAAATGAGAGAAATAGAGAGGTGGAGATGGAAAGGAAGTTAGGAAGGGAGCATGTTATGAATGCTTTTGAATGACAATCAGAGGATTTTATATTTGATCCTGGAGGTGAGAAGGAGTCACTGGAGTTTGTTTATTGACTAGGAAGCTAATACAATCAGTTCAGCACTTTGGGAAGATCACTTTGACAGCTAGTGAAAGATAGACTAGAGTGGGGATAGACTTGTCCTCTGGGGAAGTTAATCTACTCTTTGGCTCTTCCACTCTGTAGATAAGCCTTGGCAGATCAAATAGCAGACTATTGAAATAGGCCAAGCATGATAAAAATGAGAGTCTGAAAGAGATTGGTGGTAACAAGAGATGGGACATATGCAAGAGATGTGATGAAGATAAAATTGGCAGGCCTTGGCAACAGGTTAGATATGGGAGTAATAATAAAGTATAACATCTAGGTTTTCTTCCTGGTATCTGGAAAGACTGTCAACAGTTATAGGATAGATGTCAACAGTTATAGAGTAGAGAGGTTTTTTTTTAATAATGGTTAACTCAAAGATAGGTGGAGGGAAAATAGGAGCATATGCTGAGATTTGGAAAAGAAAAATGACTGTGGGGGGCAAGCCACCTTGCTTATGCATGTGTCTTTTGCCCAAGAGGGCTGTAATAGCCTGGCAATGCTATATTCATTTTGAGAAAACCAAGAGACTTTCTTTCAGTACTAAGCACAAATGAAAGGAAGGAGAGAAATAGGTTGCTATATGCCTGCAATCTCAGTTGAGAAAGGTGATTTTGAAGGTAAGAAGGGGGTAAAGCTGCTGACAAAATCACTTTCAGTTACTTCCTGCTCACCCAAGCAGAATGTTCTAGAGACTCTCAATCAACCTGTAATTATGGCATTCATCAGTCCACTCTGAGCAGTTGCTTGGTTCATGAATGAAATACCTTTTGTTCAGCTCCTGGCTAAAAGGATCTAAGAACTCTAGTTTTGGACTGTTGTCCCTTCATTCTTCCTGGGCCAGTGGAGGAGTAGATGGGAGTCATAGTCTGAGATTCCTAGTAGATGCTTTTATTTGACCATAATTAGGTTTCTTTTATCACTTTGAGTAAGTATTTTATAAAAGTATTGACCTTGGTGAAATCATTCAATAAGGAACAGGAAGGAAAATAGATTTAGAACAGGAAGAATCCTTAGATTATATAGTTCTATTCCATTATTTGACAGGTAGAGAAACTAAAACTTCAAGAGATGAAATAACTTGTCCAAGGATTCACAGGCAATAGAGTCATGATTTTCACCTATGAGTACAGATACAACACTCTTTATATCAATAGAATAGTAGTAGCAAGTGGGGATAGATGGATAGAATAAACTTTTATTGAAAATAAAACCAGTGGGAAAAGCTCTGGATCTGGAATCAGAAAGACCTGAGTTCAAATCTATCTTCAGACACTTACTGGATATGTGACCCTAAGCAATTCATTTAACCCTACTTACTTCAGTTTCCTCATCTGTAAAATGTGCTAAGGAAGGAAACCATTCCAGTATCTTTACCAAGAAAACCCCAAATAGGGTCAGACATGACTGAAACAATTGAATAACAACAAATGTGCCAGGCATTTTACAAATATGATTACATTTGATCCTCACAAAACCCCTAATAAATCCCTGTTTTACAATTGAGGAAACTTAGGCAAACAGAAGTTGAGTGATTAGTTAGTCATACAACTAGAAAATACCTGAACCTGGATGCTTGGCTTCTGAATTTGTTTCAAACCTCCAACAGCCTTTGACATCTCAAACTGAGTTTCTAATTGATACCTTAAAACTAACATATACTTGATAGAGTTCTCTGTCTTTCCCCTAAATCTTCCTTCCTTCCAAACTTTCCTTTTTCTATTGAGGGCCCTACCATCCTGTCAGTTACCTAGGTTCACAATCTAGATTTCATCCTTAACTCTTCACTACCTCCCACCAACACTCCCTCCCCCAATATCCAATCTGTTGCCAAGGTCTACTGATTTTATCTTGGCAACATCTTTCAAATATGCCACCTTCTTTACTCTGTCATTGCCACTACCCCAGTTGTGGTCTCCATCACCTCACACATTGACCATTAAAATAGCTCACTGATGGGTCTGCCTGCCTCAAACATATCCCCATTCCAATCCATCCTTCATTTTACCACCAAAGAGATTTTCCTAAAGCATGTTCCTCTTTCTCCTCTCTCCAATAAACTTTTGTGCATCTCTTTCATCTTCAGTATCAATCATAAAATTTTCTCTTTGGCATTCAAAATCCTTCATAACTCAGCCTCTCCTCCCTTTCTTGTCTTCTTATATCCTTCCTCTCTTTTCTTATATCTTTCCTCCCAATACATATTTTTCCATCTATGCTTCCAGGCTATTCCTTGAACAAAACATAGTTTTGTTTTGTTTTTTTAAATTTAAAGATAAGGAAGAAAAGAGAGAGAGGGAGGAAGGAAGAAAGGAAGGAAGGAGCAAAGAAACAAAGAAAGAAAAAAAAGAAAGAAAGTAAAAAGAAAGAAAATAATCTCATCAGTTGGTAATGAGATAGCATCAGTTCTTTTTCTGAAGGCAGATTTTTCATCATAAGTCTTTTGGGATTGTCTTGGATGGCTGAGAATAGTTA
Organism: Macrotis lagotis; assembly: GCF_037893015.1. Taxonomy (NCBI): domain Eukaryota; kingdom Metazoa; phylum Chordata; class Mammalia; order Peramelemorphia; family Peramelidae; genus Macrotis; species Macrotis lagotis. The sequence goes on from NC_133666.1 coordinate 415,818,874, forward strand.
ATTCATTTAAAGTTCTTCATCCTACAATATTGCTATTACTGTGTCTAGTGTTTATGCTCACTTTGTATGATTTATGATTTAAGTATGATTTAGAACAACATAGTTGTTTTCTTTTAAAAGGTCATTGTCACTACCTTCTTTCCTCTACCTGTAATAAATAAATACGATTGAGCAAAATAAATCAGTTTATTGGCCATGTCTGAAAAATGTGATCTATATTCCATGTCTCTTGGCCACTTAACTTTTTTCTTAAATTATTTTCCCTTTAAAATTTTAGTTAATTGGCCCCCGTCTCTACTTTTCTGAAAACTCTGAAATTTGTTCTTCAAAAACTTAGATTATATATCAGACTATTTCCAACTTTCCTCTGCTCCTTTTACAAAATTTAAAATAGAATGGTCACTTCATTCCAAGATTTGCATCATTTCTGATAGTTTCTCCTTGTTGGTAAGAGTCAAATTGAGAATAGAATTTTCCATTGTGAATTCCTGCCCATTTTAAAAGCTGCATTCAGCCCCTTTTACCCACTGTGATAACATTTTGCTAATTTCACTTCTTTCTTTAATATGTTTACTCATTTTTACTTCACCTTGAGAAAATTCTAGTTTTCACTTATTTCTTTTATATTTTATTCATTGTTTTTCCACCTTTAGAAAATTCGAGTTTTATTTCAAGTACTTTTGTTGGTGGTGTTTGAGATCTCTAAAAAGTCCCTGCTCTTCTAGAATTCTAGTAGGGTAGAGTTGGGAGAGGTATGTACACAAATAACTATAGTAATAATTGTACTTGTTAATCACATAAATGATATACAAGGAAAAGAAAGGGAAAGAATCAGATTCAGGATAAAAAAATTTTTAATAGAAAAGATATTTAATTTGAGCTGATTCTTAATGGATTGGCAGATTGTCAATCAACAAGCATTTATGTTAGATGACACAGGGACATGATAGAAAAGTCAAGAGGATTGCAATTTAGCAGGAAATGAAGAGATGATATTTGCCTTCAATGGAGATTCATTTTTTATTTTTACATTTTTTATTTATTTATACATTACTAAAATATTGTTGTAAGAGTAAGCATAATCCCCTCTCCCACAAAAATAGAAAAACCTCATGGAAAATGAAGTAAAAGAGAAAAAAAATTGTACTTCAATCTGCATTCAGATACTATCAGCTCTGTCTTTAGGGTGGATCGAGTTCTTTGTCATAAGTCCATCAGTGAAATGGCTTCCATATTTTTTTCCCACAGTTGCTATTGCTGATTGTATCTCCTTAACATTCATTCCTCCCCACCCCCATTTATTCTATTTTTTCTCCTTTCACTTTGTCCCTCCTCAAATGTGCTATGGGACAGTGGAGTGGCACAGCAGACAGAGCACCAGCCATGGAGCCAGGAGGACCTAAGCCCAACTACAATAAACAAACTAAGGAATCAACATACAGATAAATAATAAGACAGTTAAATAAATACTTGTTATAGGGCTGGTGGGACAAAGGATCCAAACAGAGAATTCATTAAATTTGAGAATAATTATAATATTTCCCTTAAAGTTTGCTACCCCTTTCTTAATGACCTATTTCTTCAGTGATATCTTTCATTTTGAATCTCCTGTTCAAAATCTTGGGGCTATTATTGACTCTTTCCCCTCACTTTTCTCTCCTATTAATTAATGATCCTATTAACTTGATCTCACTCTATTCCTTTGTACAAACTGCACTTTAGTTAAAATGCAATACTGCATTTCACAATTTTTCACAATGTTCCATATTTTCACAATGTTCCATAGGAGTGGAATGTTTCCCATTACAAATTTTTGCTTATTGAAAGTTCTATTTTCCATTAGCCTATGTTCCTTTGGATTTCTCTTCTGGTAGATATGTGCCTAAAGCAGAAAATACACTATTAATAGTTTTTCTTTAACTCATGGCTCATCACATTCTTCATCTTGGAACATCACAACAGCTCTAGAACTCAGATCTTGTTAATTTGCTCTACCCCTCACTACCCCCTTTCTTTGACTGGAAAGCAGATTCTTCAAGAATCTCCATTGAAAGTGGGGCCAAGGGGCGGCTAGGTGGTGCAGTGGATAGAGCACTGGCCTTGGAGTCAGGAGTACCTGAGTTCAAATCCGGCCTCAGACACTTAATAATTACCTAGCCGTGTGGACTTGGGCAAGCCACTTAACCCTACTGCCTTGCAAAATCTAAAAAAAAAAAAAAGCGGGGCCAAGATGACAATGTAAGTGCAGGGTTTCCTGGAAGCTCTTTTCCAAAATATTCCAAAAACCTTAAAATTATGATTCTAAATTTTAGAGAGGCAGAACCCACAGAAAGACACAAACAATCCTCCAGTCAAAGGTAACTTGAAGATATGTTGGAAGGCTCTGTCACAACTGGGGCCAGAAGGTATGGCAATAAGGCCAAGATCCTTCTGTGCCAGAGTGAATGAGCTCCAGTCTTCCAGGAATGTGGGAGGAGGTTGGCGCACCTGAGTCCCTGAGGGCACTGGTTCATGGCAGCAGAATGGTTTCCAGACTTCCCAACCCAAGGATTACCAAGCACAATTTGGAAGATCAGTGGAGAAACCTCTACCAGAGCAAGCATGGAGCCCAGGTCAGTGTAGCCCTCAGCCTAACACCTGCCCCAGAAACAGAAGCAGGACTAAGGAACCACCCAGCAGGAGCCACCTGGCAGCTGTTTCCAGAGTACTCAGCCCACAGACAGTTAAGGGGGTTGGGGAGATTGTCAAGGTCTCTCCACTATCCTTAAGACAGGATTCTGAGACTTCATTCATATTCAGACCCTGGTCACAGTCTGGGGCTCCATATTGCAATAGCAGAGCAGGGAATCCTCCTCACAGCTCCAGGGTAGAAGGGAGTGCTTGTGGTCATTCACAGACCAGAGCACAGGTCAGAGGAGCAGTCAGAGCTCTTATAAGAACTTGAAGTAATCGAGGTCTTTGCAGGGGTGTCTCTATAATACTCAAAAGCTTGTGAGGCACCTCAAAACCAGGGCACAGGCTGGGGAACTGAGTAAACAGAAGAAAAGAACCTGACCATAGAAAATTATTTTGGTCCCATGGAGGATCAAAACACACACTTAGAAGATAACAAAGTCCAAGTTTCTATATCCAAAGGCTCCAGGAAAAATAGGAGTTGGGCTCAGCTTATGCCAGATCCCAAAAAAGAGTTTGAAAATCAAGTAAGGTAGGTAGAGGGAAAAATTGGGAAAAGAAATGAGAGAGATGCAGGAAATCATGAAAATTAAGTCTGCAACTTAGTCAAGGAAATACAAAAAATGCCAAAGAAAACATGTAATGGGAAACATTCCACTCCTATGGAACATTGTGAAAATATGGAACATTGTGAAAAATTGTGAAATGCAGTATTGCATTTTAACTAAAGTGCAGTTTGTACAAAGGAATAGAGTGAGATCAAGTTAATAGGATCATTAATTAATAGGAGAGAAAAGTGAGGGGAAAGAGTCAATAATAGCCCCAAGATTTTGAACAGGAGATTCAAAATGAAAGATATCACTGAAGAAATAGGTCATTAAGAAAGGGGTAGCAAACTTTAAGGGAAATATAATAATTATTCTCAAATTTAATGAATTCTCTGTTTGGATCCTTTGTCCCACTAGCCCCATAACAAGTATTCATTTAACTGTCTTATTATTTATCAGTTTGTTGATTCCTTAGTTTGTTTATTGTAGTTGTCCCTCATGTTATAAAGTTAGCTTGTTCTATTGTTTTTGTACAATAGAAAGGCAAAGAAATATGTAAGTTGGATGAGAGGGAAGACTTTACTACAACAATGTAAATGGAAAGAACAACAACCACAAACCATCAAAATTAAATGCTATATAAAATGACAAACTTGGCCCCAACAAAAACATGAAAAGACACTGCTCCCTACCCCCAGAAGTGGGGAGTCCATTAATATAAAATTTTGCATATTATCAGATTTTTATTATATTTTCTTGATTTTTTCTTATTTTTATTTTTCCCTTAAAAATCTTTATTATATGGAATTCAAAGACATAAATGAAATCTTTCTTGTTCTCAAGGAACTACTTTCTATGAAGGAGAGAAAATACGTGTGTGTGTGTGTGTATGTGTGTATGTGTGAATATATATAAGCTATATATGTATAAAATTAATACAAAGTCATTTGGGAGTACTAGCATATAGAGATCAAGAAAAATCTCATGTTGGAGATGGTATTTGAACTGAAATACTGAGCTTTGATGAAAACCAAGGTTTGTAAGAGGCAGAGGTGAGTTGTAAGCACATATCAAGTCTGGGCAACAGCCTCTTCAAAGAAAATATGAGTCCATCACTAGGAATGGTAAATGATGGTTTACATTTACTTTTTAACAAAGGTTTATTTCAAAGAAAAACTATTAATAATGTAATTTGTGTAATGGTCACAAATTTACCAGAAACTATCTTATTTTATTTAATATTTTTCTACATCTCAGCATTTTCTGTCTTAGAGAGAAATGACCAACTGTGCTCCTTCTCCCAGCTACCTACCCCTACAATGCCCTTGAATATTTCCCTCTAAACCCCAAGACAAAAATTGAAGTAATTTCTCTAAGAATATTGAACACTTTGGCATTAACATTTCAGAACCATAGTCACTACTCATTTCCTTCTGAAATTATTTCTCTTTAGAAATTCAGGGGGTCTCCTCCAAGCAATTGATATGAATTGGTATCAATAAGGTAAACTTTTTTTGAATGGGATAGGGTGAATCATAGCATCTTGGCTTCAGAAATGGGAAAAGAGAAGATACTCTTTACATGGCACAATAGTTCAGTCACTTCAGTAGATGAAATTAAATAGACTTGACAACTAGATTTGTTTGGTTATCACCCTTAATAGATTAAAATCAAATTTAGGTAATATTCCTTAGAACGGTAACAGGAAAAAAAGTACAAAGTGCACAGCAGAGAACAAAAGAAAACTTGGATGCACAGAAAAGCAAGTAGCTTTGAAAACAATGCATAAAATTTATTACATAGTTTTTTTTTTTTAAAATAGTGTGAAATGCTGTAACCAAGACCAAAAGAAATGTAGGGAAACAATTTTTACAACTAGTATTTCTGACAAAGGAATCATTTCTAAAATCTATAGAGAATTGAGTCAAATTTATAAAAAAAGAAAACCAAGCCATTCCTCCTTTGACAAATGGTCAAAGGATATGCAGAGGCCATTTACAGGTGAGGAAATCAAAGTGATCCATAGTCATATGAAAAATTGTTCTAAACCATTACTGATTAGAGAAATGCAAATTAAAGCATCTCTGAAATACCATTTCACACCTCTCAGATTGGCCAATATGACCAGAAAGGACAATGATCAATGTTGGAAGGAATGTGGGGAACTCTGGGACACCAATGCATTTTTGATGGAGCTGTGAACTCATCCAACCTTTCTGGAGAACAATTTGGAATTATATCCAAAGGGCAATAAAAATGTGCATACCCTTTGATCCAGCAATACCACTACTTGGTTTATATCCTGAAGAGATCATGAAAAAGTGTAAAAACATTACTTGAACAAAAATATCCGTAGCAGCTCTGTTTGTGGTGGCAAAGAATTGGAAACTGAGTGAATGTCCATCAATTGGGGAATGGCTGAACAAATTATGGTATATGTACATTATGGAACACTATTGTTGTATTAGAAGCCAAAATGGATGGGAATTCAGAGAGGTCTGGAAAGACTTGCATGAACTGATGATGAGAGATGAGCAGAACCAGAAGAACATTGTATATGGGGGTGATGATCAACCTTAATGAACTTGCTCATTTCATCAGTGCAATAATCAGGGACAATTTTAGGGGATCCGTGATGTAAAATACAATCTGTATCCAAAGAAAGAATTGTCAAACAAAGACCAAAGACCATCACCTTTAATTTAAAAAAAAAGTTATCTTATGTATTATGTAAGTTTGCTACCTCTTATATTTTTTTTCCTTAAGGATATGATTTATCTCACTCTATAGTATGGAAACAATGTAAAGACCATCAGATTGCCTTCTGTGGGGTGGGGGAGGGAAGTGAGAGTTGGGGGAAAACTGTAAAATTCAGATTAAAAATTTTAAAAATAGTATGAAATGAAAACTCATGGTTTTACTTTGAATCCTCTTTTTTATGTTGTGTTATATAATGGAAATTTTCTCTTTTGTCTTTTTGGAAGTATCTTTAAAAAACTTTTTTTTGATATTTTATTTTTCTAAATACAAGTTATAGGGGTGGCTAGGTGGTGCAGTGGATTAAAGCACCGGCCCTGGAGTCAGGAGTACCTGGGTTCAAATCCAGTCTCAGACACTTAATAATTAACTAGCTGTGTGGCCTCGGGCAAGCCACTTAACCCCACTTGCCTTGCAAATAAATACATACATACATACAAGTTATTTAAGTTTTTCAACATTCATCCATATGCCTATGTATATTTTTAAGTTACAAAATTTCCTTCTACCCTCTATTCCCATCCCTCTCCTCTCAGGGTCAAGCAATCAGGTTACTATTATATTTACACATTCATCATTTTGGGTATGAAGAATTAGGATTAAGGGAAAGAAATACAAGAGATATATTTTTTTAAATGAATGTAGTATTCATCAGATTCTGAAGGATTTTTGTTTTGTTTTGTTTTATTTAAGGTTGGTTTTGTTCCTCTGGATAGGGATAGCATTGTCCATAGCCAGTCTAATAGGATTATCCTAGCAATGTAAACAGCTAAGAGCAGCTGCATCCATCAGGGCTGATCATCTCACAATGTAGTTATTAATTTGTACATTTTTGTTGGTTTTGCACCCTCCATGCAGTATCAGATCCTGTAATTCATTCCATGTTTCTCTAGAGTCCAACCATTTATAGTTTTTTTAAATTGATATTTTATTTTTCCAAATACATGTTATGAAAGGTTTTTCAACATTCAACCATATGCATATATATATATATATATATATATATATATATATATATATATATATTTAAGTTACAAGATTTCCTTCCACCCTCCCTTCCCACCCCCCCCTCCCCTCCATGGCATACAATCAGGTTAACATTGTACATACATATTTTGGATAAACATGTTTACAGATTAGTCATTTTTGGTATGAGGAATTAGGATTAAGGGAAAGAGAAACATAAGAGATAATTTTTATAAAGGGTTCATCAAGGGGGCAGCTAGGTGGTTTAGTGGATGGACCAATGGGTCTGGAGACAGGAGAACCTGAGTTCAAATGTAACCTCAGATACTTAATAATTGCCTAGCTGTGTGACCTTGGGCAAGTCACTTAACCCCATTGCCTTAAATAAATAAAAATAAAATGTTCATCAGATTCTGAAGGGTATTGTTTTGTTGTTTTGTTTTGTTTTTCTTCCTCTGAATGGGGATAGTATTATCCATAGCAGTCTAATACTGTTGTCCTAGCTCTCTGAACTGATGAGAGGAGTTGCTTCCATCAAGGTTGTTGTTGTTGTTAATGTGTACATTGTTCTCTTAGTTCTGCTCCCTTCACTCAGCATCAGATCCTGTAACTTATTCCATGGTTCTTTAGAGTCCAACCATTTATGATTTCTTATAGAACAATAAATATTCCATAGTATTCATATACCATAACTTGTTTAGCCTTTCCCCAAATGATGGGCATCCCCTCAATTTCTATTTCTTTGCTACTACAAAAAGAGCTGCTATGAATATTTTGAAACATATGGAACTTTTCCTATTTTTTTTATAATTTCTTTTGGATATAGGCCTAGAATTGGAATTGCTGAGTCAAAAGGAATGAACAGTTTTATTGCTCTTTGTGCATAACTCCATATTACTCTCCAGAATGGTTGGATCCATCCATTCACAACTCCAATAGCAATGTAGTCTCAATCCTTCCACAACTTCTCCAATATTGCTCAATTTCCCTTTTTCTCATCTTGGCCAATCTGACAGGTGTGAGGTGATACCTCAGAGTTGTTTTAATTTGCATTTCTCTAATCAACAGTTATTTGGAGCATTTTTTCATATGATTATACATAGTTTTAATTTCTTCATTTGAAAACTGTTCATATCTTTTGACCATTTATCAATTAGGGAATGACTTGTGATATAAATTTCTATATACTTTAGAAATGAGACCTTTATTAGAATTCCTAGTTGTGAAGATTGTTTCCCAGGTTTCTGTTTTCCTTCTAATTTTGGCAGCATTGATTTTATTAGTGCAAAAACTTTATTTTAATATAGTCAAAAATCATTCATTTTGCAGCTTATAATAAACTCAAGTTGTCCCCTTTCCATAGATCTGATAGATGGAGTATTCCTTGGTCTTTTAATTTATTTATTGTGTCACACTTTACTTCTAAATCATGTACCCATTTTGATCTTATTTTTGGCATAAGATGTGAGATATGGGTCTATGCCTAGTTTTTGCCATACTATTAACCAGTTTTCTCAATAATTTTTGTCAAATAGTGAGTTCTTATCCCAGAAGCTGAGGTCTTTGGGTTTGTCAAACAGTAAATTGCTGTAGTCATTTACTGTGGTTTCTTTGAACCTATCCTAATCCACTTATCCATTATTCTATTTCATAACCAGTACCAGGCAGTTTTGATGACTGCCTTTAAAGTATAGTTTTAGATCTGGTGGAGCTAGGGCACCTTCCTTTTCATTTTTTTCATCAGTTCCTTTGCTATTCTTGACTTTTTGTTGCTCCAGATGAATTTTGTTTTCTAGCTTAGTAAAACGATTATTTGGTAGTTTGATTGGTATGGCACTGAATAAGTAATTTGGATTGAATTGTCATTTTTAATATATTAGATCTACCTAGCCATGAGCAATTGACATTTTTCCAATTATTTATATCTAACTTTATTTGGGTGAGAAGTACTTTATAATTGTATTCATTCAATTTCTGAGTTTGTCTTGGGAGGTAGATTCCCAAGTATTTAATGTGTGCAGTTACTTTAAATGGAATTTCTCTTTCTATCTCTTGCTCTTGAATTTTGTTATTTATATATAGAAATGCTGATGATTTCTGTGGGTTTGTTTTATATCCTGCTACTTTGCTGAATTTGTTAATTGTATCAAGCAGTTTTCTTAGATGGATTATCTCTTTAATTTCTTCCCCTTGGTGGTTAGTTCACCCTTTTTATTTCTGATGCTGGTAATTTGATTGTCTTCTTTCATTTTTTTAATCTGATTAATCAAAGGTTTGTTTATTTCATTGATTTTTTAATAAAACCAACTCTTAGTTTTATTTATGAGATCAATGATTTTCTTGCTTTCCAGTTTATTAATCTCTCCCTTGATTTTCAAAATTTCTAATTTGGTATTTAATTGTGGATCTTTAAATAGTTTTTTTTTAGCTTTTTTAGTTGCATACCCCATTCATTGATCTCCTTTTTCTCCATTTTGTTCATATAGGCACTTAGAAATAGAAAATTTCCCTTCAAAACTGCCTTGGCTGCATCCCATAAATTTTGGTATGATGTCTCATTAGTATAATTTTCTGGGCTATAATTGATTATTTCTATTATTTGCTGTTTGATCCACCCATTATTTGAGATTAAGTCATTTAGTTTCCAATTAGTTTTTGGTTTATCTTTCTATGACCCTTTATTATATGTAATTTTTATTACATCATGGTCTGAGAAGTGTGTATTTATTATTTCTGCCTTTCTGCATTTGATTATAAAGTTTTTGTGTCCTAGTACATGGTCAATTTTGGTATAGGTGCCATGTACTGCAGAGAAAAAGGTATATTCTTTTTTATCCCCATTAAGTTTTCTCCAGAGGTCCATCATATCTAAGTTTTCTAAGATTTCATTCATCTTCTTAACTTCCTTTTTATTTTGTGGTTAGATTTATCTGGTTTCGAGAGAGGGAAGTTGAGGTCCCCCATTATTAAAGTTTTGCTGTCTCTTTCTCTTTGTAATTCACTTAGTTTTTCCTCTAGGAATTTGGATGCTATGCCACTAGGTGCATACATGTTTAATAATGATATAGTTTCATTACCAATAGCACCTTTTAAGATGTAGTTTCCTTCCTTATCTCTTTTGATGAGATCAATTTTTGCTTTTACTTTTTCTGAGATCAGGATTGTTATCCCTGATTTTTAAATTTCAGCTGAGGTATAATATATTTTGTTACATCCTTTTATCTTTATCCTATGTGTATCTCTCTGCTTCAAATATATTTCTTGTAAACAACATATTATAGGATTCTGGTTTTTAATCCATTTTTCTACCCACTTCCATTTTATGGGACAATTCATCCCATTCACTTTTATATTTAAGATTACTAATTCCATATTTCCTTCCATACTATCTTTCTTCATTTAATATTTTTTCTTTCCTTTCCTCTTATTCCTTCCCACCACAATTTTACTCCCTTTCCCCTTTTACTTTTCTTTTAAAATTTAACTTCCAGTTTATTTTCGCTTACACCTTTGCCTTCCCTTTTATCAGACCCTTCTTCCCTTATCTTTTACTTCTCCCATTCCCCCCTTCCATGTAGATTAGGATTGATTTTACACTCTCTCTCTCTGGGTCAAATCTATTGAACAGAATTTACTCAGTGTTCACATCCTCCCTTCTTTCCCTCTAAAATTATAAATCTTTGTTCCTCTTCACCTGGTGTTGTTCATCTTCAAGTACTGTTAATCAGGTATCATCAATCACAGTTTAATTAATTGAATCCTTGATAAGCTTCAAGTGTTATCAAAGTACCATCACAGAATGATTGATTGCTAGATTGTTTAATAAGCAGCATTGTGGCAAAATCACTAAGTACTCCCCCTCTTCTTTCTCATTAAAAATATACTTTTTAAGAGTCTTGAAGTACATCAAATTATAATCATTTTTTATCTTATCCCTTTTCAAGTGCTCTCCAAGGACACACAATCCTCATGAGCCAAAATATCATCCAAACCCAAGCTATTTCATGAATTATTTGTACCCCTCCCCCCAAGTATATTTTCTTCCCCTCCCCAGGGTACTTCATCCTTTGTTAAGTATGGATTAAGTCTAACCCTAATTTAATTAACTATAAGAATCTCAAAGGGCTCCAAGTACTTGGTTGCTCTGAATATCTCACTTAAGAACTTTACAATTGATTATAAGTTATGGAAAACATTAACTCAGGACTGCCCAGTTTATGATGCCCTCATCAGAGAAAGTGCTAAGCTTTGTGAGCACAGCAGAATTGGAGTAGGTCAAAGGAAACTGAGACACTTAAAAGTTTAGAGTAAACACCCCTGCTTTCCATCAGGGCTTTTTATCTCAAACATAGTTATGTCATCTTGGATCTCTTCAATGGAGATACAAGATGCAACCATACCCAAATCCTCTAAATCTAATCTCTTCAATTATATTCAACCCTTTTGTTAGCCTAAGAGAAGTACAATTCTCAAGATTTATAAGTATTATGTCTTCCTTTTTAGGGTTGTATACAATTTGATGTTCTTGACTAACATTTGCTTTGCTTCTTTTGTTTTGTCTTTTCCCTTTTCATTTACCTTTTTCTGTATCTCTTGAGTCATGTATTTGGTGATTGAATTCTCTGTTCAGTTTTGATCTTTGTGTCAGGAAATTCTAGAAGTTCTCTATTTCATTGAACATCTATCTTTTCCTTTGACAGTATATGATGAATTTTGCAGGGTAGTAAATTCTGGGTTGTAATCTCAGGTCCTTTGCCCTCCAATATATGGTATTCCAAGTCCTCCAGTCCTTCAATATTGAGGCTCATTAGTCCCATGTGAGTCTGATTGTGTTTCCTTTGTATTTAAACTGTTTTCTTTTTGCTGCTACTTTAATTGAGAGTTCTGGAATTTGACTACAGCCCTTGAGGTTTTTATCCTGGGGTCTCTTTCTGGAGGGGTTCTGTATATTCTTTCAATGGCTATATTGTTTTTTGTTCTAGCAGATTTGAACAGTTTTCCTTGATAATTTTCTGCATCATGTTTCTCAGGTTCTTTTTTTTTTTTGTTCTAGGCTTTCTGGTAGTCCGATGATTTGTGGATTATCTCTTCTGGGTCTCTTTTCCAGGTCATTTGTTTTTCCTAAAAGGTACCTTATATATTTCTTCCATTTTTTTCAGCCTTTTCATTTTGTTTGATGGAATCTTACATTTTTGTGGATTCATTGGTTTCTATTTGTTCAAATACAATTTTTAGGGTTTATTTTCTTTAATTATCCTTTATGTTTCCTTTTCCACTTGGTTATTTTTACTTTTAATAGAATTGATTTCTTTGGTCAATTTTTCATAATTATCCCGCATGACTCTCATTTCTTTTCCCATTTTTCTTTTTCCTCTCTTCTTTGATTTTTAAATTCTTTTCTTTTAAGGTTTTCTATTTGGATTTTGGATTTGGTTTTGGATTTGAGTCCAATTCATAGATTCTTGAGACTTCCCCTGTGATCAATTTTTCACTGATTTCTTCTGACATGGCATTGTTATCTTCTTTATCTGCTATAGTGAGCACTTTTTTTTTTGCTCATTTTTGTTGTTTTAGCTCTGCTCCTGGGATCTAGAGAATTGATCCAAGCTTTTTATTTTGGAGCTGGGACATGATCCCTGGCTTGTTGTTGGCCATGATGTTGCCTATACAGTCTAGGCCTTGCCTTTGCAGAGGTTTATTTCTTCCTTTATGTCCATATGCCTATGGAGTGGTTTGTTCCCAACCCAGTCCTGTATTTTTCCCTGTTGTTCCCAGGTTTCAGAATTCCTTTGGGGTTGGGACCCTCTGTAATGATTTTCTATCTAGCTGCTGGGACCTATGCTTGTTGCCAAATTGTTAGGACCTGGACTGCACTGCGGCTCAAAGCCTCCTGCAGGCTTTCCCTCTCTCCAACCTCACTTGGCTTTACTTCACTCCCCCCCCCCCCCTCACCCAAAGAGTCAGACCTTCACTGAAGATCTCCAGAATGTCTACCATTGAAAACTTCTTTGCATCTTCTCTTTTTCTTGGTGGGAATCTGTAGCTTAAAAGTCAGTACAAAAGCTTCCTTTATCTTTGGTAGGGAAAAGCTCTGGGAGCATGTTAACTTCACACCACCCTCTTTTGTCTTTTGTATTTAAGTTCAAAATTAATTAATAAAGACAATAGTACTAAATAAATCAAATTTAAAGTTATTTCAAAGATTCATCTCTTCATAATTGTGGGTTAACTTTGTCATCATTTTTTTCTGTTCTAGTTTTCATGCTTTCTCTTGCTTCTTCCAAAGCCAGCGTTTAAAGAAAAGTAACTTGGATTAATAAATACTGTAATATCATTTGTGGTCCTATTTAAAATCATAGTTACATTTTTAAAGTCTTAATGTCTTAGCTTTTATTCTAATACTTTCCCAAAGAGAAAAGACTGGAAAAAGCTTTAGGAAGGAGAAAATATTACATCTTTACATTTTTCAATTGAACTAAAAAGCTTTTTGATATGCTTTCATAGGAGAAATAGCTTTCTGAAAGTGAGCTTCCATATTCATTATTTTTCTATACTGAATTAAACTTTTTTCGCAGTAAACAAACAGTAAACATGATTTATATTCTCTACATCAAATATGAATTAAATCTGTTTTTACATCAAATATGAATTAAATCTGTTAATTCCTCTTTGATATCCTAATTATGGATACATTTATATTCATGTAGATTATTCTGATAAAAAACTTTTTACATAGATAATGTGAAAGAATTGTTCAGGAGTTTGTTAAATAAGAACTATTGCCAATGACTAATCAATGTTAGTCAGTAATCATTTATTAAATGTCTACCATCTGTCAGTCGCTGTGGTAAGTTCTAAAGGTACAAAAAAGAGACAATCCTGCTTTCAAGGAGCTAACAATCTAACGAGAAATAAGCAAAAACTGCAGGTTTTTTACTCAGCATGCACTGACTGCATTCAGTTGAGCTCCAAACATCAGTTTTAATTTACATTTTGTACAAAGTAAGCAGGTTGGATACAATGGAATTTCCCAGTTTCCCAGAGTGATAGGGGAAGGTAATTATTTCCACATCAGACAACAGATAGTTGAAGGGGAAGGATCATATCAGGTAAAACAGGAAAGAAACTGATTAACATTTGCTGTCTCAAACTTGTATTTGAAGGCTTTAGCATGTTACAAGAAAATTAAACCAGAAATTATCTTATCATGATGAGAACAGGGTCAACAGACCAGTAGTCATTCTTGTTTGGGGGTAAATTCAATTGATCTAGTCCAGCTACTTTTCCTGTCATTGTTTTCTCTAATTCTATTTCTTCCTCTTCAAGAAACAATTCTAGAATTGTGATGTTAAAGTCCACTTATCTGGCCCCACTGACCTTGACAAATTCTTATACTGTTGATCTTTTACATTTTCCTTCTTCATTGTACATTTTGTAGTATTACACTCTCAGGATGACTTTCTTGCTGGACTGGGTCTCTTATCCTGATATTCTGAACTTTTTTAAGCCTGCTGTCAGACAACCAAGTGCCCTGTTTTATCCCCTATCACATTTTGAGGAGGAAATAAAAGATTTTTTTCCTCCGCATAATTATACATTTTGGTAGGTTATTATTAAAAGCATCAGTTTTTAATCCCTTGAGGTTTATTGAGAGGTTTAGCCCTTTTTTACAGAAAATTCCATTGATATTTATCCATTTGGTTTAGGTTATTTGTTGGATCCATTTATCTTCTTTGGATTAGGTTATTTGCTATCCTGTTGAATTTGCAGGAGTAGGGGAGAAAGTAATGAGGTAGGAAAGTTAAATACCTGTTGCAGAAATATTTTTCTGAATTTTAAATTGTAAAAGTCACATTGAAAAGAGACTAAACTTAAGACTTTCATTGGATTCAATTTGGCTGGATTGGGGAAAAGGACAAAAAAAATGGCATATTAGATTTGGGATTTTTTGTTTTGTATTTCTGAGACCAGAATTGAGAAAATTGTGAATATGTTTGGGGGGGGAGGGAGCAAAGACAAGGGAGCTGTTCTTTAGTGATCTTGTTACTATTTGGATCATTTTTTTTCCTGTAAGAATGAAAATAAAATCTAAAGTTCTTATTTTGGCCCTCAGACAATTTTAAGTTAGTTACAAAGAAGATTAAACAAATCAAATGTGATAATAGTTCAAAGTATGAGATTTTTGTTTCTCAGCAACAAAATCCTACTATATACTTGTTTTAACTTATTCAACAAAGTATATTATTCATAAAACAAACCTTTAATAAATGTGTTTATTGTAGTATCCTTTTGACAATCCTTATGCATCTTTTGAAACCTTTTTGAATTTTATTTTGTTTTTGTTTCTTATAGTTTGTCAAGGAGAATAATACTGTATTACTATTTCAAAAGACCTATGATTTCATGGGTGTGTATATGACCTCTCCCATTGCCTTTCCCAATCCCTCTTTCATGCCTTAGCAGACTGGTTCTTTTCCTTTTCAGGTGATGTGTCTATTCAACCACAGGCAATAAAAAGTCTGTTTCAGGCTTGTTCACAATATTTTTCCAACTTGACAGAACCTGTTAAAGCTTGCCCTCTGCTGGTATAATATTCAAAAAATGACACAGGAGATACTTGATTCAAGGTTCTATGTACTAATTATTGCACAATAGAAACAGATACCTTATCATTGCATAATGCTTAGCTTTTTCAAAATTTCCTATGATTTCCTATTTATTAAAGTTCATCTAAAGGTGTCCTTTCTTTTCAGTTAATGAAAAACTATCACAAATGGAGAGAGGAATGTCCAGAAATAACTGCAGATCTCCGTCCTAGAACTATCCTTGGTCTTTTGAATTCTGGTTACCACGGAGTCCTAAGATCTAGGGACCCAACTGGAAGCAGGGTTCTTATTTATAGAATTGGTAAGTGATAAAAATAACACATCTTTTTGCCTTGTTGTTCACCTACATTAACATTTTGCTGAGAGCATAAAAGAGCTATTGGACTTTAGTCTTAAGCTATAATAAACAGGGATCCAGAAATTCAGTATAATTCTGGAAATTTGGACTACTATACATATATATATATATATATGAAGGCTTCTTTCATTATTAATCAAGGACCTGTGATTTCAACTTTTAATATTACCCACTATCAACAGTGTTAACTTTAAGAATATAGATAGTGAGAGAAAAGAAGGAAAAATGAAAGAAGAAGATTTTTAAAATCTAAGGAGAGAAGAGGAAAGGATAGAAGCAGACATCTGGAAGTTTGTAAGTAGTCAATAATTAGTCAAACAGCAATAATAATAAAGTATCTACAACATGATTTCTAGAGGCAAAACACAAAGCAAAGGACCTCTCTGGGAAGTGCATCATTCAATGGTATAGAACCCAAATGAGTTAAATTCACAGCATTTATTAGTAGCACTCCTGTAATCCTCACAATATACACCTTGCTTAAATCTCTCAGATTATTTACACTTCATTTTCCTTGACTCTAATGGAAAAAAAAATTGCTGTATTTGGAGTTAAAATGGAGGTTCAAATCTTTGCAGTGCTGATTATTTACATCCTTGGACCTTAGACAGATCCCTTAACTTCTCTAGTCCTCAGTTTCCTCATCTGTAAAAAAAATGGCTTCCATGATTCCTGCTAACTCTAAACCTATGATCATATTCTTTTTTATATTTATTTCCTCTGCTTTTTTCTATTTTCTATTTCACTTTTCTTTTTACTGCTTGTCTTTGCCATCTGTCTTTGTCTCTTTTTCTTTCTCTTGCTTCCTCTTTCTTCTCCCTTCCCCTTTATCTCTCTCTGCTCCCTCAACTCCTCTTTTCTTTCTCCATTTCCCTTTCTCTTCCACTCCTTCTGCCCTACAGACAGTTCATAGACCAAAAGATTTAAGGGGAAAAAATTTTTCACTCCTATTATGCTCCCTAGTATAGGTTGATACCCTTCAACTACCTTTGCCTTTCCTAATAGTTGTATATAGTTGAAACCAAACTGGGAAGATTTAGAACTTGCCTTCACTTTGAGACTCCAGGAGTTTACCAATCACCTTTAGAGTCCACATTTTATTCTAGTGTATTAAAAGACCTTCAGGGTGGCTAGGTGGCGCAGTGGATAAAGCACTGGCCTTGGAGTCAGGAGTACCTGGGTTCAAATCCAGTCTCAGACACTTAAGAATTACCTAGCTGTGTGGCCTTGGGCAAGCCACTTAACCCCATTTGCCTTGCAAAAACCTTAAAAAAAAAAAAGACCTTCAACATCAGTCCCGAAAAGTAATCGTCCAATTTCCTCTTCAACATCAGTGATAGTGAACTTACTATTTTATGAAATAACATATTCCATTTTCAATGCTAATAGTTAAGAAATTATTCGTTGTTGCAACTTCTACACATTGGTCCTAGTTCCCTATGGAGTCACTCAGAAAAATCCATTTCCTTTTTTCCCCCTGGTAAAAACACTTCTAATACTTGAAGGGAGCTATCATGTACCTTCCAAGCATTTTCTTTTCTGGGTTAAATGCCCTCCATTTATTTAATCCATTATTATTTGACAAGACTTCAAGTAGCCCTACCATCTTGGTCACCATCTTCTAAAGCATTGCATCTTATTAATTCCTTTCTTGTTGGCCTCTAGAATTGAGTAAATACTCCAACCTAATGCAATCTAAGATGCCAGCAGCTTTTTAGTCAATCCCATCCTATGGTAAACTCACATGAGCTGACAATTAAATACTAGTTCCATATGCAATGCTGTTCATCCCCTTTAATCCCTATTCTATATTTCTAATCCAAACAACTTTCTTGAACCAAGTAGTGTCTTTACATCTTCTAAATAATCAATGACAATGAACAGTTTCTTAAAAACAACAAAAACCACTCTAAATTCCCAATAAATACAATTTAAATCATCTCCCTCCTTGAGGAAGGGACTCAGTAAGGCAGGGATATCTTATAACTTTTGTCAGCCTTCAACAGTTACAGAAGATGAGACCTTCATTCCTGTGCCTCAAATGAATTTGAGTTCCTACACTTTGAGGGGAGAAATGAAGGGGTCAGTGAACTTCAGTGAAGTATCTTGCTGGCTAGGACTCAGTAAATTCTTCTTCCAGGCACAAGACAAGTCTTTACCCACAAAATGATAAATCCCTGTCTAGCCTGAAAGGATTAAATTTTTGAGCTCATGTCTCTCAACTACAAATTCTTTATTTTCTCACCTCTACTCTCTAAGCTACCTCACCCTCTATCTACATCTCCTTAGCTACTTCATCTCTCTATAGATCCCTGGTTATCTCATCCCTAAACTTTAAAAGCTCATACTCTCATCAGCTGAGTTGCTGTCTCCCTTTGGGACTCTAATCTGCTCTGGGAGGGTGGGGGAGCAAAAAATGCCTTCATTGAACTTGAACAAAATCACACAGCACAAAACCTGAAAATAGGGCTTGTTATGAAAAGTTAAAGAATTCAAGGGAGGTCTGGAGAATTCTAATCTGCCACAGGATGGAAGAAGAAAGGAAGAATCATTTTGAAGAGGAGGGAAATGGTAAGGTAAACTCCCAATTATTATCAGGTGAAAGATTTCTCAATAAAGGTTAGAGGAAGAAGCGAAGATTAGTGATGATTGGTGTACCTTGCTTATGTCTATCAAGATAGCTATATGTTAAAATGATAATAAAAGTATAATCATAGCTATTATAATAATAGTTAGCATTTATATAGCATCTACAATGTGTCGAATACCGTACCTTACAGTGTTTTTTATAAATATTATTTTTATAAATACTTCTAAATATTTTACAAATTAAAAAAATTAGCTTATTTGGTTCTCATAACAACTGAGAGAAGTAGTTGCTATAATCATCCCCTTTTTACAGTTGAGAAAACAGAACTCTGTTGTCTTCCTTGTGTATGTATCCAAAATGTAACAGACTCAGAATTTATTAAAACAGACTACTACTAAACACTTCTGAATATTCATATAGGCATAATTGTCAGAAGGAACCTAGAATAATTTCCTAATGATCATGAATTTTTAAGCAAGAAATTGAGGATGATAAAGACATGTTTCCCTCACTATTATCTATTAAATGACATAGAAAGGAAAAGCAAATTTTGAAAGTTAAGAGCTGACTAGGAAGATGGTGTCGGAATATTTGGATTTCAGGTCTTAAAATTTGGAAAGACAGGCTCCTAGTTTAGAATGGAGTACACTTGGCAAAGCCAGATAGGAATGTATTTGCCTGGTATTTTATAAATTTAATCAAAAGGGCTTTAAGCTATAAGGAATGAGGGAAGAGACTAAATTGTCTCTGTATCTCTATCAAACTAGATATCATAAAGAGTAGATAAAAGGAAGGAAGAAAAGATAGTGAAGTATCCAGAAGTTCACAGAGAAAGAAGTGACTAATAAAATTCATGGCCTTAAATGTATACACAAAGGAACAAAAAAATAGGTAACAAACAATAAATATCATATCATAAATCTCAAATTCATAAATATCAATGAGACCTGGTAGGATGAAACCTATGATTATAATCTTACTAACTCTTGATAGAAATATCTTATTTAAAGTAAACAGGAGGGGTGGCTAGGTGGCGTAGTGGATAAAGCACTGGCCTTGGAGTCAGGAGTACCTGGGTTCAAATCCAGTCTCAGACACTTAATAATTACCTAGCTGTGTGGCCTTGGGCAAGCCACTTAACCCCATTTGCCTTGCAAAACCTAAAAATAAATAAAATAAATAAACAGGATTAGGTTTAAAAAAAGATGAAGGGAGAGAGATCAGGAATCATAAGGATGGTGAAAAGCTTGGATAAAGAAGAATGGAAATATTTCAATTTTGTCTTAATAGAATATATGGAAAGACAGAGGAAATAGGCTTAAATATTTATGGAAACTGAACACAAATAAACTTGTTATTGAAATATGGGGATTTAATAGTGATGGAGATTTAATTTCTCCAGCATATATGTTGGAGGTCTTTTTCTCTCTACCAAAAGCAGATCTTTTTGACTTATCTTAATGATCACTTCATCTTTCACAAGATGGTGTTCAGTTGAGTCTGACTCTATGTGACCCCATGGACTTTTGTCTTTAAAGTTTTCTTGGCAAAGCTCCTTCCCCAGTATAGCCCCATTTTATAGATGAGGGACTGAGGCAAAGAATTGTTTAATAATTTGCTTGGGCTACATATCTAAATATTCGAGGCCAGATTTGAACTTAGATCTTCCCAACTACAAACCTGGTAACCCATCCACTGCATCACCTAGTTTTTCTTTCACAAGATGTAGGAACCAATAAAAGGAAATTCTATTATGGACCCAAGTCTCACCAAGGAGTAGAATGCTGTCCTGAAAGTGATAAGTAGAACAGGAGTGAGAAGGAAAGGGTCTGCTACATCTCAGAATTTGTGATAATAGCGAGGAAAACTGGGCATAATATGACATGTCCCTGAGATTTGGGGAGCAAAGATTTCAAAGGTCTCAAAGGAATGATTAGTAGAATATAATGGACAAAAATAGAGGGTTAGAAGTGAGGAAAAAATTTCAAAAATGAAATTTCAAAGACAGAAAAAGAAACACTTTTATTATCTAAAGAGCCTGGTAGGTATACATAGCAATTTTATTAACCTCCTTAGATTTTTCAAGAGACATGTATAGAATATAGGAGCAAGGATAAGTTGTATACAGAAGTGAGGTATTGCATCAGGAGAATAATATTAGGATGCTAAAATTTACAGTGAGCTGAGGCTGGGAGGACAAAATTAAAGACAATAAAAAGAGATTTTTAAAAAAAATCAATCTCTGTAATTGCATACCTCAGATACTTTCTGACTGCAATTGCATGTCAAGAGACCAGGAATGCAATTAGTCTGATAGAAACTATAGTTTTTCCCCCTTGGATGTAGCTTGATCTGATGCTTTTTTTCTACCCCCTCAACTACATGGAAGGAAGAAAGAGACTTACAGTATAAAATTTAGGGAACTCTTAATCTCAGAATTATGTGGTAGTCATTGAGAAAAGTAAGTTACCTGTTTTATAGTTTTGTTTTTGCTGTTGTTGTTGAGTCTTTTCCAGTCATTTCCTCCTTCAACTTATTTTACAGATGAGGAAACAGATAAACAGGCTTAAGTGACTTGTCCAGGGTCACACAGTTAGTAAGTTCTGAGACCAGTTTGAACTCAGAAAGTCTGGCACTATATCCATTGCACCACCAGCTGCCATTGTTTTGTAATCCAACTTTTAAAAATTGAAAATTGGGAGTTATATGAAGTGCCTAGCACAAACCAAGGTGATATCTAATAAAGGAACTCAAACCCTTCACCAAGAAATAGAGTCCATATTAGCTACCTTGCAGAACCCTGTTCTTCTAAAGAACTTGAAACTTGGGACAGATGAGAAACTTCAGTAAACAAAGCTCTAAGGGAACAAGACTAAAGAAGTTTTTATTATTTGTCAGGCAAGTATTTCTGTCCTTTTTAAAAGAACATGGGCGGGGGTGGTGAGGAAGCAACCTATATCTACTTTAAACTAAGGCATCACATCAGGACATGTTCTTCCCCAAAGTGGAGAGAGCCAAGGATTTCAGTGAAACCAGAAACTGAGAGAAATGGAAAAGTAGTAGGAGGAGAGCAATAAAATTATTGGACTAATATCTTGCTCAAAAGCATCCAAGTGGGCAGGTCCTTCCTAATATCTAGGTGCTTAAATCATTAGAATATTTCAATAGGCTGCATTTGAGGCATGAACTGTTCATCCATATGCATTGTTTTATTCATGGGAGAGTAAGCTCCCAGGTTTATAAAATGAATGATCTGTTGCCTTTCTTACCAGGACATTGTATTAAAATGTTTTTCTCAAACTAAGTATGTCTTATATCTATTATAGGTAAACACATCAATGTGGACTCCCAAACATTTTATTAAGGCATTCAGATGCATGGAGTACCTTGCCTAGTGGAACCACTCCATTAATTTGGGGTTGGGATATTCCCCACAGGGATTAAAGATATATATATATATATTGGAGAAAAGAAGTGCAATGAAAGGATTGAACTACTTCCTGAGGTAGATGTAATAAGATCACTGACAACAGAGAAAAGGCAGAACTGCTCAGTTCTTATATTGCTTCTGTTTTCTCTGTCAAGGAGAAGGACCTTTGGACTAGAAGGGACAGAAAAAAAGCAGTTTGGGGGCTGATAGGGAGTTGATGTCCAAGATGAATAAGGAGATCATAAGACAGCACCTACTTGACCTTGATGAGTTCAGATCAACTGGCCCAAATGAACAGCATCTTCAGGTACTGAAAGAATTGGTGACTGTGATTGCTAAGCTATTCTCAGTGATGTTTTAAAGATAATGGAAAATAGAAGCACTCTTAAAGAACTAGAAAAGATCAAATATTATTTCAATGCCTTTATTTCTTTTCTCTTCTTCTTTTCTTTAATGGCAAAAGAATAGAAACTAAAATCTATAAGCCAGCATATTTGACTTTAATTCTTGGCAAAATTCTAGAATCTGTTAGAAATGTTTAATTATTGTCTAGAAAGTTAAATGATAACAGTAAATAGGCAGGATGACCTCATCAAGAACAGATCATACCAAGTTCATCTTATTTCCTTTTTTTGGCAAAACTGGCAATAAGGGAATATCATTTAAGGTTTTAATAAAGGGGCAGCTAGGTGGTGCCACTGAAAGAGCAGCAGCCCTGGAGTCAGGAATACCTGAGTTCAAATCTGGCCTCAGACACTTAATAATTACCTGTGTGGCCTTGGGCAACCCATTTAATCCCATTTGCCTTGCAAAAAAGAAAAGATTTTAATAAAATATTTTATGAACTCTCCTCCTGCTAATTTTATGGAAAGATTTAGGGAATATGAACTAAATGATGGTACAATCAGCAAATGTGTTTAGCTCTTTGTGACCCCATGGACCATAACACACTAATATTGTCCATGGAGTTTTCTTGGCAAAGATACTAGAGTAGTTTGCCATGTTCTTCTCTGTGGATTAAGATAAAGAGATTAAGTGACTGGCCCAGGGTCAAACAGCTAGCAATTGTCTCAAGAGAACATTTGAATTTAGGTCTGCCTGACTCCAGGCCCAGCACTCTACTGCAATATCTAGAGAAGTATACTTTAAGAAATAAGGAGCACTCATCAGAAGTGCTTCTAGAGTTTGGGGTTAATTCTGGCTGCTCTCAAATTTTAGGAAGGACATTGACAAGCTAGAGAAAATTCAGAGGACAACCAGAATATTGTAGGGTCCCAAGTCTATGTAAAATGAAGACTGGTCAGAGATGCTGAGGGTATTAACCTGAGGAAGAAAAAGTTTGGAGATGAGGGAAGAAGGAACATGATAGCTGTTTATGCAGATTTGAAAGGCTATCATGTGGAAAGATTATATTTGTTTTGTTTGGGACTACAGGGAAGAAATAGGGTCAATGAGTGGAAATTGTAAAGAGACAAATGAAAGTTTGATTATAAAAAGAAAAGTTCCTAAAATTAGAGCTATCCAGAAGTACAGGTGCTGCCTCAAGAAAGGATGAGTACTCCTTCATTGAAGGTCATCAAGCACAGGTGGGTATGTTTGTAGTGGGGATTTTTTTCTTTTTTAGCATGAATCAGATGATGCATGAGTTTCTCCTCCACACAGTACCCTGACCTTGCATTTTACCATGTTTATACTTTTCCCATAGATGCTACTTTTTATTCATGGGAAAGTGAGCATATTTGGTTTCTGAGGACCATTCCAAATCTGGAATTCTATGGATGGAATATATACCTAGTAAGATATACTTCATTATAGTGTGGATGTGAATCTAGGTTTTTGAAAGATCTGTCCATGGAAATCAATTGAATAGGTCCTACCCAGCTGAAACCTTTCAGGGACAGACCTGGTGCTAGATTGTAGTTACATTATGTTTAGAGATTTTCATCAACAGTTTGACCAAAAAGTGATGAAATGTTTGGGAACTGCAACCTTAAAGACCATCCACCAACTTTTTTGGGTTTTTCTTACAAAATTACTTATCCCTGAAATGTTGAAGCAAATTTATCACAAGATTGAGCGGGAAATTTTTTTTTTCTGTCTTATAACATCAGGGACATAGAAAACAATTGGGGACAATATCTTCCACAAAAAAAAAGATCCATTAGATTATAGGAAGAACCAGAAGAAAATCAATAAAAACACTAATTAAATGTTTACTATGAACCAAGCATTGTGCTAAGTGATGAAAATTCAAAATAAAGGAAAATAGCCACTGACCTTCAGGGAGCTCACATTCTAATGGGGTGTAGGGGGGCCCTCACCTGAGCACTCCCCCAACCACTTCAAATACCTTTAAATAATAACTAAACAAATTCTAGAGTGACAGAATCCACAAAATGACTGAATGAAACAATTTTCCAGTCCAAGACAACTTGGAAGATCTGCAGGAAAGGTGTTTCACAGGATGAGAGGAGTGAAATGCAGCATAGGCCATACCAGCATGGACCAGCCCCAGCCATCCAGGAACAGACAGTGAGTACCTGGTCAGTGTCTAGACCCCCAGCCCTGAGACTGCCAAGGACAACTTAGAAGGTCAACAGAAGGAGCACAGTCCAGTGCAGGTTTCAGCAGGACAGACCAGACCCCAGCAGACCAGGAGCAGACGGGAGTTTCTGAGACAGTGGCAGCTGCTTCCAGAGCTCTCAATCCATGGGTGGCAAGAGGGGCAGGAAGGAGACTACAAGGGTCTCCTTGCTCTCCCTGAGGCAGGACTCTGTTGCTTTGGTCCATACTCAGATCTGGGTCTCAGTCCCAAGAAGAACAGAAGCAAGGAACATAACAGAACTTGCTGCCATAGAGAAGCAGGGACCTTATTCACAGCTCCATGGTCGTTCACAGACTAGAACACAAGCCAGGAGAGCCATCAAAATCTCTCCTTAGATCATACCACCTTGGAAGAACTGAAAACTTGCAGGTCTCTAGAAGTAGTTCTGAAAATAGCTATGCAAAAATCTCAAAAGGTTAGAACAATGCTCCCTCCACCCTGGAAGCACAGCCTTCCTTAACCAAGCTAAAAATCAGATCAAACAAATAAACAACAGAGAAAGTAAATCTGCCTGTGGAACTTTAATATGGTGATAGGGAAGAACAAAACATATGCTCAGGAAAAAAATAACAAAGTTAAAACTCCAACATTCAAAGCCTTTAAGAAAAATATGAACTGGTCAAGGCCATAGAAGAGCTCAAAAAAGGATTTTGAACATTGGAGGAGAGGAAAAACTGGGAAGAGAAATGAGCAATGGGGGAAAAGCATGAAAACTGAGTCAGCAGACTGGTGGAGACAAAAAAATACAGAAGAAAATAACATCTTAAAAACCACATGGGCCAAATGGAAAAGTGATAAAAAAACCTAATGAGGAGAATTCCTTAAAAAACATAATTGACAAAATGGAAAAGGAGGTACAAAAATTTACTGAAGAAAATAATTCCTTAAAATATAGAAATGAGCAAAGGGAAACCAATGACTTTGTGAGTAATCAAGAAACAGCAAAACAAAATCAAAATAATGAGAAACTAAACTGCAATGTGAAATATTTCATTGTAAAAACACCTGACCTGGAAAATAGATTCAGGAGAGATAATTTTTTTAAAAAAGCCACAATCAAAAAAAGAGCCTCGACATCATTTTTCAAGAAATTATCAAGGAAATATTTTAGAACCAGAGAGTAAAATAAGAATTAATAGCTACTGAAAGAGATTCCAAAATGAAAATTGCCTGAAATATTATAGCCAATTTCAGATCTCCCAGGTCAAGGAGAAAATGTTACAAGTAGCCAGAAAGAAATGATTCAATTATTGTGGAGTTACAGTTAGTATAACACAAGATTTAGCAGCTTCTACATTAGGGGATTGTTGAACTTGGAATATGAGTCCAAGACTCAAGAGAAGCATAAAAAGGTAAATATGACAGGGAAATCACAAGTGACTTAATGATGTGGAACTGCTTATATTCTTGCATGGGAAGATGATAACTGATAACTCATATGACCATTCTCATTTATTAAGGCACAGGTGGGAGTTGAATACAAAGGAATAACATTCTTTTTAAATGGAGTAAAGGAGTGAGAGAAGAATGTATGGGAGAAAGGGAAAGGAGTTGATAGAATGGGGTAAGTTATTTCCCATAAAAGCTTTGGCAATGGAATGAAAGAGGAGGGGACATGAGGGAGAGTAAATAAGACTTACGCTATCAAAATTGTCTGAGAGATAGAATAACAGACACACGCAATTGGGTATAGAAATCTATCTTGCCCTAGAGGAAAGTAGGAGGGAAAGGAGATGGGAAAAATTGAGAGGGGCAATGATAGAAGGAAGGGCAGATTGTGGGAGGTAGTCAGAAACAAAACACTTTTGAGGAGGGACAGGATGAAAGGAGAAAGAATAGGATACATGGCGGGGGTGGGGGGAATAGGATGGAGGAAAATACAGTTAGTTATACTAACTTGCGGGGGTCCAGCCTCCTTGGGGTCCTTGGAACCTGACAGGAGGGATAGAGTCGGCGAAATAAGTTGAGTCAACAAGGGGGTAAAGGCAGGAGCAGGTTGACTGACTGTCAGCTGCTTGGATTTATTTTTATAGTCTCAGAATCGTGTATGTTTCAAGCAAGCAAGCTAAGATCATTTCCTTGGTTACAAAAGTGTACAGTTTTCATCATCAATCATATAATTCATGTGGTTACAAGTTTTAATCATGTGATTACAAGTTTAATAATCATACAGTTGGGGCGGCTAGGTGGCTGGTGGATAAAGCACCGGCCCTGGAGTCAGGAGTACCTGGGTTCAAATCCGGTCTCAGACACTTAATAATTAACCTAGCTGTGTGGTCTCGGGCAAGCCACTTAACCCCATTTGCCTTGCAAAAAAAAAACCATACAGTTAATTGATTTCTTATCCCAACTCAGACCATGATGACCTCAACCTATCTGTTACTTTATTTATTACTACATTGTATAATTGGTAATTCATTTAAAGTTATTAATTAAACAGTTCTTTTAATGGAAAATTTTTTATATTTTTTGTGTAATGTTTTTCGATACACTTTCTTAACAATCTATAGTGAGGGTCTTTATGCTTGTCCACCCATCCATTAACTCTTACAATAACCAATTTTTTCTTTCAGGTCTTGTTGGTAGAAACCACAGTTTCTGTGACTTTTTTATTCTTTCCCATGAAACTAAGGCTGCTAGAGTTCACATATCAGTCACCTGTACTATTTTCTCACCATCTTTTTCATATATTCCTGTGTATGGTAAGGGGAGCAAAACTATTAATTTCCCTGGAATTCTATGTGATCCATCTTTTATCTGTTTTCCCTGTATATATTCTGACATCTCCTTGGAATTCCCAGTGTTGGGTTTTCCAGAGATTTCATAATGTTGAAGCCTTTTGTATGCCTCAGGGAGAGGCAGTCCTGTTAAATTTGGACAGAGTTTACAATCCATTTTATTTAAAGAATTTTTCTGAAATCCTTCCTTTATAGTCATTCCATTATTAGGGTGAGTAAATATTGCAATCAATAATAGACTTATAAATATTGGTATGCATGGAATCCCTATATATATTGAAGAAGGAAATGTTCTATCAGGCAGTGTGACTGCCTTGAGTCTGCTTGCTTCGACTGTGTCAAACAGCTTAGAGACCCTGGCTCCCAACAGTAACTGTGGGGGGGAAATATTGAAGCAAGTTTCTCTGATTAAAGACCTTATTTTTCAAATATAGAAAACTGAGTCAAATTTGTAAAAAATAAGAGCCATTTACCAATTGATAATTTATAAAAGAAATGAACAGTTTTCCAATGAGATTATCAATGTTACCTATGGCAATATTTTAAAAAATGTTCTAACTCTCTATTGATTAGAAAAATTCAAATTAGAACAATTCTGAGGTACTTCCTTATCTCTATTGAACTGGCTAATAGGACAGAAGGGGAAAATGACTGATGTTGGAGGGAATATAGGGGAAAATGAGACATTAATGCTCTTTTAGAGGAGTTGTGAAATGTTTTAACCCTATAAAACAATTTGGAACTATCCCCAAAGGGCTATGAAATCATTTATACCCTTTGATCTAGTGCAGGGTTCCAGCCTCCAAGGGGTTCTTGGAACCTGACAGGAGGGATAGAGTCGGCGAAATGAGTTGAGTCAACAAGTGGGTATAAGCAGGAGCAGGTTGACTGACTGTCAGCTGCTTGAATTTATTTTTATAGTTTCAGAATCATGTATGTTTCAAGCAAGCAAGCAAGCTGAGATCATTTCCTTGGTTACAAGAGTGTACAATTTTCATCAACAATCATATAGTTCATATGGTTACAAGTTTTTTTTTTTTTTTTTAGGTTTTTGCAAGGCAAATGGGGTTAAGTGGCTTGCCCGAGGCCACACAGCTAGGTAATAAGTGTCTGAGACCGGATTTGAACCCAGGTACTCCTGACTACAAGGCTGGTGCTTTATCCACTACACCACCTAGCCACCCCCCTGGTTACAAGTTTTAAACATGTGATTACAAGTTTAAGTAATAATCATATAGTTAATTAATTTGTTATCCCTACTCAGACCATGATGACCTCAACCTGTCTGTTACCATATTTATTACTACATTGTATAATTGTTCATTCATTTAGAGTTATTAATTAAGCAATTCTTTTAATGGAAAATTTTTTATATTTTTTGTATAGGTAATGTTTTTCGATACACTTCCTTAACAGTCTGTAGTGAGGGTCTTTATGCTTGTCCATCCATCCATTAACTCTTACAATAACCAATTTTTCTTTCTGGCCTAGTTGGTAGAAACCACAGTTTCTGTGACTTTTTTATTCTTTCCCATGAAACTAAGGCTGCTAGAGTTCACATATCAGTCACCTGTACTAACTATTTTTTCACCATCTTTTTCATATATTCCTGTGTATGGTAAGGGGTGGTAAAACTATTAATTTCCCTGGAATTGTATGTGATCCATCTTTTATCTGTTTTCCCTGTATATATTCTGACATCTCCTTGGAATTCCCAGTGTTGGGTTTTCCAGAGATTTCATAATGTTGAAGCCTTTTGTATGCCTCAGGGAGAGGCAGTCCTGTTAAATTTGGACAGAGTTTACAATCCATTTTATTTAAAGAATTTTTCTGAAATCCTTCCTTTATAGTCATTCCAGTATTAGGATGAGTAAATATTGTAATCAATAATAAACCTATAAATATTGGTATGCATGAAATTCCTATATATATTGAAGAAGGAAATGTTGCTCCATCAGGCAGTGTGACTGCCTTGAGTCTTCTTGCTTCGACTGTGTCAAACAGCTTAGAGGACCCTGGCTCCCAACAATCTAGCAATTCCACTATTATTGTATTTCAGAAGAGATACAAAACTGGAAAGAAAAGGTGGCAAGTAGCTGGAAATTGAGGGGATGCCCATCAGTTTGGGAATGGTTGATTGTGCCATGTGATGGAGTGCTATTCTACTATAAGAAATGATGATCAGTATGCTCTTAGTATAACATGGAAAGACTTACTTGAGAAGATGCAATATGAGATGTACTTTATATAAAGTAATAAAAATATTCTAGGATGATCAACTGTGAATGACAGCTTTTCTCAGGAGTACTATGACCCAAGATATCACAGAAGGGCATATGAAGAAGAATGCTATCTGTTCCATTGTCCAGTTGTGAGGGTGATAAGAAACCACTTCTGAAACAACCCTAGAAACATACAAAGGAAATTAATGAGGAAGATACAGCTTTTCAAACAAAAGTAAAACAATAACAGAAAATGAAAAAGTTAAGAGCAAAATTTGTTGGGAAGGGACCACTTGCCAGTGGTAGGATTAATAAATTTGGCAAAAAGTAGATGTTCCTATATTGATAAGATAATGTTTCCTGTCAGTTTCTTTCTTGCTTTGTGACATCTGCATTTCCTCCTTCAACATCTGTTGTCATCTGCAGTCAAGATGAAATGCCATCATAATGAGTCTATTGCATATTGTTATAAACTTTTTTTAAAAAATCATAAAGAGATTGCTAAATTTCCCCAGAGAGAGAGAGAGAGACACCTTATGGTTTCTGAATATAGATTAAAGTATTAATTTTTTAACTTAAAAAAAAAGAAACCTGCAGCTTCCTGTGTTGATCAACTATGATGGACTTGGCTCCTCTCAGTAGGTCAGTAACCAAGGACAATTCTAAAAGACTTGTAATAGAAAATGCCATGGACATCCAGAGGAAAAAATATGGAGTTTGAATGTAGAGCAAAGCCTACTATTTTCACTTCTTAAAACTTGTTTTATATTTTTTCTTTTTCTCATTTTTCTCTAGTATTTTCACAACATGACTTATATAAACTCGATTATATATTTATAACCTATATCACTGTTGTGCAGAGGGGGCAGGGAAGAGAGGGAGGTAGAAAAATGTGGAACTCAGTCTTACAAGATGAATGGTGAAAACTATCTTTGCATGTAATTGAAAAAATAAAATAACATTATAAAACATTCTAAAGGGAGAGATAATATGTAAATTATATATGTAAGATATTTATAGAGTAGATGGAAGATAATCCCCTAGATGAAGGAATTAGCATTTGTTTCAGAATATTTTAATAGGCAAAATGTAAAGTAAGAGTTTTTTTAATGATGTGCCAAATTCTCCTACAGCATATTTATTGAACCTACACCTAGGGTCCATAGAGTTGAATTTTGTGATCTTGACTCACGTTGTACTTACCCTCACTTCTAATGATGCATGCCCATGTATGTGATGTATGTATGTATGTATGTATGTGTACTGGGGCATTGGACCCAGGAAAAGAATATTGAGTCACCTGGGAATCTGGTAAGTAGTGAGGTTCAAATCATGGATCCCATCCAAAACATCACCCAGAGAGTATTCTAGCTTTTGTAAGCCTAGTCTTTTCCAGATGTGCCTTTGTTGCAGCAAGTATGTAGCTAGGAGTCTGAAGGATAGTGTGAATAGTAGAAGGTAGGTTGAATTTTCCATTTATTATTGAAATTCTTAAGTACCAGGGGCTGCTAGGTGGTGCAGTGGATGGAGCACTGGCCTTGGAGTCAGGAGTACCTGGGTTCAAATCCAGTCTCAGACACTTAATAATTACCTAACTGTGTGGCCTTGGGCAAGCCACTTAATCCCATTTGCCTTGCAAAAACCTTAAAAAAAAAGAAAGAAAAGAAAGAAATTCTTAAGTACCAATAGTCTTACCTTTCTTATAAGAGCAAGGGCCCAGGTCTAAGCAAACATTTATGAAATATCCTCAGGATTGAAATAAAGGCAGTATCCCAGTTACCTGGGTCCACAGTATATGCTATATGTTCCATTCCTTTGTGGAACTGTAGCCATGGATCTTGCTGAGATAGTCATAAATCAGTAAGCATTTATTAAGTTGTGATAGCAGCTGGGGTTTTAAAAAAGGGCAAAAGACCATCTCTATTCCCCCAAAACTCCAAGTCTAATTAGAGAGGCCAACATGAAACAGCTAGGTCCAACAAGATATGTGCAGGACAAATTGGAGAGAATCATCAGAGAGAAGGCATGAACATTAAGGAGGATCAGGAAATACCTATCTTAAAAGGGTATTATTAGCTAGAACTTGAAGGAAGCCAGGAGGTAGAAAAGGAGGGGAAAACATTCCAGGTCAATGCTTGCAGTTGGGAGGTGGGGTGCTTTGTTTGAGGAACACAGAGGGGTCCAGTATCACAAATATAAGATACTGTGCAAAGACTTATCATCATTGAGCTTATCATAATTCATCCTTTATATCTGACTTTTTTTGACAGTCGTCTTTGCACAATTTATTTATTTCTTTTCTCATGTAATTTAAAATCTCTAATACGGTGTTTTTATTTTCAGTACATTGGGACCCAAAGGTTTACACAGCTTATGATGTATTTCGTGTAAGTCTGATCACATCAGAGCTCATTGTTAAGGAGGTGGACACCCAACGGAATGGAATCAAAGCTATCTTTGATCTGGAAGGATGGCAGTTTTCTCATGCCTTTCAAATCAGTCCATCTGTTTCCAAGAAGATTGCTGCTGTGCTAACAGTAAGTTTAATCCAAAATTTCTAATTCTGATTATCAGGTGTAATATTTCCAATCAGTGCTTACATTTGGTGACAATTGTGACTATCACTGGACTTAATTTAGTAGAAGGCAAGTATAAAAATGATCTCCTTTCTGAAAACTGAATTAATACTATAGTTACTATTATTTCCATTTTATATTTAGGAAAACTGAGACTTAAAGAGGGACTTAAGAGCCTTCTAGTCACTATACTATGTTGGATCAAACTTAAATAAGAAATAGTCTTTTCTCCAACCTGCTTACTCTTTCTTTTGATTGCCTTTTTGGTGGGGGAGGGGGGTTTGCAAGGTAATAGGGTTAAGTGACTTGCCCAGGGTCAAACAACTAAGTAATTATTAAGTGTCTGAAACCAGATTTAAACTTGGGTCTTCCTGATTACAAGACCTGTGCTCTATCCACTGTGCCATCTAACTGCCCCTACTGATTACTTTATATATCATAAAGTGAAGTAAAGCAAATTGGGAAGCTTCAACCATTGATGCAGTGTGATGAAACAAGCTAATTGCCCTTGAAGCTTACATGTAACAAACACAAAAGCTCAGGCTATGAGCTTTCACATTATTGGATCTTTAAAATATTTTTGTAGTCATCTCATTAAGCCTTGTAAATTTTGTACCATGTGGTTGGTTCTTGTCCTTTGTTATCAAAAATGACCAAACAACATCATTGGGTTTGAGACAAATGACAGTGGGTCTGACTGCCTGATCAGATCAATATGAGCTTAGAATGATCTGCCACAGGTTGGGCACAAAAAGCCCATGTAAACACTTGAGATGGGTACTCTAAACTTATAGATGTCATGTTTCCTTTGAGCTGCTTCCATTCTGCCTTCCTCATAGGGCTCAGCACCTCATTGATGAGGGCACGCCTTGCTGGGCAGTCCTGTGCTAGGGTCTCCCAAGCTGTACAATCAATTCTGAAGTTCTTCAATGAGATCCTCAGGGTGTTTCTGTATCACTTCTTCTGACCCCCTTGTGAGCCCTTGCCCTTTGTAAGTTCTCCATAAAATAGTTTTTTGGGCAAGCGTACATCTGGCATTCTAATATTGTGTCCAGCCCACTGTAGTTGCACTCTCTGTAAGTAATGTTGGAATGCTAGGTGGTTTAGCTTGGGAAAGGACCTCAGGATTAGGTGATCTTCAGAATCCTCCTAAGACAATTTAAATGGAAGTGCTTCAGCTTCCTGATGTGGTACTAGTAGACTGTTCAGGTTTCACAGGTATAGAGCAATGAGGTTAGCACAATGGCTCTGGAGGCCTTATTTTCAGGTTAATACCTCTCTCCCATACTTTCTTTCAGAGCCTTCCTTATAAATACTGAGCTAACTCTGTCGCATGTGTTAACTTCATTGTCAATGTGTACCTCCTTTGAAAGGAGGGCAGCTAGGTGACACAGTGGATAAGGTACTAGCCCTGCAGTCAGGAGGGCCTGAATTCAAATCTGTTCTCAGTCACCTGTGTGACCTTGGTCAAGTCACTTTGTAGTGTATGAAAACTGGGGTCTCCAATAGAGATTGAGAGGCCTTGAATAGTGAATGAATTCATGTGTTCCCTGGGATTTAAAAATTGCTCAGATTAAAAACTTTTTCTCCTCCCCAGAGAAGCAACAGATACCTTGAAGACAGAAGTGAATCACAAAAGGGTAGGAGAGGTTGCTTGGGAGAAAGAGACAGACAGAGATAAGGAGAGAGAGAGAGAAAAACAAACAGAAAGGATAGACAACCACTAGAACTGGTTTAGTCTGGCCACATGGCATGGGGGCCCATGGTGCTCCAGAGGTCTAAGTCTGGAGCATATGGCCTAAGAGAGAGAGGGATAGTCAGTCATCCTTGCAGGTAAAAGTCCTGAGGAGAGAGAGCCCAAGGAGGGGTGACGCTTCTTCTTAAATGCACTTCTGTAAGTGGTTTGGACAAAGGGTTGCACTTGGGGAGTGGTCCAGCACCTGGGATTCGGGTATCCTCTGATGGGTAAGCTACATACTGGTCCTTCCAAGGTGTGTGACCTCTAACTTCAACATGTCATTTCCTGTCACACCAACATCAATGGGCAAGATCAGGTAGCTGGAAACCAGAAGCTGAGGGAAGGAGGAAGTTGTAGGAAAGGTGAAAAATCCAAGGCCACTCCCATCCCGGAATGGAGTCACTTTGAACAGAAGAATTCCCCAAATAGGGGAATCAATTTAACCATATAAATGAGTTCCAAGAAAATAATAGATGTCTCTGACTATAAAATCAAAAGAAACCCATATATCCAAAGATGCACATAATGGCTCAAATATCATAACTTTTAGTAAAACTGTTGGCTGTGGACAAGACCATTTATTTCATTTTTAGAACCCAGCACATTGCTTCTTATACAGTAGGTGCTTAATTTAGATCAGAAGCTGATTTGAAGGACATAATGAAGTATGTGTATATACATATATATGTATATGTATATATGTGTATGTATACACACACACACACACACACACATACACATACACACATCAGAGTTTAAAATCTGGTACTAATAGCTTAATTTATTATTATTGATCAGCCTAATAGTTGTGTCCAGTTCTACATGATCCCATGGGGTTTTCTTGGAAAAGATACCAGAGTGGTTTACCATTTCTTTTTCCAATGGATTAAGGTAAACAGAGCTTGAGTAACTTGCTTAGGTCATATAGCTAATGACTGTCTGAGGCCACATTTGAACTCAGGTCTTCCTGACTCCAGGCCCCATGATCTATCTACTATATCCCCTAACTGCCCCTTTTAAACTTGTGCCAAGTGTCTAAAATGAATAATGAAAAACTTTGTTCAAACTAATTTTAAGATGTATATATTTTGGGGTTCTATTATGTATCTATGTGAATTTCATAATTTTTCATATAGATTAAACTGTATGAAATTCCTTGCCTATTTGTTTGTTTACTTTTATCTGTAAATCAGACAAACTTTTATAAATAATGAATATTTTTTAGAAAATCAGAATTCTGATTTGGCTTTGGGTATAATGACTATACTAAAGAAATACATAATAAAATTGTGTTTAATAGTTACACTTTTGTGCTGATACATTTAAATTTTTTTTAAAGGACTCTTTCCCCTTAAAAGTTCGTGGTATCCATTTGATAAATGAGCCTATAATCTTCCATACAGTCTTTTCTCTGATTAAACCTTTCCTGACTGAAAAAATTAAGCAAAGGGTAAGTAATATTTAAAATCATTTGTTCTATGATGATATAGAAGTTATGGTCTTTCATTGCATCTATTTGGATCTTCAGCACCTAGGTTATAAAGTATTGGAATTGAAGTCAGAAAGACATGAGTATCCTGTCTTATAATGATTTTGTAATTCAAGTCATTTAACTTCTCCCAGGTCTGGTGTCTTTATCTGTTAAATGAGGGTAATAGTATCTGCCTCACAGGTTTGTTGTAAAAAATCAAATGAGATACTATGTAGAAAGTGCTTTGTAAATATCGAAGTTCTATTTAATTGCTAGCTATTTATCATTATTAAATATTCTGAAATCGACTAATGTTGATTTTTTTCATAAAAATTAGAAGGCAATAATAAGGTATATTTGTCTCAGTT
Source organism: Macrotis lagotis (assembly GCF_037893015.1). Lineage (NCBI taxonomy): Eukaryota > Metazoa > Chordata > Mammalia > Peramelemorphia > Peramelidae > Macrotis > Macrotis lagotis. The sequence continues at coordinate 415,854,520 of NC_133666.1, forward strand.
GCAGTAAAGGAGAAAAATCTTAGCAGTTCAACAAATCAAAGTCAAAGGTGACAAAATAAAATGAAATAGAAAATTACAGAAAATTAAAAGAAAAAATTAAAAAAATTTTTTTCATAAACTTAAAGAAGAAGTCAATGATCTGGTTTAGAAATGCATAGGAAATGATGCAGAGGTCTAGTTCCAGGGAAGGAGGTGAAAGTTCATCTTATCAGAGCCCACAATCTCAGGGACATAGTTAAAGGATGAGGAGGACAAGGAAGAAGGCCAAAATATAGGCAAGATGGTCAGTTATGGGAAAACCTGAATTCCTACATGATTAGGCAGTTCAATATTCAAAAAAATCCTAATGGTGACAATATCTCTGCTTTTTGAAGACCACTAATTATTTTTTTATTACCTTCCTTTGCAATCATAATATCACTGATTTAGAGTTAAAAGCTAGAATTCATCTATACCATTATTTCGCCTTTTACTGATGGAGAAAAATGAGACCCAGGATGATTAAGTAATTTGCTACTAATCATGCTGCCATAGTACTTCAAGATAATGTCTCACTGGTTAAAAATGTTCAATGGAACTTAACTTAAAATCATTCTTTGTAAAGACAGAACCCATTTTTTATGTTTTATGTAACTGAGAAGTACTTGTTACCATCAGGTTTTTTTAATTTTTTGCATACCTGAAGATCATTATGTAGTCTGATCAATCTATGAAGAATGAAAACCCAAAGATCAGGAAATAAAAATGTGCTTAATCAAGGAAAATATCCCAGTAGATAGAAAATGCTATGAGAGACTCAAAATAAGGAGGAAATAAAATGCAACCAGTTTTCTCCCTCTTAGCCAATCAATTTAGCTTTTCAATCCAGTTTTCTTATTCAAATTCAAATTAGTTTTCTTACTTAGGCTTTCCTGAGCCAATTTCAGAGAATCATTTTAATTTTAATATTTAAGAACACGTCAAGAACATGTTTGAAATTTGAGGAGAACCTTATTCTTCCAACAGAATGAACTTAGCACTGGACTTTTAGTTCTTTCATAATAATGAAACTCAGCCTTATTGGAGTTTTTCCTTGCCTTCTAATTTTTATGACTCATCAATGTGATGAACTTTGATTTATAAAATTGAAGTATTTCAGATTTTTAACTCATGATAATTTTTTCTTTATTTCTAATTGACCCTAAGGAAGAAAAGGTTCAAAGACATTATTCATAGCATAATATACTTTAGATATATGCACAATATGTGCATAAACTTGCATGATTACAAGTATTTATTGAATAGAGTACTTAACTTTACTAAGAATCAGTTGTACATCAGAAAGTCAAACTAAAATGTTTAATTTTAGAGTATTTTTTTTTCCTTTAATAAGAGGAACGATGGGGTGGGCTAGGTGGCGTAGTGGATAAAGCACAGGCCCTGGAGTCAGGAGTACCTGGGTTCAAATCCAGTCTCAGACACTTAATAATAACCTAGCTGTGTGGCCTTGGGCAAGCCACTTAACCCCATTTGTTTTGCAAAAACCTAAAAAAAATGTCTATTCCCCTTTCCCCATAATTATAACCATGAAAATGGTTGTAAGGATTCCACAGAGATGGTATGAATAATGAATATTCAAGTGTTTTATACTTAACTTCTGTAGGGATTGAGGTCAGAGTCAAACTAGGTTCAAACCTGAGAGTCTTGTAACCCTTGTATTATGAAAAACTCGGAAAGATGCATTCTTTAATATAATGACATCCAAACTCAATCACAGCTCTTTCAAGTTGTTAGAGAATCCCTGTTCTATGTTACAAACTTTCAGTTAGAAATAGGTTTTCATTTATTTCTTGTATGTTGACAAAGGCGGAGAAAGGCAATAGGAGTAAAACTGTTGTTTGTTTCAGATTCATCTGCATGGAAGCAATTATAAAGAAAGCTTATCCCAGCATTTTCCAGAAATTCTACCTGTAGAGTATGGTGGTGAGGCATGTTCCATGGAGGACCTTTGCCAAGAATGGAAAGATTTTATAATGAACTCTGAAGATTATCTTCATAGCATTTCTCAGGATGTCCAGTAACACTTTATCATAAGAGAAATCATAAAATAGGCTTTACTAATTCAAATCCTGGGGAAATAGTTTTCTATGATAGCTCTTTGGAATAATGATCTCTTTCAAATGAAAACTTTGAAAATGTGAACCTCAGAATGTGAAAGCACTTTAAGTGGGAACAAATATGGATATTTTCCATTTTTTAATTTTTTAAACTGTATTTTATACTAATTTTTTTGAAAATTACAAATATTGGATCTCAGAAAGTATTAAGGTAAATTGTTGCATCTTAATCTTGGATAAGTTAGATCAAAGTTAGACATGACAAGACTGACCTTCATTGCAGGTAAATTGCATTTCTTTAGAATATACTCCAAAGAAATATTCCTTTAGTTACTGAAACAATATGAAGTCAATTCCCAATTCAATGGAATATATAGAGTAGGTTTTCAAAAGAAAGCCTAGTGAAAACTCACCTATGACAAAAGACAGTTTGATTATTGAAACAACTGAGTTTGGAATCTGACTTGTGATGTATGAACTTGCTTCCTCAGGCCAGAAAGACAGGGAAAGAAAAGGAGGAATTCATCTCAGGGAAATGGCAGTTTAACTGCTTTGCACAATGCAATATTTTAGCTGAAGCATGACAGAGTATCATGTATTCATGTGCATCATATATCAACTTGTGTGAAACTATGTACATTGGTATTGAAAAGAAAAAAATGTGGGAAATGCTTCATATATAGCTAATAGTTTTCTAATCCTGATGTGTGTGTGTCTGTGTCTGTGTGTGTCTGTGTGTGTCTGTGTGTGTGTCTGTGTTTTCCCTAACTACATAATAATAAGACTTTTGAAAAATAATCACAGGTACTTAAGATGTACAATTTCCACTACTCCTAATGTGCAAGAACACATCAGAGGAAGAGAACAACTCAGCCCTCATATTTAATGTAGATTTTAATTTATAATATAGGGTTCTACATATGCTATTTTGTCATTTTTTACTTGCATCTTTAATTTGATGGAGGAAAAAAGTGTTAGATCTGCATTTCATAAGAGTACTCATAATGTAATATGATCCTATTGAGTGGATATATAGTTTTTTCCCCCAATATAAGAAAAATAGTCTAATTAGGTGACACTGATATTGATGCCATGTAATTAGTTATTTCTATGGTCTTTATGCATTGTTCCTATCTTTTTCAAGTATACAGATCTCTTTTTAACATTAAAAAATGTATCATGGTATTCATTGAATGAGAAAATTGCCATGAATTTAGTTTATGATACATCAAAAATTACCATGGGGAAACTCTCTGTATGAGAATTCCCTCTACCAATAAATTTCACAATTAATCACAGTAGTGTCTACAGATATATTTATACACACATTGTGTAGATAAAAATGTATATAATTTCAAATTTATGTGCAAAGATTGATTTAATCTATCTGTCTTACCTACATTGAGTAACTCTAAGTTTCATTGAGCTAAGCAAGCCCCTCTGCCCAGACAGTGATCCATAAGGGCCAATTTCATAGGAATGTAATTAATCCCTTTTCTAAAAAGGCATTTAATTTTGCTTTAGCATATGGAAGTTGCTTTCTGATTATTCTATTTCTTCTGCTTCCATTTCTAGGAAGGAAATTTATCACAAAATTTTCTTTCTAGAATACAAGGGACATACAAGGTATCTTCTTAAAGTCATTTGATTAAATATTTAAAATCAGTGAATGATATTTGTTTCAGAAGTGCCTTTAAAAGATAACTATGTTAAGTACTAAACTTTATAAAAGTTAATTTTTTATTTGTTTTAATGACATTGTTCATGAGAAAATAAATATATTTCATGTAAACTATGGTATATTGGGTTTTTTCTTTAAACATATTTATACAAGGCATTTTTTTCAAGAAATAGTTTTTCTGCAAACAAAATCAAGAAGTATGACCAGGAAAAAGGGTATACAGCAGAAAAAAAAGTATGACAGCAAAATTTTTAAGTCTAAAGTAATTAAGTTTTTCTGATGCTCAGCTAAATGCAACCACTTTTCCCCATTTCAGTTTGGGTGTATTTTGGGGATTACAAGGTATTTTTTTTATTTAATGATAAACAGAGTTTGGGGTTTTATTTTGGGTGGGGGATAAGGGAAACTTCACCTAGAGTAAAGAAATTCTCTTTACTACCACATTCCCCAAATAGCATATTCCAAAATCTACTCTTTACTCTCAAATCTATCTTTGTGTCTTTCTGTCATGACTCCCAAACTTGAATTTCTTTCACCATCTTTCTTCACATGCTATTGAATTGTGCTGAGGGGCAACACTGCAAATTTATGTTAATTAATCTCAATTAATCTTCCTTCTCTACAAAGAGCCACAATTTAAAACTTTTCTCTTCTTGAGATTCCTAAATCACCCCTTCTTTTATCTTCTCAACAGGATGCCTCACCTCAAATCATCATGAATTTCCTTCCTCACCCTGACTCTCAAATAATATTACATATGTAATATATTACATGTATATGTACAGATATATATGCATTTATATTATTATTAATAAAAATTAAAGTATACCATAAGTGTTATTACTATTATTTGTAAATCCCTTGTTATATTCTCCCATTTTCTCTTCTTTACCTCTAGACCCTGTTGAAGAGAAAACTAACAAGTTGTTGTGACACTCTTCTCTCTTGTGGTTCTCCTACCTAACTATTCCTTCTCAGTCTCTTTTGCCAAGTCATCCATTATTTATGTCTCACCACCCCCCAACTGTGGGCATTCTCCTAGACTTTCTCTTTGCCCCTTCACTATTTCTACCCTCCAACCCACAAACACTCCAGGTAGTCTCTTTAGTTCCCATAGGAACTAATGTGGTCAATTTCTATGACTCCCAGATCTCTATGTCCAGTCCTCATCCAGCTCCTAAGTTTGACATTTTGAACTAGTTGTCTCCCAAGAATTTCAAATTTAACATGTACAAAACAGAACTTAATCTCTTTCTTCCTCACTCTAACATCTCTTGACAATTTTCTAAAAAAGTCCTAATTTCTGGCTTTGATGATTTAATCAACCCTCTTTAACAATAAATAAAATCTCCCATTATTGTATTTCCTTTATAAAATCAAATGATAATTGTACAGGTGTCCTACCAGGAAGTGACTTTAACAACATCAACTCAAAAAATACCTAAATTTGTTTCAGAAAACTGGTTGGTGGTTTTCCATCATTCTCAAAGAGGACCAAAATGACATCACTATATTAGAGTCAAGTTTCAGTGTTCTGACTGTAAGTGATCAGAACAATCCAAACTCAAAAGACTACTACAGGTCGGACACAAATAGTCCATGTGAACACTTGGGGTGGTGGGTTCTCTAAATTTACTCAACTCATGTTTCTTTTTAGCCACTTCATTTCTACTTTGTTCACAGAGAACAGCACCCTCACTGATGAGGACATGCCATGCTGGGCAGTCCCATGCCAGTGTCTCCCATTCCAAAAACCAAAGTTCTTAAGAGAGCTCTTGAGAGTGTCCTTGTATTGCTTTTTCTGACCACTATATGACTGCATGCCCTATGTAAGTTCTCCATAAAATAATCTTTTTTGGCAAGCATATCTTTGGCATTCAAACAACATGACCAAAGTCCATCAGAGTTATCAGAGTTGCCCTCTCTGCAGTAAAGTTTGAATGCTTGGCAGTTTAGTTTGAAAAATGACCTTCTCCTTCCAGGTGATTTCAAAATCTTACCAAGACAATTTAAATGGAAGTCAATTAAATGGAATTTAGTTTACCAAAATGGCCCTGGTAGACTCTCCCAGTTTCATAGGTGTACAACTGTGAGGTCAGCACAATAGTTCTGTAGACTTCCAGTCTAAAAACTTTTCTGGCAATGCATGTATCAACATCATCTATGTGTGTATATATACATATACATATACATATACATATACATATACATATACATATACATATACATATACATATATATATACATATATATGTATATATATATATATATATATATACCTGGAAAACAGACTGCCAAGGTAAACTAATCCACATATTTAAAACTTTTCCATTTGCTATAACTGATGCTTGCTCATTTGAATGGTATGGTGCTGACTAATGGCTCCTCTATGTTTTCTTGCTGTTAATTGTTAGGACAATATTGACAGTATATCAAAAAATTGTAGAAACACCCAAACACCTGTATTCTCTGTCCTCCTGGCCTTGAAAGATTTTAGACCTGGAGTCAGAACCCTTAGTTGAACAACTGTCCCAGATACTTAACTAGTTTATATGAATCTTGAGCAAGTCACTGAGAGAGTTCTCAGTCTCAGTTCATCTGTGACAGTGATAGTGTAGTACATCCCACATAGGTTTGTTGTGAGGATAAGGCACTTTGCAAATGTTAGTGATTATTATTTAGGTTATTATTTAGGTTAAAGTTTTCCCCTAAGAGATATTATAACTAGATACCAAAGATGTGTCTGCTGATAGTTCAATGTATCTCCCAAATAAACAGAATTATCAATACCTACATGATGTCATGATTATTTAAAATCATGATATTCTCTCTTCCTCTTTCTTTCTCTCATATATATGAGTATTCACAAACATACACATATATAGATAGATCGATATCTATAAATATATGTATATATAAAAATATATATGCATCATTCAAGACATCACATCTTTAACATCCTAGATACAGGAATAAGAAAGAAGTAAGGCACAATATAACTTCTCTAGAAATTTAAAGTGAATTAAAACAAATATTATATCTGAAGTTGATGGGTTAATTCATATAGAGGGGTTCTCTATAAATTTCTACATATGATGAAATGGAAACTGACTTAAATATGCACACCTAAGATAAAGTCCCTACTCTTTCTCTTAATTGAGTAACTATGGACAAGCCACTTCTGTTTTCTCCAAAATGGTCAAAGTGGGGAAATTAGGAGGAAATCAGACTTAAACCAAAAGTTATTGTCTTTGGTCAATTTCTAAAACAAACTCTGAAAGGAGAGTTGGATTCATATTTCAGCATTATTCTTAACTCCACCTCAAAAAATTCCTTATTTCTTTCAAAGTTCAGAATAAGTATTACCTTTTGCACAAGGCCTTTCTGATTCCTTCAGCTATTAGTGACTTTTCAACCCTTTCCTCCCACATAATTTGGCTTTATTTAATATATAGTGTGTGTACTTATATGTCTACTTTGATAGAATGCAAGTTCCCTGAAGTCTTAAATCTTGGCATATGAACCCAGTTTTCTTTTCAGAGTTTATTTCAGAAGCAGGACAAAGATAATAACACATTTTTGTCTAAGTCTGATTTCATCAAACCTCACCCCCAAACAGGTATTAGCATTCATTTTATAGATGAGGAATGAATGAATCAATCTTTTTTTTTGTTTTTATATCCTCAATATCCTTCACATGGGGGTGGCTAGGTGGCGCAGTGCACAGGCCCTGGAGTCAGGAGTACCTGGGTTCAAATCCAGTCTCAGACATTTAATAATTCCCTAGCTGTGTGGCCTTGGGCAAGCCACTTAACCCCATCTGTCTTGCAAAAACCTAAAAAAAAATATCCTTTGCATGTCTGGCTCTTAGATTAGAAGGGAATTAAGGGAGAAACCAATTAAAATTTATGAGTGAAATGAGCAGAACCAGGAGAACATTATACACATTAGCAGCAACATTACACTCTGATCAACTATGATGGACTTAGTTCCTCTCAGTAGTTCAGTGATCAAGGACAACTCTAAAAGGCTTGTGATGGAAAAATGCATCCATATCCAGAGGGGAAAAAACTATGCATTCAGATGTGGACCAAAGCATACTATTTTCATTTTTTTAAACTTAGTTTTTCTTTCTCATGTTTTTTTTCCCCTGTATTTCTGATTCTTCTTTTACAAAAAGACTTAATTACTTCTTGCCTAGAGTACAATAAAATTCACAAATAACCTCTACATTTCAGTCCACTAAGTTATCAGATAGTGTTTCTAAAGCATAGTTTCCTTAAGAAATCTAGCCCAGTTGCAACAACCTTGTACTTGTCCTTAATTTTCTTACTCTATGCAGCTTATCCCCTGATAGCTCCTACTGCTGATAAGATCTTTGAATATAAGCTAAATTTAGGTGTGGACAATGAGTGAAATGGGATGAGAATGAACCCATGACTTCTTAAAGTGATCCATATATTGTCACTGGATTCAGATGACACTGTAAGGTGAAAAAACTGGTGACTTTGTACAGTCCTGCTCTACTTAAATCTAAATCACTTGCAAGTGATTAAATCCAAATCACCCTCCTGATTCATAGTCCTCTGAGATCAAGAACAAACTTTAACACCTAGCACAGTTAAGAGGCTGGAGGATATGACCAGATGGACCTTGTCCCAATACCATCACCCTATCTTCTATCTATTCCCATCAACCCTTCATACACACAAGGATACACCTCCTCTGACATTTTACATAACTTCCTTAAATACTACAACTCAACACAGTTGTGGCATGGAATTTTAATGCTTACATATAAAAAAATGCTTACATATAAAAAAGCAGGAAATTATTTTATTTATTATGCCATTCATTTCCTTGAAAAAAATATTGGTAGTGATTGGATCTCAGAAAAAGCAAAAGCAAAAATAGATCACATTAAAAGGGATAAAGAAACTACATCTTAAAAGGCACCATAGGCAATGAAGTTATATCATTATTAAACAAAATATGCACTAAGTGGTATAGCATCCAAATTCTTAGAGGATAAGCTGAATGAATTACAAGGAGACATAGAAAACTATAAAGGGGATATCTCAACTTCCCTCTCTCAGATTTAAATAAATCTAACCACAAAATAAATAAGAAGGAAGTTAAGAAGTGAATAAAAATCTTAGAAAACTTAGACATGATAGACCTCTGGAGAAAACTGAATGGGGATAGAAAAGCATATACATTTCTCTGCCATAAATGGCACCTATATCAAAATTGACCAAGACTTGGAGCATTAAAAACCTTATAATCAAATGCAGAAAGGCAGAAATAAAAAATACATGCTTTTCAGATTAGGATGCAATAAAAATTACGTGCAATAAAGGGCCATGGAAAGATAAACCAAAATTAATTGCAAATTAATTTTAAAGAATGAATGGATCAAACCACAAATCATACAAATAATCATTTCATCCAAAAAATGAAACATCATAGATGCAGCCCATGAAGTTTTTAGGGAAATTTTTATATTTCTAAATGTTTATATGAATAAAATAAAAAAGAGCTCAATGAATTAGATATGCAACTAAAAAAATACTAGAAAGAGAAAATAATTGAAGATCCCCAGTTAAAGACCAAATTAGACATTCTGAATTATAAAGATTTAATTTATTTTGAGTTTTGCAATTATTCCCCTAATCTTACTTTCCTCCCTCCACCTCCCCACCTCCCACAGAAGGCAATTTGCCAGTCTTTACATTGTTTTCATGGTATACATTGATCCAAATTAAATGTGATGATAGAGAAATCATATCCTTAAGGAAGAAACATAAAGTATAAGACATAGCAAGATCAGATAATAAAATATATTTTTTCCTAAATTAAAGGTAATAGTCCTTGGAATTTGTTATAATTCCATAGTTCTTCAAATTAGACATTCTGAAATTCAAAGGAAGGACTGATAAAATTGAAAGCAAGAAAACCATTGATCTAATATATGAAGCTAAGTAGACTTTATGAAAAAACAATAAAATTGACAAACCTTTGGGTAGAATTTTCATTTTTATTTTATTAACTTGATTTAAAAAAGAATACCAAATTATCAATATTAAAAATGAAAAATGTGAACTCACCACAAATGAGGAGGAAATTAAAGAGATAATTCAGACTATTTCCCCAACTCTATGCCAATAAATTTGACAACCTCAGTGAAATGGATGAATATTTACAAAAATGCAAACTATCTAGATTAACAGCAGAGGAAACAAAATATTTACAAATTTCAGAAAAAAGAAGTTGAGGAAATCGTCAATAAACTTCCTAAGAAAAGTCTTCAGGTCTAAATGGATTTACAAGTGAATTCTATTAAATATTTAAGGAACATTTAATTCCAATTCTAAAATATTTTTTTAAAAAATGGGAGAAAGAGGAGTTCTACCAAATTCTTTTTATGACACCAAAATGGTGCTGATACCTAAACCACAAAGAGTCAAAATAGACAAAGAAAATTATAGACCAATCTCCCTAATTGTTGCAAAAATCAAAAATGTTAGCAAAGAGATTACAAATTATTACTAGGATAACACACCATGAACAGGTAAAATTTATACCAGGAAGGAAGGGATGGTTCAATATTAGGAAAAATACTCAATAAAATTGAATATATCAATAACAAAACCAACAGAAATCATATGATTATCTTGATAGATGCTGAAAAAAGCCTTTGATAAAATACAGCATCCATTCTTATTTAAAAACTACTAGGGAATATAAAAACAAATGGAGTTTTCCATAAAATAATAAGCAGCATCTATCTATAACCACCAAGAAATATATGTAATAGGGATAAACTAGGAGCATTTCCAATAAAATCATGAGTGAAGAAAGGATGCCCATTAACACCATTACTATTCAATATAATATTAGAAATGTTAGCTTTAACAATAAGAGAAGAAAGAGTAATGGCAATGAAGAAGCAAAAGTTTTATTCTTTGCAAATGATATGACAGTATACTTAGAGAATCCAAGAAAATCATTTAAAAAACTACTCAAAATAATTAACAAATTCAGCAAAGTAGCAGGATATAAAATAAACCCACATAAGTTATCAACATTTCTCTATGTGAAAAGCAAAGTCCAAGGGTAAGAGTAAGAAAGAGAAATTCCATTTAAGAGAAACTCAGAAAGTATATGAACACAATAACAAAACTCTTTCCGAACAAAGTCAGATTTAAAAAATTGGAAAAATGTCAGTTGTTAATGGTTAGGTCAAGCTAATATAATAAAAATGAAAATTCTACCCAAATTAAATTACTTAATTCAATGCCATACCAATCAAACTCCCAAAAAACCCTATTTTACAAAGCTATAAAAATAGAAACTAAATTCCTCTGGAGCAACAAAAGGTCAAGAATATCAAGGGAACTGAAGAAAAAAAATTTAAAAAGGTAGCCTAGATCTAAAAGTACCTGATCTAGAACTATACCATAAAATGGCAGTCATCTAAACTATCTGGCATTGGTTAATTAATAGAATAATGGACTAGTGGATTAGAATAGGTACAAAAGAAACAGTAGTAAATGACTATAGTAATCTATTGTTTGACAAGTTTCTGAGATAAACTACTGGGAAAACCGGGAATTAGTATGGCAAAAACTAGGCATAGACCCACATCTCGTACCTTATACAAAAATAAGATAAAAAATTTAAAAAGATGATTCAATAAACCAATTAACATATCAAGAAATTTTCTTTCTGTCAGATTTATGGAAAGGGGAGAAATTTATGACCAAACAAGAAATATAGTATATTTTAAAATAAAAAAGGATGATTTTGACTATATTAAAAATAAAAAAGTTTTTTACCAATAAAAGCAATGCTGCCAATATTAGAAGGAAAACAGAAAGCTAGGAAACAATTTTCATAGCTAGGAATTCTGATAAAGATCTTATTTCTAAAATACACAGAGAATTGCACCAAATTTATAGGGTTACTTGTCATTACCCAATTGATAAGTGGTCAAAGGATATAAACAGATAGTTTTCAAATAAAGAAATTAAAGTTATATACATCATATGAAAAAATGGTCCAGATCATTATTGATTAAAGAAGTGTAAATTATCTAGGAAGTACCATCTCACACCTATCAGATTGATTAAGATGATTAAAAAGGAAAATAATGTTGGAGACATTGTGGGAGGATTGGGACATTAATGCATTGTTGGTGGAGTTGTGAAGGAATCCAACCATTCTGGAGAGTAATATGGAACTACGCCCAAAGAGCAATAAAACTTTCCATACTCTATGACCCAGCAATTTCAATTCTAAGCCTATATCCAGAGGAAATAATAAAAAAAATGGGGAAAGTCACACATGTTCCAAATATTTGTAGCAGTTCTTTTTGTAGTGGCAAAGAACTGGAAATTGAGGGGTGCCCATTAATTGGGGAATGAATGAACAAGTTATGGTTTATGAATGTATTATTGTTTTATAAGAAACCATAACTGGTTGGACTCTAGAGAAACACGGAAAGAATTGCATGAACTGATGCTGAGCAAAGAGAAAAGAACCAAGAGAACATTTTACACATTAACAAAATTGTAAATTGATCAACTAGGATGAGTGCAATTCCTCTCAGCCAGTTAGAGAACTAGAACAATCCTGGGAAACCTGTTTTGTCATCCTCCAGATGGAAAACTAAACAAAAAACCCCACATAGAATCTGAATCAAGACTATGTTTACTTTTTAAAACTTTCTCCTATGTTTTTCCTTCCTATCCTATGATTTTCTTTCTTTTCCCTTAGTCCTAATTCTTCATGCACAAAATTATTACTATGTAAATATGTTAAATAGAAATGTACATGTGTAACATTCACTAAACTGTTTGCTGCTAAGGGAAGGGTGGAAGAAGATTGCCTAACTTATAAATATGCAAGTGAATGAATGTTGAAAAACTTTCATTAACATGTAAATATCGTTCAAAAAAAGAAAAAACTTTTAGTCAGCAAAGATCTGCCTCCTCATCCTTCCACCCCAGGTCCCTCCCCCCATATTTACAACACAATAAAAGAAAAATCTATTACAAAATTTGCTGGCAATCTAAAACAAATTTCTACTTTGTGTCAAAAAAATTTTTGTTTCCTTTTACATTCTGAGTTCTTTATCAGGAGATAGATGGAAAGTTTTATCATTAGTCCTCTGGAATCCTGATTGGTGGTCAATTCTCTGGCAACATTGTGATACAATAGTACACTTTTAAATACCATAACTTGCTCATCTATGCCCCAATTTATGGGTACCTTATCAGATTCTTATTCTTTGTTATCTCACAAAGAAATTATATATATGTGTGTGTGTGTATATATGTATATTCTAAGAGTTTGTTTTGTGTAAAACTAATCCCTCCTTTAATCTGCCCTTCCTCTAATTCTCCTTCCTGTCTATTTCCTGGTTGAGTAAAATGTATTTCTGTACTCAGTTTTGCATATGTTAAGTATGTGTGTTTTGATCTGTTCAGACAAGAATAAGGCTCAAGTATTATCTTCTCTCCTCAACCCCTCCTCCTTTCATCAGGTGATATAATTTTATCTTAACCTACATTTCCTTTCTTCTCCCCTTCAGGGGTCCAACCTCTGCGGGGTCCTTGGAACCTGACAGGAGGGATAGAGTCCGTGAAATGAGTTGAGTCAACACAGGGGTAAAGGGGAGCAGGTTGACTGTCAGCTGCTTGGATTTATTTTTATAGTCTCAGAATCATGTATGCATCAAGCAAGCAAGCTAAAATCATTTCCTTGGTTACAAAAGTGTACAATTTTCATCATTAATCATATAGTTCATATAGTTACAAGTTTGATCATGTAGTGGTTATAAGTTTAATAATTTGATTACAAGTTTAATTAATAATCATATAGTTAATTGATTTTTTATCCCAACTCAGACCATGATGACCTCAACCTATTTGTTACCTTATTTATTACTACATTGTATAATTGTTAATTCATTTAAAGTTATTAGTTAAGCAATTCTTTTAATGGAAAGTTTTTTATGTTTTCTGTGTAAGTAATGTTTTTCAATACACTTCCTTAACAATCTATAGTGAGGGTCTTTATGCTTGTCCACCCATCCGTTAACTCTTAGAATAATCAATTTTTCTTTTAGGCCTTGTTGGTAGAAACCATAATTTCTGTGACTTTTTTATTCTTTCCCATGAAACTAAGGTTGCTAGAGTTCACATATCAGTCACCTGTACTAACTATTTTCTCACCATCTTTTTCATATATTCCTGTGTATGGTAAGGGGGACAAAACTATTAATTTCCCTGGAATTCTATCTGATCCATCTTGTATCTGTATTCCCTGTATATATTCTGACATCTCCTTGGAATTCCCAGTGTTGGGTTTTCCAGAGATTTCATAATGTTGAAGTCTTTTGTATCCCTCAGGGAGAGGCAGTCCTATTAAATTTGGACAGTTTACCTAGCTGTGTGGCCTTGGGCAAGTCACTTAACCCCTTTTGCCTTGCAAAAAAAAACCTAAAAAAAATTTGGACAGAGTTTACAATCTGTTTTATTCAAGGAATTTTTCTGAAATCCTTCCTTTATAGTCATTCCATTATTAGGGTGAGTAAATATTGCAATCAATAATAGACTTATAAATATTGGTATGCATGGAATCCCTATATATATATATTGAAGAAGGAAATGTTGTTCCATCAGGCAGTGTGACTGGTTTGAGTCTTCTTGCTTCAACTGTGTCAAACAGCTTAGAGACCCTGGCTCCCAACACTACCCCATTCCAGTATATTCCTCTTTTTTTTCTTTTTCCATTTTTTTTACCCAATATCATGATCATGACCTCAAGGTCAACTACAGCACTGATGGCAAATTCTTCAATTTAAAAAGCTACAAGGCAAGACCACAGTGAAGGGAGTGTTGGCACATGATCTTCTGTTTGCAGATGACTGTGTACCCAATGCAGCCTCTGAAGCTGAAATGCCATAAAGTATGGGTGGATTCTCTGCTGTTTGTGCTAATTTTGGTTTAACAATTAACACCAAGAAAACACAGGTGCTCCATCAGCTAGCATCACACCATCCATTTGTGGAACCCTTGATTACAGTGAATGGGGAAGCAAATGGGGTGGACAAGTTCACTTACTTGTGTACTTTCCAAGGAAGCACACATTGACAATGAGGTTGACACTCACATTGCCAGGGCCAGCTCATTATTTGCGAGACTGAAAGAAACTATGGGAGAAATGAAGTATTAGATTGACTGCCTAACTGAAGGTCTATAGAGCTGTTGTGTTGACCTCAATGCTATATGCCTGCTAAACCTGGACAGTCTACCAGTGCCATGTCTGGAAACTGAATCACTTCCATTTGTTTTAGGAAGATTCTTAAGATCACCTGGCAGGAGAAGATATCAGACACTGAGGTCCTTTCTCAAGTTAAACTGCTAAGCATTCCAACAGGAAGTGCAACTACAATGGGCTAGTCATGTTGTTAGAATGCAAGATGTATACTTGCCAAAAAAAACTGTTTTATGGAGAACTCACACAGGACAAGGGCGCACAAGGAGATCAGTAGAAGTGACACCAGGATACCCTGAAGGTCTCACTGAAAAACTGTAGAATTGATTGTACAGCTTGGGAGACACTGACTACCCAGCATGGCGCGTCCTCATCAGTGAGGGTGCTACTCTCTATGAGGAAGGCAGAAGCAGCTCAAAGGAAACATGATATCCCTAAGTTTAGAATACCCACCCCAGGTGTTCACATGGGACTATCTGTGCCTGACCTATGGTAAAGCATTCCAAGCTCGTATTGGTCTGATCAGCCACTGTTGGATACATTGAAATTTGAGTTTAACATAGTGAGATATTTTGGTCTTCTTTGAAAACAAAGGACAAGAACTAACGAAACATTTAATGATACTCCTTACCTTTCCTTCTTCTTCTTCCAGGATGGGATGGGTAGAGCTCAGTTCAAGGCACTGGTCCATAGGAATGGGTAGAACTTTCATTAGGACAATTACCCTTGAGGAAAAAGGGAAATAAATCATGGGAGTGGGGGGCTTGGGGGGTGGAACTGGGTTGGGAGTTAAGCTTCAACACAGAAGTGCCTATGGAAAAATCTCTTTGATAACCTGAAATTTACTTAAAGCCAACTGTATTGTGTAGGGAGTGGGAAGGGACAACAGTGGAAGTGGCAGCTTAGAGAAATACTGATTGTGATGATGGGAAAAATGCTGCCCTAAGGGAAAAGGGGGCTTAAAGATTGATCTAAGTTAGTTCTAAATGAAAAACTCACAGATACATAACCTGACCAAGTTAAGAAAGGCTAAATTTTAATTCATAGGATACTGCAACTATATTAAGTTGATGAGTTACTACATAAAGTTCTGAGGTGACTAAATAGTTCACAGATTAAGCTCTCTCACAGCAACAAGATAGCGACCTACTTAAAGTACAAACTGATTAACAAGAGTTGAGGCTAAGGAAAGGGAAGGGAAAAGGAAAGAGGAAATAAAAAGGAAATAGTCACAGATGTGACTGAACTTAGATGCATGTGGATCCAGCATAGAGCTAGGGCATTAAAATGGGCAGCCAAGGTGGCACGATGGATAGAACACTGGTCTTGGATTCAGGGGGATGAGAATTCGAATCCAAATCACTTAACCATGATTGCCCCACATCCCAGGCCATCTCTAGTCGTCCTGATTCCTATCTGGTCACTGGACCCAGATGACTCTGGAGGAGAAAGTGAGGCCCAATTCATGTGCTAGTCATGGTATCACCTCCTGGATGTTGTGGTCTTCTTTAGAAATGAAGGACAAAATTAGGGCTATTAAGAAGTAAAGATGTCTAGATAGATAGAAACATATAGACAGTCAGATCTAGCAGGGGGAGTAGCAAGTGGGAAAAGGAGGAAGTTCTGGTGCTCAAGACTGGGTAATACTTAAGGAATGATTTGGCACCTGGCTCCAGGCATTTTCCAATGCATATGCCACAGGGGTTATCCCCAAGGAAAAACTAAGACAATACTCATTGAGCATGGATGGCTTTGTTTTTTTTTTTAAATAATCAAAGTTTGACTGAGATTTCTTGATGTCTATAAATAATTTTAGTGTGTTATCCCCAATCATGAATGTTTTTTTTTTGTGGGTGGGAAGTATGGATTTTATTGTGTGTTGTCACAGATCTGGAGGGCGCACTTCCCACATCCTTAAAGAAATATCCCAGGGGATATGAAATAATTTTAGGAGACATGAAATAATTTTAGTGTGTTATCCCCAATCATGAATGAAGTTAACAAAATATTTTGCAACAAAAATATGTCCTCTCTCTCTCTCTCTCTCTCTCTCTCTCTATATATATATATATATATATATATATATATATGTGTGTACAAACATCCTTCCTTTTCTCCCTTCCCTTTCCTTCCTTTTTTTAAAAATTGATGTTTTACTTTTCCAAATATATTATGAAAGTTTTTTAACATCCATCCATATGCTTACATATTTCTAAGTTATAAAATTACCTGCTACCCTCCCTTCCCCACCTCAGTCAGGTAACTATTATATTTACACATTTGTATTAAGCATTTTTACAAGTTAGCCATATTTGTTAGGAGGAATCAAGATTAAGGGAAAGAAATACATAAGAAATATTTTTTAAAAAATGCGAATGTAGTGTTCCTCAGATTCCGAAGGATTTTTTGTTTTGTTTTTTGGGGTTTTTTTTTCCTTCCTCTGGATGGGGATAGCATTGCCCATAGCCAGTCTAATATGGTCCGATTCCTCCATGCTTCTCTAGAATCTGACCATTTGTGGTTTCTTATAGAACAGTAGTATTCCATAGTATTCATGTACCATAACTTATTTAACCATTCCTCAATTGATGAGCGTCCTCTCAACTTCCAATTCTTTGCCACTACAAAAAGAGCTGCTATGAATATTTTGGAACATGTATGACTTTTCTAATTTTTTATGATTTCTTCTGGCTATTAACCTAGAACTGAAATTGCTGGATCAAAGTGTATGAAGTTTTATTGCTCTTTGGGAATAATTCCATATTGTTCTCCAGAATGATTGAATCATTTCAAAACTTTACAAGTATTATGTTAATGTCCCAATCCTCACATAACCTCTCCAGCATAGATCATTTCCCATTTTTGTCATTTTAGCCAGTCTGATAAGTATGAAGTAATACCTCAGAGTTGTTTTAATTAGCATCTCTCTAATCAATAATGATTTGGAGCCTTTTTTCATTTGATCATATATGGCTTTAATTTCTTCATTTGAAAACTGTCTTTTCATATATCATGGATAGCTTTCTACATACTACTTACTAAGCCTTTCCTGCCACAATAAGTGTGAACTTTGAGTCCAACTTGGTTTAGGAAATGTAGAAAATGTAGAATGCCCTCCCCAATACAAAAATGTCTCAAAAGGTTGCAGCATTGGGGGCAGCTAGGTGGCACAGTGGATAGAGCACTGGCCCTGGAGTCAGGAAGACCTAAGTTCAAATCTAGCCTCAGATATTTAATAATTCCTTAGCTGTGTGATGTCAGATAAGTCATTTAACGCCACTGACTTGAAAAACAAAGTAAAAAACCTGAGAGTGCAGGATCTTTGCAGCATTATTATCTTCCCTCCAATTTTCCAGTCTATCCAAGTAATGGCACCATTACTGATGACCTCCTTCTATAAGTTTGACCTTAATAAAGAATTAAATTTAATATGGTGTTAACATAATAAGGGACAAACATTAGATTATAAGACTTTAGACTCAAAAAGGAATGTTTAGATTTATTTAGATTAATGGAGGCATGCATGGAGACCCAGCTAGAAAACTGAACCTCAAAATGGAGATTTGGAGAGAAATTATTATGCAATTCCCCTTTCAGAAGGCCAGATCTGAAAATACTTCTGGCATGTCCAGGGAGTGGCCCTCAACCCAGTGATGTGCCATATGTCAGGTACTTTAGAGGAAGAAGAGGAGGGTTCCTTATAAAATATTCTATTAGAGGTTAGAAATACTGGTTAGGAGTGTCCCCACCCAACTTGGGATTTTAGTGCCATATCAGTTATGCTAAGACTTTCACAATGCATATGAATTTTTCTCCTACAGTATGTTGACACAGTGGAAAGATTTGTATTTGTTATTAGAAAGAAAAAACAAACAAAATTTATATTTATTTTTGGGTGATGTGGGAAAGAATCAAGTGTTTTGCTTTTATAAGGGTGAGAAAGGGTATTGCCAGAATCTCACAGATGTCTGTGAAGATAATATATTACAAAAGCTAGGATGTTTGGTCTTTGTGGAAACTCAAGAGATGCCAACCTGTTTACAGGAAGGAGAGAGTTAGACAAAGGGAAAAGTGATTAAAGAAATAACTTTGCAGGGGTTAATGAGAGCCTGTGTCCTTTGCACCTGCTCAAGGAGGTAGCTATTCTTGCTCATTAGTATGATGAATGGGGGGTGGGGAGAGATGTATGGAGGTAATTATATCAATTAGATTGTGACTCTGCCAATGATTGACATGAAGGGGGAGGCACAAGCCTTTCAAAATGCATATAAAACCTAGCATTTCCAGGATTCAGGGTCCCCTCTGCCTTTGAGAGAGATGGCCCTTTTATTATGATGTTTTAATAAAGGCATTTTATTTTTTTATTTTTTTATTTTTGTAAAGCCACAAAATTAACTTTATTTCAAAATTATACAGTTATTTAAGGCTTGATTATAGCACAACATATAAAAAGACATTTTTTAAAAACCAGAATTTTGTTCTCTCAAATAAGAACAGAAAAATCTAAAATACTGTCAGCACAGCTTTTACAGATCCTGATAATAAAAATATTTCAGACTCAAAGAAGTGATATTCTGGGACAAAATGAATTAGTCGTCATATCTGTTGGATTCATTCATATTATCAAAATCTTTTTAGCTACTCCCAGGAACAAATAAAAATTTAAAAACAAAGAATCCTAATATTTCTCCCTCATTTGATACATTCATTACCTCCTTACTAAAAGTTTTACTTAAGCTATGAATAAAACACAGGCTGAACACGAGCTATGCTGAGTTAGCACTCAGCCCTGAGTATCTTCTTCCATCTACTGAGCAATGTTGTACTGTGTTTCTGTGCTTATCTACTTTAGCCAAAAACACAATAAAATTAGGAGAAAATGAATCCTCTCTAATCCATGATGTCAGTCCTATCAAGTATGCACAGAAAGTGGTATAATTATGTCCAGCACAATGGAGTATTCGTTTGCCCACTTAAAGTTTAATCAATGAAACGAATGTCTCAACTCTATTTAATAAATTCTCTTAAGGGAAATTTGATTTGATAATCACATATACATTATTTTCCTCCCCTTGCCCTTCATTCGCTGACAGGAATTTTGTAGGCCACCATGCTATTTATTTTGTGGATGATAGTAGTAAAGGATCGAAGGCAAACCTCTTCAGAATTGGCAATAAACTGTGGCCCAGATTCTTCCCATTTTTCAGGGACTACAAGTTCTTTGTGTAAATGAGTAGATCAAATGCACAAGCTGTTTCTAACAATGGCAGAAATGTCACAGTGGCTGTAATTTGTTGGATCACTGAACGAATTTCATCTTGGATAGATTTCACTGATTTTTCTCTTGGTGCACTGTCTTCCTTTGCGGTCTTGTCACATTCAATATCAAACTGCCACCGTTCAAGGACTTCATTACTTTCAATATTCGAAATCACCACCACCAATTTCTAAACAGAGCAACTGTACAACCAGTCTTTCAGCTGGTCCACTACATTATTCAAATATTTTAAGAGATCAGGATCTGTTGTTACAAGCAAAGTCAGTCCGTATTTCTGTACCCGAGTAAAGGTTTCAGATGGGTATATCCCTCGCTGATATAAGATACTGTTGATGCCAAATGAGAAGAATTCGGCAATGATTTCAGCGCTGCCGCGCAGGGTGATGCCCTGGTCCCGGGTGAGCTGATGCTCCATGGCCGAGGTCACGGTCGCCACGGAGCCGCGGGAGGCCCAGCTTCCCTTCCCACAACCCCGCCACGGCTTTCTGATAAAGGCATTTTAATCACTCTGGAATAAGTATTCATGAGCCATTTATAACAGGTGATAATAATACATATCTATATTCGCTAATTGATCAATAGATATCACAAATTAAGACTATAGATAAAGTAGAAGTGAATACTTTAAATCATACTTTAATCTGGTCTGGAGAAAAAAAAGAAAGAAATGAGAAGAAAATAAGAAAGAAAAACTATAGGCTGTTGAAGCATATTAAAAAATCTTTTTTTAAATTCAACCAAAAATATTAAGAAATGATATTTTCCAGGTTTAAATTCTTCTGTTTTCCATGTATTTAAATGAGTAGCACAAAAGATAAATGAATTAAATGTAATTCCAATTTTTTTAGATCCTCTGAAATGCCTTATTACCCTTACTTATTCAAGGGGAGGACCTTCTTCTGTTATTAAGAAAGATTATGATATTGATCTTAGGAAGTTCTTTCAGTCTTTAAAAA
Organism: Macrotis lagotis; assembly: GCF_037893015.1. Classification (NCBI taxonomy): domain Eukaryota; kingdom Metazoa; phylum Chordata; class Mammalia; order Peramelemorphia; family Peramelidae; genus Macrotis; species Macrotis lagotis. Next base: position 415,875,814 of record NC_133666.1, read on the forward strand.
GAATGATCAGGGGTGGCTAGGTGGCACAGTGGATAGAGCACCAGTCCTGGAGTCGAGTACTTTAGTTCAAATCCGGCCTCAGACACTTAATAATTTCCTAGCTGTGTGGCCTTGGGTAAGCCACTTAACCCCATTGCCTTGCAAAAACCTTAAAAAAAATAAAAAGAATGATTAAGGAATGAAATTGACTCATGAAATTTTACTCTTTAAGGTTTACAAAGAACCTGTGAAACACAATCACAATAATAGAATTAGAAGGGATTTCTGAGATCATCTAGTTGAATTCATCTTCATGAATTCTGTCTATAATTTCCAACAACTGTAAATTAGCCAATATCTTAACATCTTCAGTGACAATGAAAATGGCATTACCCCTCAAACCTAGTCAGTCCTTGTAATTCAGGGAATTATCAGCATAAAGGAATATTGTAGTTAAAAGCAAATTTTGTAATATTTTTCATTTGATCCTGGGCATGTTAGATGCTAGATTATGCAGGATAGATAGTATTTCACATTAAAACAAGTAGAGGCTTATCCTATAGCCACTCCTCCTATAGCAAATTTATTCAAAACAATATCCCAAGAACAAACTCTAGAATTTCTAGCTCTCTCTTACTGCCCTTACTTCTGACTTCTAATGCTGGAGATAATCAGTCACTGGCCTGCCTTGTTAAATTGCTATGCCCAAGATCATGGCCTTTAAAGAACTTTCACTCTTGCTTAATCTATGGTTTAATTTAAAGAACTTTATCTTTCTTTTAATCTTATGGTCTCTAACCTTCTAATGCATCAATTAAAGCAGTAGGCTTACCTGTGTTATAAATGACTCATGAATACTTAGTCCAGAATGATTAAAATGTTTTTTTTATTAAGATATTTTAATAAATGGCACACTTCTCTCAAGGGGAGAAAGTCCCTGAAATCTGGAACTGCTAGGTCTTATATGCACTTTGAAAGGCTTTGTTCCTACCCCTTCATGCCAATCACTGGCTGGGGTCACAATCTAATGGATATATTCATCCCTATAAATTTTCCCTGCCCCACTTACTATACTAATGAGCAAGAACAGCTCCCTCTTTGAGTATACTCAAAGGAAAAGGACCAGAGGTTAACTCAGAACTAGGTGGGGTAGACCTGATCTCAGGTTTTGATCAGATTTGGGCTAAATCTTTTGTCTTAACTCAGGCACCTGCCCATGGGCAACAGTACAGGTAGAACCCAGTCTTTGTAATGTAAACTAACAATTCTCCCTTCACATTCTTGTGGAACCCAAATACCCTCATATTCTTCAGACCTGGTTAAACTGCTATGCCCAAAACATGTAGCCTTTAAGGAACTCTTAGCTATCTCTCACTTTCCTTTGTGTTGCAATGACTTTTTAATAAGTCTGTGTTTTCTTTTTCAACTGCATTCTGGAGTTGTGAGTTCTTCATGGAAAACTATGGACACTCAAACACCTCAAGTTTTTGTACTCTGACTCCAATTTACCTTTCGAGGCTTATTTCATGCTATTCCTTTTAACTCACTTTCATTGTTCATCCTTCATTTTGAAAAGGACAAATGTGATGTCTTCACTTGACCATGAATTGGATATGCGAGGTAGCATTGCACAGTCATTAACTCTACTCTCTCTTTCAGTCATCTAAATCTAGTAGCAAGATAAAAGTCAAGATGACTGGCAATGGCTCAATAGGCAGTGGCTGACCTTGACTTCTTTGATGTCTGATCAAACTCTTTTAAGTGCTCTACAACACCTTCAGCTGCCTCCATGACCCTTGTATTATCTATAAAGGAAACAAATTTGCTGGACTGAGAGAAGAATTGAACACAGATCTTGCAAGACACAGGTACTCCACCTAGCGTGAGGCACAATGTGGTACAGTACCATCTGTTATTACACAGTTTTAGGAAACTTTTCCTCTCCCACCTAGATTTTCATAGGGTCTCAGAATTTGAGTTATAGTCTAAGAGATTCATCCATCCCATGACATGTCCCTAATAGGATCTCCCCCCATCATATGACACATGTTATGTTGATGAACCTCAATCATCACTGTGGAGGGGATGTGTAGGATAATATTCAAGTATCTAATTGTGCAAACTCAGGTTAGGTCAAAATCTCTAGGTCACCCCTGACTAGATAGGGACTAGTTTCTTTTAATCTTAGATTTGTCATTTTTGGAATGGGATTAGATCTCTCACAGTTTTGTGATTGGCTGGGGCCATTCCCCCTTTGTAATGGATTTCATAGGGAGCTTCCACCCTGTGGAGACCAACAACACCCCACATTCCTCACAGCTCTCCCCTTTTCTTTTTAATAAGACCTTGGTCTTCACACTTCACCAGCAGTGTCTTCCTCAAATAGTTTTAATATTAATTCACAATCCTTATACTTGATAGGACTACTGACTTTTTCTATCAATATTTTTGCCTCTTCATTATTAGAGATGTACACCCTTCCTGATTTGCTGATAGAATGTTATACTATTTGGGTTATTAACTGGATCACACATGGAAAATGAACAGGTAATAGGATTATTCCACTTAGGGCCAATAGTATGATACCAAACAATTGTTTCCACCATGAGCCAGTGAACCAATTCATCCAAGAGGTACTAAATGGGCTTGTCCAGATTTGTACTGGAACATGTGCCAACTTTCTGATATTCCCGGTCATCTCCTTTACCACCTGCCCATTGTCATCTGTCTTTAGGCAGCAACTTGATAGGTTCAACTTACCACAAAATCCTCCTTCTTCAACCAACAGGTAGTTTAATACCAATCTATGTTGAATAATTGCCTCTCTTGTTTGCATGACTTGGTCAGCCAGCAAGACCAGGGGCCTAGCTGTCTAATTGGTAATTTTTCCACTACAGCTCAGAATTTAATCAAGATATAAATTGGGCTTCCATAGTCACAATTTCCATCCTGTACCCAGGTAGCAGACCAAGAAGTCTAAATAACAGCTTCCTGACCAATCCTTGGGAGACGGGTATATGCAGTAGTAATCATAATTTTCTTTACCATAATGGATCTTGACAAGAGATCCAGGTACCATCCAGGTACCATGTCCAGATATTTGCTACTCCCCAGGAAAATATCCTGGCCAGACTGGTATAAACAACAGTCACCCTGAACTAACTCAGTCATATGCTACTAGTGTTTCTCTCCTCTGGATCAGAATCCTGTGCCACAGTGCACCTCTGACCAGGAACTGAGTATCTAGGCCAGACCCAGGGGGACTGGCACCCAAGGCTAATTCTCAAACTGCTGTGGACTACCATGAGTCCAACAATTAGCTATACCAAAAGACTGTACAATGACTTCTGTCAGCTAGATTCTCTTCCCACCATTACTAATACCCTGTTCATGTATGATATAATTGAGCCACATAATAATCTCAACCTCCTATTTCTCAATGGAGAACATCTTCACTCTGCCCTCTCCTCCTCCTTTCCATGAGGAAAGGGGCATAAGTAGGGCTGTCACACTTACAGAATCAAGGGGAAGTTACAAGTACAGACCCCCTGACTAAACGACATACACATAGGTGAGAGATGGTGAAGATGAACTGTGTCTCTCCTCTCTTCTCTTCTCCCCTGGAGACATCCAAAGTCCTTCTTCATCTTCTGAAACTGCTCCAAAAAAGTCCTCTCCAGCTCAAATGACTTGTTGATACCCTTCTGGTAAAGAAACTGCTAAATATTTTACTCAGATCAATACACATTTTCATCATAAGACAATGAGTTTCTGGAGCTTATTATTTTGCCTTACTCACTGTCCTATTGGCATACATACTTCACTTTAACACAATAAACTTCCATTAATGTTTTACTACATGAACAAATTCCCAATGAAAATTATCGCATTAACTGAAGCTTGTAAGAGTACTCAGCATATGGTTTAAAAATAAAACAATCTTAACCTTTTGTCTCATTTACAATAATGACTCAAACATCCTTAACCAAAATGAATTTTTTTTCTCCAAATTTACCATAGATTTTCCTTTTCCTGATCTTTTCTGACTCACATTCCTTTCTGTAAACTAGACCTTGAAACTGTAATTATCCTAAGAATTTCTCATTCTTCTTATCCAAATATCCCCTCTAATATTAAAAATTAAGGAAACCTAATTCCTATCTTAACATGTAGCTGATAGCTGGTGTCAGAGCCACACACCTAACCTATCTGGCTATTAAATCCAATTCACCTAATACTTCTTTTTTGGGGCGGCTAGGTGCCGCAGTGGATAAAGCACAAGCCTTGGAGTCAGGAGTACCTGGGTTCAAATCAGATGGTCACAGACACTTAATAATTACCTAGCTGTGTGGCCTTGGGCAAGCCGCTTAACCCCATTTGCCTTGCAAAAACTTAAAAAAAAATCAAAACTAAAACTTCTTTTTCTGGTTTACTTAGTAACTATAAAGATCCAGGACATTAAAGGAAAATTCCTTTATAGATATAAGTATTGAATGTCAGTGTCCAGGAAGAGGTCATGTGGGTAGTGAAATGTCTTATCCCAGATTTATTCTTTCAGGTGAGACATTATCTATGTCACTTTGGGGAAATCAAGTCAAAAGGATCCAGTCTCAGACCATACTGAAAAACTGTCCTGCCAGGGGCCAAGAAGCCCCCATAAAAAGAGCAAATAAATTCCAGACATACCAGGAACCAAGAAGCCCCCTGTCAGATAAGATAAAAGGAGCAAACAAAATTCCAGGCATGCCAAGGGCCAAGATAAAGGAAGGTCACCCTCCATTATCAAGAACAAACTGACCACAGACTATCCCTTCTCTCAGGCCAAGGCATACCAACTCCACCCCTAAGCTAATCCCCTTGTTCCTTCTCTACAAAATATAAGCAGGTATTTTTCTCAAATAAACTCAGACCTTATCCACCATCCTTGGGTCTCACTCTCCTTATTCTCACCCATTCCATTTCAGGCTGGGTCCTCCTCAACACCCCACTTTTCTGCCCCGCGGGTCGGGGCACGTGGCGCCCATCGTGCGGCTCGAGGCACGGACTCTTGCCAGGCAGACCCCGTAAAGAAGAATCGTCGCGACCCCCTCTGATCGCGACCCCCCTCTGATCGCTCCGGAGAGCCCCACGAACAGGTAAGTGACGTCTGCCTCATTCTTTTCTCATGGGTTCCAAGCTGTCTAAATAACAGGTCTTTATACGGGACCTTAAACTGGCACTTAAAGACAGGAGAGTTAAAGTAAAGAAAAAGGATCTTGTTAGATTCTTCCTTTTTATAGATGAAGTATGCCCGTGGTTTCTGGTAACGGGACCTGAGATCCACCCAGGCAAATGGCAGAAAGTAGGAAGAGATCTTAATCAGAAATTGAAAATAGAAGGACCCGATGCCGTCCCTGTTTCAGCCCTTTCTTACTGGGGTCTTATAAGAGACATAGTGGAAAGCGCAACCAGGGACCCCACAAAAAAACAGCTTCTTTCAGTTGCAGAGTCCTGCCTTCGCCCTCTTTCGCATACAGCCTCTATAAAGTCTTTGAAAGAAGAGGAAGCGAAACCCCCTAAAACTCCAGCTAGATTTCCCTCAGCAGCTATTGAAATCCCCCCCAAGCAAATCCCTCTATCCTCCTCTCCCTTCTGAGCTAACACCAGCAGAAGAGCCCATCACCTGCCCAGTGTTTACAAGAAATAAGAATCTCTGGTCCAGTCCAGAAACGGACCCAGATTCAGAGCCTCCAGACCCAGGCGATGAGGCAGAACTTGAGGAAGAAGCTGCTAGATATAATAATCCAGACTGGCCCCTAGCCTCCGCTCCCCCTCCATACCTAACCGCCCCTGCCTTCCTGCCCCTGGGGCCTAATGCCCCCTTTACTCTCTCACTAGAAGCCATCTCCCGTGGAGGATATCTTCTCCCCTCCGAATGGCTCAGGGTCGTCCAGGCAGTACTTACACGAGGACAGTTCCTCACCTGGAAGGCTGATTTTTTTGATCGTTGTCAAACCATTGCTTCAACTACCTATAAAACTTCTAAGAGAGCTTATGAAAAACCCTCAAGGACAGGGCATTGTAGAAAGAGCCCACCAAACGCTCAAAAACATGATTACTAAATTACAGAAAGGGTCAGAGACACTCTACCCCAAGATTAACAATGCTAAAACTATTCTTAACCATGCCCTCTTTGTCCTCAATTTCCTCTCCCTTGATGCTAATGCCAAATCTGCAGCAGATCGCCTTTGGCATTCCACTACTGAACACTTTGGCATTTCACTACTGAACACAACTATGCACAGGCTATGTGGAGAGATCCCATCTCCAACAAATGGCAAGGACCTGACCCAGTCCTTATCTGGGGTAAAGGACATGCCTGTATTTATGATTCATCAGCTCAAAATGCTAGATGGCTACCCGAGCGTATAGTAAAATCACATAATCCACCCAGGGAACCCCCTGAGGAATCCCCCTCTGTGCTCTCTTGTAGATAAAAGATCCAGCATGAAGGCACTCGTCCTGTGCCTGCTACTTCCCCTGTCCTGCTCATACCAACTACTTAACTACACTTGGGTCAGTCGAAGATGCTCAAGGATTCTGCATCTGGAGTACCTCGAAAGTTGACTCCATGACACCCTGGCTTCCCCTGTACCCAGATCTTTGTCGATTATCCGAATGGAACAGTGGATAGGACGCAGTATGGGGGTCTGATGATCGCATGACAGGCTGTGGCTCTCAAGATAGAAAAGAGAGGCTTGGGACCCTCTCCTTTTATGTTTGCTCAGGATACCATCGCTCATCAGCCCCACAATGTGGTAGAATGGGGGACTTCTATTGTAAAGATGGGATTGTGAGACTACAGGAACTGGGTACTGGATCACCTCATTAATGCCTCTGTACAAGCTTTGACCCAGATACAGAATTCTTCATTGGAAGAATGCTGGATCTGCTATTCCTCTTCCCCACCCTTCTATGAAGGTATTGCTCAATTCGGGAACATCACACACTCCAACAGAACAGATGATCTCAGATGGGGCACTGGGGAATCCCAAGGCCTCACTCTTGCAAAAATCTCCGGTCAGGGGAAATTGTCTCCTTGGCCCGCAAATGCTCCCCCCTCTTCAGCTAGACACAGTATGTAACCAAAGTACCCTTATTAATACTTCCTATAGATATGCTGTAGCCCCTCCTAATACCTATCTTGCCTGCTCCTCAGGACTAACCACCTTTGTGGACACCAAACAATTCCTTGAGAAAAAGGACTATTGTGTCCTTGTCTCCCTTTTTCCTCACCTAACTGTCCACTACCCGGAGGAATTCCTCCAATTTTGGGAACATGGAAGGGGTACCCTTATCAGAGACAAAAGAGAACCCCTAACAGCAGTTACACTCGCAGTCCTGATTGGACTTGGGTTTGTTGGCTCTGGTACAGGTATTGCCTCCTTAGTTTCCTCCAATGCACAGTACACCCAGCTTAGCTCTGCTATTGATAAGGATCTCTCAGAACTTCAAGCAGGGTTAGAACACCTAAAAGATTCTGTTGCCTCTCTAGCTGAAGTAGCATTACAAAATAGACGCGGTCTTGATTTGTTATTTTTACAACAGGGGGGACTCTGCGCTGCACTAAAGGAAGAATGCTGTTTTTTTAAGGATAAACTTGGCCTGGTAGAAGACAGTCTGCAAAGGGTTAAGGATAGCCTGGAAAAAAGAAAAAGGGAGAGAGAGAAAGGTGAGGGATGGTATAAAAATTGGTTTTCCACATCCCCCTGGCTCTCTACTCTGCTCCCAAGCCTTCTAGGCCCATTAATTGGCTTCCTAATTCTAATTTCTTTTGGACCATGGGCCTTCAGGAGACTGACCAACTTTATCAAATCCCAAATTGCCTCAGCCCTTGGAAAACCAGTTTCGGTCTTATATCACCAATTGAAAAGCCAAGGGTCCTGTGAGGACCCCCAAATGGAACCCTTGAGGTTCGCTGCTCTTACACCTCGCCCACCTTGGTATGCGCGCATCTGCTCAAGGAAAGGCACCCCCTAAGGGCTGCAGTGATACCCAATGATGGGATTTAGTGCAACTCCATGACTTGGGAACATCAGATCCTACAGGAGATAACAAGGACCTTGCTAAGGTCCCCTCCTGGTCACGGATACCAAGCATGAAAACCAAGTTGCACAGCCTAAGACAGGGATCCTGCCCATAAATTTAAAATAAAAAAGGAGGACATGCCAGGGGCCAAGAAGCCCCCATAAAAAGAGCAAATAAATTCCAGACATACCAGGAACCAAGAAGCCCCCTGTCAGATAAGATAAAAGGAGCAAACAAAATTCCAGGCATGCCAAGGGCCAAGATAAAGGAAGGTCACCCTCCATTATCAAGAACAAACTGACCACAGACTATCCCTTCTCTCAGGCCAAGGCATACAACTCCACCCCTAAGCTAATCCCCTTGTTCCTTCTCTACAAAATATAAGCAGGTATTTTTCTCAAATAAACTCAGACCTTATCCACCATCCTTGGGTCTCACTCTCCTTATTCTCACCCATTCCATTTCAGGCTGGGTCCTCCTCGACACCCCACTTTTCTGCCCCGCGGGTCGGGGCACTGTCCCTTCAACTGTGCATTCCTGTTCACCTGACAACTTCAGCCCACTGGCTTTCTTGGCTCCAAGAACACATTGACCCAGTAATATATCCTTTTTGCTGACCATCTTGGGATCTGACATAAAGAGAAAATTGATTAAAAGTCCCATGATCTAAAATAGTTTTTTTTAACTAATTGGTAAAATTTTACCTAATTAGTATTTTGAGTGAGTCCAATTCATTAAATTCCAACAATAGTGTTAATGGGGTCCCAATTGATGGAAACTCCCCTACCAAAGCTCTGAGTGTCCTTCATGGGTCTTTTCGAAAACCAGGAACTCTATGACTGGTCCTACATGCCACATCTACTACCTCTTACTAGACATCCCTTTTCTAAAATCATATCTACTCTATAAAGATGGCATATCAGTTTAACCTTGGCTAGAGAACCCTCCTTCTAGCCTGTTGCATTTTATAACACATAAACACCTCCTCTGACCAGGAGATTGCTTAAGTTAAATATTGTCACAGAAAAATCTCCAATTATCTTTCTTGTGTTTTTCTTTCTATATTACATAGGTGCCTTTACTTCAAAGCAAACAATCACAGCTTTGGAATATATATGTATGTATGTGTATATATACATATATATATATATATACATATATATATATATATAGAGAGAGAGAGAGAGAGAGTGATATATAGAACTATATATATGTTCTCTATATAGGACATATAGAGAACATATATATGAACAATTTTTTATCTATACATTCTAAAATAGGGGAAATATTGGGACAGAGAAATATATTTTATAGTTATTAATCTGTACTCTTGGTATGACAGTGTTTTATAGTTAGTAATCTGTACTGACAGTGTATTCTCCCCTCCAACCCCCATTCCATTGTCCAAGCCTAGAGAGATGTTTATAAACAAAAGGAAAGTATTTGTCTCTGCCAGGCAAGGACTCCCAGTAAATCTCTTCCCCTAGGATATGAGATAGGTCAAAGAAGTTTTAGTTGAGTACCTGACCCCCTCCTAAGCAAAAACAATGGATTCCTGCCTTAGCTTGAAGGGATTAAGTCTTTGTACTACCACCCTTCATTTGCATATCCCTCTTTACCTTATCACTTCTTCTCTACTCTTTGAGCTACTTCCCCTCATCAGCATATCTCCCCTCAATTTAAATTCTTAAAAATCTCTGCTCACTTCTTTAAAGAGCTACAATGTTGAGCAAGCTACTCCTCTGCCTTTGAAGCATAGCCCTCTCTGGAGGAGTGCTCCACTGCTATGCCCTTCATTTCTATTCATTTTGGCTAGTCCTCCTTTGGGAAGTCCACTCAGGGACTCTTTTAGCCCTCTGTCTTTCTCCACTATTTATCTTGCATACTATTTATGCTGCATGTCTTGCTGTGAAGCCATTGACTCTGGAAGCATGATTCCCCAGCTCTCCCAACCTTTCTACTTCTATTGAAACTCAATATCTTGTTGCTTCTCCAAAGAACCTAACTTATGAGCCTTTTGTATTGCTCTGTGAGTTTTTTGTAGTCATCCATGAACTTTTAGTATTAGTTTGTGAACTTATTGTGGTAAATTGTAAACTGTGTTTTGTGTGTGAATTACCCTCCTGAGTCTGAGACAATGGTGGGTTCTTTAGAAAACAAACCAAGTAGATCCTTAAGTCTCCCTTTCCTCAATGCCCATTCGCTGCATTTCTAATTCCACCAGACATCTTCACATGCTTACGGTAGACAACCCCTAGATAAATAATAGCTTTGGGGTTTGTTGGTTGCCCTACTTGGTTTAGCCCATCTGCTGAGATAGTTTTACCAGGGTATGATCACTGCTCAAACTACAACTTCTTCCAGTAACAGTTAAAAGTTGACTACCAGGTAGTCAAACCATTACACTATACTTCCTTGTTCTCTTTGAATACCCATTACAATGTGACATCTGAGTAGAATAAAGTCTGAGATTTCTTCAGTAGTTTATTATAGATTAGAGAATACTTAACTAAGTGCCCCTCCTCCCTCTGGGATATGGGTAAAGAGACAACTGACCCCACCTTATTTGTTGAAGTCCAGAGGACCATTCAATATCTGGTTTTGGTTTGAATTTTATGCTCTTTTCCTTAGATTAGTCTAGATTGTAAAACCACATTCCTCATTAATGAGTGTGGGTCAGTGGGGGTCGGGGATCGAGTTAGGATAAATGTGATTCTTGGACCTTTTGCTTTTGCCTCAATCTCTGTAATTGATAGGGGCCTTGAGAAACAAATAAAGCTTTCTCTTCATACCTTGAGAGATCTCCAAAATTTATTTAAGTGACAATTGTCCCACACACATCCTTGCTCAAAAGTCTGATGATTCCCTATTATATTCAGAATAAAGTTCAAATTTGTTGGTATGTATAACTCCATAACCTGACTTTGACCTAGCTTTATATAGACTTCATACCACTCCATTTCACACACTCTACAATCTAGTTAAACTGGTCTCTTTGTTGTTCATCAAACATGTCTCCTGTTTCTTTGTCTTGGCAAAAGCTGCCTCCTGCATAATGTCTTAAATTCACTTCAACCTTACCCTACCTCTTGAAATTCATAACTCAAAGTGGAAATATGTTTTACATGATTACATATTTATATCCTATATCAGATTGCTTACTGTCTTAATGAGGGGAGAAATGAGGAAAGGAGGGAGAAAATTTGGAATTCAAATTTTTTTAATATTAAAATTTGTCTTCATGGGTGGTGAAGCAAGATGGTGGAGTAAAGGCAGGGACTCCCCTGAACTCTCCACCAAAACACTGCAAAAACCTTTAAATAGTGACTCTAAATAAATTTTAGTGTCATAATTCACAAAAAGATGGAAACAATTTTCCAGCCCAAGAAAATTTGAAAGATCAATGGGAAAGTTCTGTTGCTCCAGGGTGAGAGAGGAGGAACACAGTGCAGCAAGTCTAGTGGACCAGGGCCCCAACCATATAGAAAGAGGCAGCCAAGCAAGTGGGTCAGTGGCAACCATAGGGGTTTCCAGACCTCTCAGCTCAGAGATTGCCAAAACCAACTTGGAAAGTTAGCAAGTAAAGTCTGGCACATCAGGGTGGGAGTGGAGCATAGACTGCACAGCAACAAAGACTCAGCCTTATATGTAACTGGGGGGAAATGAAGTAAAATATTTTTTAAAATTATCTTGTAATGGGAGAAAGTAAAGAACTATTAAAAAGTATTTTTTAAATGCTTCCTCTAAAGATCAGATCAACTACCATTTCCCCATATGAGAGCTTTACCCACGGATGTTAGCACCATCCAGACAGCCTCAGTATCTTTCTATAATGGTCTTGAGGCAGTTATATGGTGCACTGTATAATATGCCAGACCTGGAGTCAGGAATACCTAAGTTCAAATCTCATCTCAATCATTTACTGTGTGACCCTGGACAAGTCACTTAACCCTATTTGTCTTGGTTTTCCCATCTGAAAAATGAACTGAGAAGGAAATGGCAAAACATTCCGGTATCTTTGCCAAGAAAATCCCAAATGGGGTCACAAAGAGTCAAACATGACTTAAAAATGAATGAACAACAGTCTCACTTCTTTCTATGTTGTTTCACCTCCTATGAGAATCCTTTTCTGGTTTCCCCATTTCTGAGTGCTGCCTCCTCTTCCTCTAGTTATCTTCTCTATATTTAGCTGCATAAATGATATATCTTAGCCACACCTCTCCTCTCACCCCATCCCTGAGATTCTTGATGTTAAGGTCTGAGAAAAGTCCCCAATTACAGAACAGAGGTACTCCACACGATGGAGATGCAATAGCAAGGGTTTATTAAACTAGCTCGAGCTAGGGTTCTGTCCTAGGACAGGGCTAGGATCCTGGAACCCCGAGTAAAGTGAGGAAAGACCTTATATATTATTCAGTAGGGGATTTCCAAGCATCTGCTGGTTGTCTTGAGATAGTGTGGCATGTTATCATTGAATGCAGGTCCTCGGGGAGGTTCCCCCCTTGCATGGTCTGATAGATGACCAGGCAGAAACTTAGGAGCAGAATTTAGGCAAAAGTTCATAGGTTTCAGAACTCAAGGTCTTACATTCCCTCCTCTTCTTGTTCAATCCAGGAGCACTCATGCTCCTCAAAGGGATGCACAGAACCCCCAGGGAGACTGTTGTAAGACTGCCTGAGTACCATTAGTTGGATAGTGTTGAAACTATTCCTAATGAAAGCAAGCAATTGGTTTAATATGCAGGGTCCAAAGGTAAGGAGGAGTAAAAGCAGTATCAGGGGGCCAATCAGGGTAGAGATCAATGTGGTGAGCCACGGGGATTGGTTGAAGCATGAGATGAACTGGCCCAGTGTCTCTGCTCTCTTCTCTCCTCTCCTGGAGACCTCTGATGTCCTTCTGCATCTTCTGAATCTGTTACAAAAAGTCCTCTCCAGCTCAGATAACTAGTTGAAACTTTGTCTTCTGGTAAAGAATCTGCTTAACATTTTACTTAGATCAAAACACATGTTTTCTTCACAAGACAATAAGATTTTGGGGCTTATTGCAATTTACATTTTGCCTTATTGCCATATTGATGCACATACTTAATTTTAACACAATAAACTTTTATTATATGAGCAAACTCCCAATGAGAATTGTCATACTGTCTTAAGCTTGTAACATACATTCAACTATCATCTTAGTTCAGAGTACCCAGCATATGGTTTAAAAATAAAACAATCTTAGCCTTTGCTCTTATTACAATAATGGCTCAAACATCCTTAACCAAAGTGAAATTTTTCAAAATATTCTCAAATAAACCATTGATTTTCCTTTTCCTGATAAACTTATCTGACTCACATTTCTTTCCTTAAGCTAGACCTTAGAACTATAATTATCCTAAGGATTTCCCATTCTTCTTACCTAAATATCCCTTCTAAAAATTAAAGAAACTTAATTCCTATCATAACATGTAGCTGTTAGCAGGTGTCAGAGCCACACACCTAACCTATCTTCTGGCTATTAGATCCAACTCACCTAAAATTTCTTTTTCTAGTTTGCTTAGTAATTAACCATAAAGATCCGGGACATTAAAGGGAAATTCCTTTATAGATATAAGTTGCATGTCAGTGTCCAGGCAGAGGTCACATGGGTAAGTCAAATGTCTTAGGCCAGATTTATTCTTGCAGGTGAGATATTATCCTAATGTCATTTTGGGGAAATCAAGTCAAAGGGGTCCAACCTCAGCCTTACTGAAAAATCGCCCCTTTGGCCGCCCATCCCCGTCACCTTACATCTTGGCTTCCTTGGCTGCAAGAACATGACATTTACCCAGCGGCATTTCCTTTTTGTTGACCATCCTGGTATCTGACATAAGAGAAAATCAATTAAAAGTCCCATGATCTAAAATGGTTGTTTTACCTAGTTAGAACTTCCAGTGAATACAATTCACTAAATTCTAATTATAATCTTAATGGAGTCCCAATTAATGAAACCCCCTACCTAAAGTTTGGATTATCCTTCCTGGGTCTTTGCCTAACATCTGGTATTCTAACTATGACTGGCTCTACAGGCCTGTCTCCTACCTCTTACATTCAGACATCCCTTTGTCTGAAATCATGCAAGGCAATTGGGGTTAAGTGACTTGCCCAAGGTTGCACAGCTAGACAATCACCAAGTATCTGAGGCCTGACCTGAACCCAGGTCTCCTGACTCCAGGGCCAGTGCTCTAACCACTGTGCCACCTAGTGGAGCCCCTAACATACAAATTACTTTTCAGAATTCTTTAAAATCATTAAAACATCTTAGGTAGCTTTAAATTTCCAACATGCGTTATTAATTTCTGTAACAGAGTAACACACAAATTACTAGATTGTACAAAATAAGTCCTCCATTATCACATTATTCATGAATCCACAGATCTATCCCAGAAAATGTCATACTTTTTCATATTTTCCTTATTGCTCTTCATTGTAATCACATTAATCCCAGGCTTTAACAATACAGTATTTAAAAAAAATTTTCACAAGAGATAGCTAAATATTGCAAATAGCTCTTTGCAGTTACAAAAGAACAACACATAACTGATAAAAACATCTTATTCATCAATAAGTTACCTTACAATAGGGCCCACAATTGCAATTTGTTCAGAGCCCCCCATCAGCTGTCTGCAGTTACCAAGAGAGAAGTCTGCATTCTTGACTTCTTTAAACATACATTGTTAATATATATTAAACATTAAGATTCTTAAACATTTCATTTCCCTTAGAACAAAAGCAAAATGAACATCCCATGTTCTTTACATTTTTGTCTCTACCCAAATTCTCAGAATCCAATCTCATACATATGACACATTTAAAACCCCAATGTCATTACAATTCAACTAACTTTCCAACAGCTTAGTTTGATAAAAACTTTAGAGTACCTTATACAGAGAATCCAGCACTCACATTCCAAAAGTTCTATCCAAAATAAAAACACTGGTAGCATTATTAAACTCAACATTAAAACCAATTAGAGCATTTCCCCAAAAAGACATCAGTAAACATCCCTGATAATCTAGGTGTTTCTCTTCTTAGTAACCCAATACGAGTTTTCTTAACCCAAAGGTGTTACAATAGAGTTTTAAAATCCCAAACTCCTTGCAAAAGTTACAATAGTGTTAAAACAGTTTAATCCCAAACTAATCTAACAATCTAGGTTATTTAATTCCTCCCATTCTGTACAAATTTTGTCAGAATATTACAATACTAGTATTCTTCTTTTAGAACCCTCAGAATGCTTTCCAAAAACTCTAGTTCACAAACTTTAGAAACAATGAGAGTCATCACTCAGGCCACATGGCCAGTAGATAGTCATTAAACGTGATTTCCTTTCAATAAAGGAGTCTCTTAACCCCTGGATCTTAGATAATTTTTTTTTCAATCACACATCCCACCTCCCCACCATCCTCCTGCTACCCTTTTCCTCCCTTTTCATTCAGCGAAGAAATCTTCCCAGAGGGGAGTAGACTGCTTCAGGCGGAGGGGGAGCCAGGTCTAGGAATGTTCATTACCTTCCCTGCTATTGCATTCCCCTCTTTTGATCTAGCAAAGGAATCTTCCAAGGGGAAACAGACAGGACCTGGTGACAGGGGTGGGGGATGGGGTGTGGAAATTCAGGGGCTGAGGGCTCTAAATTTAACAATACAGTAATATGTATAATTTCCTCTTTAACAGATAATAAACTACACTAATCTCGCATATCAATATTCCCTTTCATAAACATGAGGTGAAAAACAAAGCCTTTCACAAATTTTCTGGGCCAAAAGGACCTTGAGAACCATAACCCATTGGAACCCGTTGGCAAGGTATTCTCTAGTTGTTTTTTTTTTCCATAACAAAATCTTTACAAATGTGATAGGTGAAACTTCAATTCATTTGTTATTACAAAACAATTTTAAAATCCCAAAAGTGTAGTTTCAATTGTTCTTATACAAAGCTTACTAATTGTACACAGCATATTTCAATTGCATGTATGTTCTCTTTATTCCCTAAATCTTTAAAATACAAAGAATTCTTAAGACTAATTGTTGCTAAAAAATCCCTTCTTATGACTATAAGATTTTCTTTATGTTTCTCTTAAATTCCAAAAGTTACATTCAAATTAGTTTTAAATCATTTTCTTTCCAAAAGCCTAAAAAGTTTGCAAAGTCTTCTTATCTTCATCAGTGCAATTCTAACTTCTCAATGCTCTCACTTATAAGAACTTTCTATCTTCACTGACCAACATTTCTTAATATTAGAACATTCTATGTTCTGGGAATGAGAGATTCCCCACAATTTGAGATATCAAAGTGATATGTACTAATTCTTTACCTTTACTGTTTATCATTACTCACTCACTTCAGATTCTTCCCAAATACATGATCCACATTCCAATTAGTGTAAAATATTAACTTCCTCTTGTTTAGTTATTCTAAAGCTAACTCACAAGTCTGTCCTGACTGCTATGACTCTGGAGGGGCCATAAGACATCAGAATCCATACTCAAACACATTCTTTACAAACCCCTTAATTTGATTTACAGGTATCTTTAGATTAGCACATTATAGGATCAATAATAACATTAATAAAATTAACATTTACCTAGCAATCGTTTTCATATCAAACTTCTCACTTTATGGGGATTATTACTTTTCTTATCAATTCATTGCCAAACATTGCAAAAAGTACCAATTTAATGCAATTTTAAATCACCCCAATCTCAGATAAACACATATCTCCCTATAGATTTACAGTTCTATACTTTCTTCTTTTCTCATAATTATTTGTACACTTTTTTCCAAAGTTCCCAAAATTCATCTTTGGTGTACAAAGTCAACCCTGCTCAAACCTTCTGTCTACATACTTTTACCACTTTCCTTACTTAACAAATGGTTCAAAAGAAACCCCAATCTCTAAGTCTGGATTTTCTTTCCCAGTACTTTCAGAATCTCTTACTCAAACTATACAACTCACATTTTCCACCATTCCTTTTCATTAGCTCCCCCTGACCTCAAGTCTCACCATTCCGAACTAGAGTCACATAGTTCATACTACAGCTGATTCCACTCTTCACAATGCACCTTCCATTCCAAGGTTTTAATATGTAACAGGGTTTTACAATGTTGGGGATTATTTTTATGTGGTTTTTGTATCTGAACTGATACAATGTTTTACACAAAGTAGATTCTTAAAAAAATAATGATCAGTTGTTATCACCACCTACATACTCTTTGATTCATTGACATCTGGCTCCTTGATGTTCTTCTGAAAAACTACTACTACCTTTAAAAAAACTAAATTAATTAATTAATTTATTGTCATCCATATGCACATGTATATTTTTAAGTTGCAAAATTTCCTTCTACCCTCCCTTCCCAGTTCTCTCCCTTCATCATCGAACAGTTAGGTTAGCATTGTACATACATATTATGATACACATGTTTACAGAATAATAATTTTTGGTATGAGGAATTAGGATTAAGGGAGAAAGATATATAAAAAGATAATTTTTATAAATTGTTCATCAGATTCTGAAAGGTTGGTTTATTTTTTGTGTTTTTGTTTTATTTTGTTTTTCTTCCTCTGGTTGGGGATAATATAGTCCATAGCCAGTCTAATACAGTTGTCCTAGCTCTCTGGACTGTTGAGAGGAGCTGCTTCCATCAAGGTTGTTCATCTCACAATCTTGTTCTTGATGTGTATATTGTTCTCTTGGTTCTACTCCTTTTGCTTATCATCAGATCCCATAAGTCATCCCATGTTTCTCTAGAGTCTGACCATTTATGATTTCTTATAGAACAATAGTATTCCATAGCATTCATGTACCATAACTTGTTTAGCCATTCCTCAATTGATGGGTATACCCTCAATTTCCAATTCTTTGCCACTAGAAAAAGAGTTGCTATGAATATTTTGGAACATGTAGGACTTTTTCCTTTTTCTATAATTTCTTCAGGGTATAGACCTAGAATTGGAATTGCTGGGTCAAAGGGTATGAGCAGTTTTATTGCTCTTTGGACATAGTTTCATATCTAGAAAGATTGAATGCATTTACAACTCCACCAGCAATGCATCAGTTTCCCAGTCCTCCCACAACCTTTCCAACATTGGTCATTTTCCCCTTTTCTCATCTTGACCATTCTGATACCTGTGAGATGATACGTCATTGTTGTTTTAATTTGCATTTCTCTAATCAATAATGATTTGGAGCATTTTTCATATGATTATATATGACTTTGATTTCTTCATTTGAAAACTATTCATATCCTTTGACCTTTTATTAATTGAGGAATGAATTTTAATCTTATAAATTTGATGTAATTCTCTATATATTTTAGAAATGAGACTTTTATCAGAACTCCTAGTTGTGAAGAAATACTCCATATCCTGATGGGTATTTCTGATGCAGAGTACCATGGGCATAGGAGTGTTGAGGTAAGTTGGAGGCAAATTTTGTAAATCTTTTGGTTGCATTGTTAAGGAAATCTTCCTTCTTCTTTTATCCTTCTGTTAAAATATTCCTTCACTATAATATAGGCCACACCTGACCTTCAATCTGATCTAGATTGTGTCCTCTTTTGGTTGGGGTTGCTAGGTTGTGCAGATTCTGAAGATACATCTGAGATCATCCATACTGAAATAAGTCCTTCAACCCCTCCCAGATCATCACCTCTTCCAATGGATCTTGAGCGGGGATTTAAGGAGATTTTTGAACTTCCTTTCCAGACTTCTGTAGAGCCTGGAAGCTGGTCTGATAGCAAACCACTTGGTTTTTACTTAATGTCTTATTAACTTTCCTATTAGTTTCTTTTGTATTGTAATTTCTTTTAATAAATCTCTATTTTCTTTTTACACCTGCATTCCTGGGTCAGAGAGTGATTCTTCACAGCAGAAAATCAAACAAAATCAGCAACATTTCTACAGACTGTTCCTGGAATGTGCTCTGGCTTCCTTCAAGTCCTGGAAGACCAACAAGGTAGTGCAGTGGATAGAGCACTAACCTTGGTGTCAGGAAGACAGGAGTTTGAATCCAACTTCAGACATTAGACACTTACTAACTGTATGAGCTTGGGAAAGTCACAGTCACTTAACCCTGATTGCCTCCATCCAGGGCCATCTCCAGTTATCCTGCTCTATATCTGGCCCCTGGATCCAATTGGCTCTGGAGGAGAAAGTGAGACTAGTGACTTGGCACAACACCCCCTCACTCAAATTCAATTCACGTGTTTGTCATGGCATCACCTTCCTAATGTCATAGTCTTCGAGAATGAAAGACAAAACATCAGATCATGTCCTGGCTTCTACAAGCAGCAACTTATAATATCCCTCTTCATTCTAGTGACTTCCTTTTATTGATTATTTATTTTCCATTCTGTGCATAATTTGTTTGTATGTGGTTGTTTGAATGTTGTCTGCCCCATTATGTTTTGTGTTCCTTGAGGGTAGGGACTGTCTTTGCTTTCTCTGTATCCCCAGCATTTAGCTCAATGCCTGTTGCTTGGGTAGGCACTTAATAAATACTTAATAAATGTCTTTAGCTTTGTTTTGTCCTCCTTTTTCCCTGCCCACCAGTCTATGAACACCCTTACAATCTCTTCGTTCAAAATTTCTAGCTGTGATTCTGTAGGTAGGAAAGGAGGGAAAATCTTTACTTTTGTTGAGATGTTTTAACTTTGGTATTGCAGAAAACATAATTGGAACTTATTGTTGAATATGTGATTATTACTAATCATATTATCCAGTAATCAGTGAAGTCAGCAAAATTGAAATTCTCTTTGACATTTCAAGTTCTTTATGACCTGGCCCTTTCCTGCCTTTCCAGTCTTACAATGACTAAATTCTGTCCATATAATCTATAATCCAGCTACACTGGCTTACTTGTGATTCTTCAATCATGATACTGCATGTCTTCCATCTCCAGTAGCTTTGGCTATTAATAGATTCAATTAATAGAATGCCCTTCATCTTCACTTCTTCAGTATAATTTTCCTGGCCTCTTTCAACATTCAAATCAAACCCCATCTTTCTTTTTTTTTCTTTTTTCTTAATTTCTTTTTGAATTTTACAATTTTTCCCCAATCTCACTTCCTTCCCCCCACCCCCCACAAAAGGCAGACTGATAGTCTTTACATTGTTTCCATGCTATATATAGTGATCTAAATTGAATGTTTTGCCAGAGGAAATCATATCCTTAAGGGGGAAAAAAACATAAAATATAAGAGATAGCAAAATTACATAATACGATTACAGGTTTTTTTAATCAAAAGTTAATCTTTAATCTTTAATCAAAGACTATTGATTTTGGTCTTTGTTCAAACTCCACAATTCTTTCTCTGGATACAAATGGTATTCTCCATCGTAGATACCCCCAAATTGTCCCTGATTGTTGCACTGATGGAATGAACAAGTCCATTAAGATTAACCATCAACCCCATGGTGTACAATGTTTTGGTTCTGCTTATCTTGCTCAGCATCAGTTCATGCAAATCCTTCCAGGCTTCTCTCAATTCCCATTCCCTGGTTTCTAATAGAACAATAGTGCTCCCTAACATACATATACCACAATTTGTTCAGTCATTCCCCAACTGATGGACAGTCACTCAATTTCCAACTCTTTGCCACCACAAACAGAGCTGCTATGAATATTTTTGTACAAGTGATGTTTTTAACCCTTTTTCATGATCTCTTGGGGTAAAGACCCAGTAGTGGTGTTGCTGGATAAAAGGGTATGCACATTTTTATTGCCCTTTGGCTGTTATTCCAAATTGCTCTACAGAAAGGTTGGATGAGTTCACAGCTCCACCAACAATGTATTAGTGTCCAAAATTTCCCACATCCCTTCCAGCATTGATCATTGTCCTTTCTGGACATATTGGCCAATCTGATAGCTGTGAGATGGTACCTCAGAGATGCTTTAATTTGCATTTCTCTAATCAATAATGACTTAGAGCAATTTTTCATGTGACTATGGATAGCTTTGATTTCCTCATCTGTAAATTGCCTTTGCATATCCTCTGACCATTTGTCAATTTGGGAATGACTTTTTTATAAATTTGATTCAATGCTCTATATATTTTAGAATGATTACTTTGTCAGAAATACTAGTTGTAAAAATTGTTTCCCAACTTAGTACATTTCTTTTGATCTTGGTTACAGTAGTTTTGTCTGTGCAAAAGCTTTTTAATTTAATGTAATCAAAATTATTTAGTTTGTTTTTAATGATGGTCTCTATGGTCTCTTGGTCATAAACTGCTTCCCTTTCTATAGATCTGACAGGTAAATTATTCCTTGATCTCCTAGTTTTCTTATAATATTGTCTTTTATGTCTGAATCCTGTATCCATTTTGATCTTATCTTGATATAGGGTGTGAGGTGTTGGTCTAATTCAAGTTTCTGCCATACTAACTTCCAATTTTTCCCAACAGTTTTTTTTTAGTTCCCAACAGTTCTTATCAAAGATGGAGTTTTTATCCCAAAAGCTGCACTCTTTGGGTTTATCAAACAAAGATTACTATAATCATTTCCTGCTATTGCACTTAGTCTTTTCCACTGGTCCACCTCTCTATTTCTTAGTCAATACCAGATTGTTTTGTTTACTGATGCAATTTTATCTCTGGGCTAAAAGGGCTGTCACCTTCTTTTGCACATTTTTTCATTAAATCCCTGGAAATTCTTGACTTTTTACTTCTCCATATGAATTTACTTACATTTTTTCTAACTCATTAAAGTAATTTTTTGAAATTTTTATTGGTAAAATCAAATAAATAAATAAGTAGTTTAATTTAGGTAGAATTGTCATTTTTATTATTATTGGCTTGGTCTATCCATGAGCAGTTGATATTTGCCTAGTTATTTAAATCTGATTTTATTTGTGTGAGAAGTAGTTTGTAATTGTTTTCATAAAGTTTTTGTGTGTGCCTTGGCAAGTAGACTCCCAAATATTTCATATAGTCTGAAGATACTTTGGATGGGATTTCTCTTTCTAGCTCTTTCTGCTGTATCTTGCTTGTCATATATAGAAATGTTGAGGATTTATGAGGATTTGTTTTATATATTGTGACTTTGCTAAAGTTGTTAATTGTTCCTAGTAATTTTTTAGATGAACTTTTGTGATTCTCTAGATTTACCATTATGCCATCTGCAAAGAGCAAGAGTTTTGTCTCTTCCTTCCCAATTCAAATTCCTTCAATTTCTTTTTCTTCTCTTATTGCTGAAGCTAATATTTCTAATACAATATTGAACAGTGATGGTGATAATAAGCATTCTTGTTTCACCCCGATTTTATTAGAATACCTCTAGCTTATCCCCATTGCATATAATGCTTGTTGGTGGTTTCAGATAGATACTGCTTATTATTCTTAGGAACAATCCATTTATTCCTATGCTTTGTAGTGTTTCTATAGGGAATGGGTGCTGGATTTTGTCAAATTTTTTTTCAGTATCAATTGATATAATCATATGATTTTGGATAGGTTTATTATTGATGTAATTAATCATACTAAGAGTTTTTCTAATATTGAACCAACCCTGCATTCCTGGGATAAATCCTACTTGGTCATAGTGTATTATCCTAGTGATAACTTGCTGTAATAATTTTGCTAAGATTTTTGCCTCTGTATTCATCAAGGAGATAGGTCTACAATTTTCTTTCTCTGTTTTGACTCTTCCTGGTTTAGGTATCAGCATCATATTGATGTTACAGAAAGAGTTAGGCAGAGTTCCATCTTCACCTATTTTTTTCAAAGAGTTTATAGAATTGGAACCAATTGTTACTTAAATGTTTGATAATATTAATTTGTGAATTCATCTGTCCCTGGAAATTTTTTCTTAGGGAGTTCATTGATAGCTTGTTGAATTTCTTTGACTGAGATAGGGTTATTTAGGTATTTAATTTCTTCTTCATTTAACTTGGGCAACATATTTTTTGTAAGTATTCATCCATTTAAAATTGCTCTAAATCATTACTTATTAGAGAAATCTAAATTAAAGCATCTCTAAAATACCACTTCACATTTCTCAGACTGGCCAATGTGTCCAGAAAGGAAAATGATCAGTGTTGGAAGGGATGTGGGAAATTTTGGACACTAATACATTGTTGGAGGAGCTGTGAACTCATCCAACCTTTCTGTAGAGCAATTTGGAATTATGTCCAAAGGACAATGAAAATGTGCATACCCTTTTATCTAGCAATACCACTATTGGGTCTTTGCCTTGAAGAGATCATGAAAAAGGGTAAAAATATCACTTGTACAAAAATATTCATAACAACTCTGTGGTGGCAAGGAATTGGAAATTGAGTGAATGTCCCTCAATTGGGGAATGACTGAACAAATTGTGGTATATGTATGTTAGGGAGCACTATTGTTCTATTAGAAACCAGGGATGGGAATCGAAAGAAGCCTGGAAAGATTTGCGTGAACCGATGCTGAGCAAGATAAGCAGAACCAGAACATTTTACACCATAACAGCAACATGGGGTTGATGGTCAATCTTAATGGACTTGTTCATTCTATCAGTGCAACAATCAGGGACAGTTTTGGGGTATCTGCAATAGAGAATGCCATCTGTATCCAGAGAAAGAATTGTGGAGTTTGAACCAAGACTAAAGACTATTACCTTTGATTAAAAAAAAACCTGTAATCTTATTATGTAATTTTACTATCTTTTATATTTTATTTTTTTCCCCCCTAAGGATATGTTTCCTCTCTCAAAACATTCAATTTAGATCAATATACAGCATGGAAACAATGTAAAGACTGCCTTCTGTGGGGGCTGGGAGGAAGGAAGCAAGATTGGGGGAAAACCGTAAAATTCCAACATAAATAAATAAATTAAAAGAAAAAATATTCATCCATTTCACTTAGATTATCAAATTCATTGGCACACAGGTTGGCAAAATAATTTAGGATTATTACTTTAATTTCTTCCTCATTGGTGGTGAGTTCACCTTTTTCATTTGTGATACTAGCAATTTGGTTTTCTTCTTTCTTTTTTTAAATCAAATTAACCAGAAGTTTATCAATTTTATTGTTTTTTTTCCATAAAACCAACTCTTTCTTTTATTTATTAGTTCAATAGTTTTCTTGATTTCTATTTTATTAATCTCTCCTTTAATTTTTAGAATTTCTAATTTGATATTTAATTGGGGGTTTTTAATTTGTTCTTTCTCTACTTTTTTTTAGTTGTATGTTTAGTTAATTGATTTCCTCTTTCTCTAATTTATTCATGTAAGCATATAAAGATATAATATATCCCCTGACAACTGCCTTGGCTGTATCCCATAAGTTTTGATATGTTGTTATTGCATTATGATCTGAGAAGGATGTGTACACTATTTTCTGCTTTTCTGCATTTGATTATTAGGTTTTTATGCCCTAATACATGGTCAATTATTGTGTAAGTACCATGTACTGCAGAACAAAAGTATATTCCTTTCTATCCTTATTCAATTTTCTCCAAAGGTCTATCATGCCTAGGTTTTCTAACAATCTATTTACCCTCTTTAAGTTCCTTCTTGTTTATTTTATGGTTAGATTTACCTAATTCTGAGAGTGTGAGGTTGAGGTCTCCCACCAGTACAGTTTTGCTATCTTTGTCTTCCTTCTAAGAATTTGGATCTATACTATTTGGTGCATAGATATTTAGTATTGAAATTGCTGGTCTATGGTACTTTTTAGGAGGACATAGTTTCCTTCTTTATCTCTTTTATTGAGATCTATTTTTGCAGCTGCTTTGTCTGAGATAAGGATTGCTACCCCTGCCTTTTTCACTTAGTTGAAGCAAAATATATTTTGCTTCAACCTTTTACCTTTACTCTGTTTGTATTTCTCTGCTTCAAATGACTTTCTTGTAAGCAGCATATTGTAGGATTCTGGTTTTTAATCTATGCTGCTATTTGCTTATGTTTTATGAGAGAGTTCATCCCATTCACATTTATAATTACTAACTTTTTATTGCCCTCCATGCTATCTTCCCTCTGTTTGTATTTTTCCCCATTATTCACTTTATCCATATTCCTCAGTATTTTGTTTCTGAATACCACCATCTTCAGTGTATTTGCCCCCTTATATCCAAACCCCCTCCCCTTTCTTTCCTTTACTCTCTGCCCCTTCTTCCTTCCCTTTGTTCTGTTAGTTCCTCTTTTCTTCCCCTCTCCCCCTTTCCCCTTTTAATACTTGAGAGGTGAGATATGTTTCTTAACCTAAGTCTGTTTATGTTAACTTTAAGCCAAGTCTGAGGAGAGTAAGATTCAGGCAGTTCTCACTTCCTTCATTCTTCCCCTCTATTTGCAATACGTCCTTTGTACCTCTTTATGTAATGTGATTTACCCCATTCATTCTACTCCATCCTCCCATCTCTTTCCTGTCCCCCTTTAAAAAAAAAGGAGGTATTGTTTTTAAATCATTCTATCAGAGTCACAGTCAAGCCATGAGTGTCTGTTATTTCTGGGTGTGTATTCTTTCTAATATAGCTGCATTTCTCAAGAGTTATGAGAGTCTTTCTCCCATTTTGGGTATATAGCCAGTTTCATCTTATTGGATAGCAGTTTTTCCCCCTTCAACACCCCCCCCCCCCTTTTTTAACCTTTTCATGTGTCTCTTGAGTCTCTGTTTGAAGTCCAAATTTTCTGTTTAGCTCTGGTCATTTTGTCAGGAAAAGTTAGAAGTCTCCGATTTCATTAAATGCCCATCTTTTCCCTGGAAGAGAAGGCCCAGTTTTGCCAGTTAGTGAATTCTTGGCTTCATTCCAAACTCCCTTACTCTTTGGAATATCACATTCTAGGCCTTTCAGTCCCTCAATGTTGATTCAGCCAGGTCCTGTCTAATCCTTACTGTGACTCCTTGATATCTAAATTATTTCTTTCTACTGCTTGCAGGATTTTTCTCTTTTATCTGGTAGTTCTGGAATTTGGCCACAATATTCCTTGGTGTTTTCATTTTAGGATCTCTTTCTGGAGGGAATTGATGTATTCTTTTTTTTTTAGGTTTTTGCAAGGCAAATGGGGTTAAGTGGCTTGCCCAAGGCCACACAGCTAGGTAATTATTAAGTGTCTGAGACTGGATTTGAACCCAGGTACTCCTGACTCCAGGATCAGTGCTTTATCCACTGTGCCACCTAGATGCCCCTCCAATTATTCTTTACTTGTCTCTCTAGATCTATTAGGTCAGTGGTTTTGCTGATGAGGTATTTTATATTTTCTTTTATTTTTTCAATTTTTTGGTTTTGTTTAAAAGATTCCTGTTGTCTCATGAAGTCATTAATTTTCACAGACTCCATTTTTTTTAGAGAAGAGTTTTCTTCATTTATCTTTTGCAACCCCTTTTCCAATTGGTCAATTCTGTTTTTGAACAAGTCTTCCATTGTCCAATTGTATTTTCCAAGGATTTGTTTTCTTGTTGTGAGATGTTAATCTTCTCTTGGGTATATTTGTCCAAATTTTCAAATTTATTTTTATTTTTATTTTTTTTAGGGTTTTTTTTTGCCAGGCAAATGGAGTTAAGTGGCTTGCCCAAGGCCACATAGCTAAGTAATTATTAAGTTCCTGAGACCAGATTTGAACCTAGGTACTCCTGACTCCAGGGCTGGTGCTTTATCCACTGTGCCACCTAGCCGCCCCTCAAATTGATTTTTAAACTCTTTCCTGATTTCTTCAAGGAAGTCTTTCTAGGCTGGAGACCAAATCATATTCTCCTCAGAGGTTCTAGATCTCTCTGAGTTAGGGTCTTTGTCTTCTGGGTAGTTTTCTATGGACACCTCTTTCTGTTGGCCTTTCTTCATTTCCTAAGATCTTATTTTGAGGCAGTGGCTAGTTCACAGATCTTTGGTGTTGAGATCCCTAGAGGCTTTGCCCACTTGGTTAAGTAACTCCAAGTGGGCTGGCCAGTAAGAGGTCATGGTTTCTTTTTCTGGAATGTCTGTGACCTTGATTTGAGGTCCTCTCTGTAGGCCTGGAGGGGGTGGGGGAGGCTTTTACTGTGTTTGTTCTGGGAAGAGGGTTCAGCTGAATGAATGTATGGAGTCTGAGGTCCTCCAGACCAAGGGAACCCAGCAGATCGATGTCCAGCTACACTCTGCAACTCTTTGTTCTGGAACTTGCCCTCTAGCTCCACTGGAGTTCCTCAGACCACTGCTCCCTAAGCTTCCACAGCTTGGCTGGTCCTCTGACCATGGCTCCCACAGTCAAGCCTCTGTGGCTGATCTTAGCTTAGTTCAGGTCTCACCCCATCCCCACTGGCTCTCTGCTCTCTGCCCCTTGCTCATCCATGATCCCTAGAGACAGATCTTGTTGGTAGATGGTCTTCTACTAACTTCTTTTTCTTGGTTTTGTTAAGAGGCTTGATTCATATTAGTTCTGAGGGAAAGCCAGAAGACCTTAGCACAGTGCCTGTCTTCTCTTCGCCTTCTTGGCCCAAAACCCATCTTTCTGCAAGGGACATTTTCTGGTTCTCCTTACACTTAACTCTTAGCCTTCTCTGAGATTATTTTCCATACTCTGTTTATATATATTGTATGTACTGAATTCTTTATATATTTTCTCCATCATTTCCATATGAACTCTTTTCTTTCTTTGTATCTTAGAACCTAATCATCAGAGTATATAAACCATAATAACCTATTATTAAATAAATGTTTTTTTGACTGACTGTCCAAAAAAAGGTAGTAATATGATAACTGAATTTTTGTAGCTATTATTTGTCTATATGTCTGATCATAGACATGAATTAAAAAAGAAACATAAAACACTTAGTTTAGAAAACCTTAAAGCTAGGAATATCTTAGCGGTCGTGTAGTCTAATCCTTTTTAACCCCAAACTATATTTTAGCATATCATGATTTTCCCTCTATGTTCAAGATTCCTATAATTGTTGCTTCAAATTGAGTTGGATTAGAGAAATGTCAGATGGTATGGGTGATAGTAGGGTGGCGGGGGGGGGAAGGTAGCATGTTACATAGAGCATCTCTTTTATTATTTAAGCAATTTTAAAAGTGATTTTATTTATTTTGAGTTTTGCAATTTTTCCTGTAATCTTACTTCCCTCCCCCCACCCTCCACAGAAGGCAATTTGTCAGTCTTTACATAGTTTCCATGGTATACAATGATACAAATTGAATGTGATGAGAGAGAAATCTTATCTTTAAAGAAGAAACATAAATGATACAAATTGAATGTGATGAGAGAGAAATCTTATCTTTAAAGAAGAAACATAAAGTATAAGAGATAGCAAGATCAGACAATAAGATATCATTTACCCCCCTAAATGAAAGGTAATAGTCCTTGGTCTTTCTTCAGACCCCACAATTGTTTCTCTGGATGCAGATGGTATTTTCAATTGCAGAGAGCCCCAAAGTGTCCCTGATTGTTGCACTGATGGAGTGATCATTGCCCCCATGTTGCTGTTAGGATGTACAATGTTTTTCTGGTTGTGTATTTAAGCAATTTTTAAATCTTAATAGTATTTTTTTGGTAATTACATGTAAAGATAGCTTACAACATTCTTTTTGCAAAATTTTTGAGTATCAAAATTCCCTTCCCTCCTTCCTCATCAAGACAGTAAACAATCTGACATGGTCTATACCCACACAATAATGTTGAACATATTTCAATACTAGTAGATAGAACATTTTTCTAAGCTAGAAAATGCTTAGATTTAATAATTATGGTATCAGTAATGATAATAATAATAATAACTAGGATTTGTGTAGCACTTTAAGATTTTCAAACCTTGTATGCTATCTCATTTGATCCTCAGAAATCCTTTGAGGTAGATGCTATTATTATCCATATTTTATAGATGAGGAAGCTGAGGCAGGCAGAGGTTAAGAACTTGCCAGGATCACATAGCTAGCAAACTTCTAATGGATTCAAACAGTCCTCCTTGACTTCCAGTCCAGCAATATGGCACCTATATGATGAATGTATAGTACAAGTTTAAATGACATACTTTTTTTCTGGTAAAGTTTTGCCTAAAACATAAAATATAGTACTAATATTTTTTTCTTCAATGAATTAAAAACAGGAAAGCTGGATTTGGTCACAGAAGCAAGGACATTAGGGTGAAGGCTGATAAAAGAATCCTTTGGAGAAAAGAAGGAGAAAACTTGTGTAAATTAAACTGAGTGTGAAATCTGACTTAAACTGAGAGGAGAAAATATCATAGTTCCTCTGATTCCATAATTAAGCATCTTCATTCAATCTATCTAAAACAAAATTCACTTTCTTTTCCCTCAAGACTCACTACTTTTATCAATTTCCCCATTTTGCTACTTCTTACTTTAATTGGCTGCAATATGTGTCAATAAACTTTATGTCTCTATACCTCTTGGTCAAGAGTTGGTCTTTCCAGTGAATTCATTCACACATTCTCAAATTCACTAGAACTCTGACTGTGGTACATTTTTTTCCTTTGAATCCCAGGGATCTAATGAGTTCTTATACTTACTAGAAAAAGGAAATGTAAGACAGTTTGGGACCACTCATTATCTTCTGACCTTAAAAGGTTCTTGTTCTTTTTTTTTAAAGGAATAAATTATTTTTTTAATCAATCAACATTTTTAATTTTTTTTTCAGGTTTTTGCAAGGCAAATGGGGTTAAGTGGTTTGCCCAAGGCCACATAGCTAGGTAATTAAGTGTCTGAGGTGGGATTTGAACTCAGGTACTTCTGACTCCAGGGCTGGTGCTCTATCCGCTGTGCCACCTAGCTGCCCCTCAATCAACATTTTTAAGCACCTGTGTGAGTTATTGTGCCCAGTATAGAGGATACAAAAAGACAGTCCTTGCCTTCACAGACCTTGCAATCTAATGGGAGAGACAACATGCATGCTAATAAGTTATAAAGCAATTTACCTACAAAATAAATAAGAAATAGTTAACAGAGGGAAGGCATGAGACTTAGGAGGGGAATGAAATTCCAAAAACTTTTTTTCAGCAATTGTAAGTTCTACATTACAACTTTGCCCATAGCAGATATATTACAGATCAGCATAAGAAATTAAATGGGATTTGGGGGGGAATTTTGCAGAAACTACAGATGATACTCACAGGCCAGCAGAAGTCACTGAAAAAGCTTAGAAACTCAAAAATGCACAATATATAAGTATTGTTTTATGTAATAACAACTCAAATTTTACAGTAAGATGCTGTAAGCCCCATACAGGAAAAAGAAAAAAGAAATCAGACTTCTTTTCTGGTACAAAGGGAAGGTCAAAATTTTTTACATGGATTTTCCAGATCATGTGGGAGCTGTACCCCCAATTTCTTTCCCCCACCCTCATGTGGAAGTGATAATTGTACTTTCTCATCCATATGTTCTGTGCTGAGTTTGATATGAATCTTAAATCTCGGGAATAATGAAATAATAAAAATAGGAATCATTGGGGGACTGGATCCATGTCCTAAGTTCTTTTAGTTATGAGCCCTTGTGACCTTCAAGAGCTCAATTTCACCTCTTTTTCATCTCATCTGCTAAGCAGAATGAAGGACATTCACAGTAGAAGATTTTTAATGAATTAATTAATTATCATGTATCTATTGGCTACAATGTGCCACAAGGAATACTAAGCACTAAAATTTTGTGATTCCTTCTAGCTCTGACATTTTATGTCTATGAAATCTCATGAACTTCTTAGATAAACAAAATATATTTTCTAAACCCCATAGATAATTGTGTGTTTATCAAATAGATTATGAAGTGTAAGTCAGGATTTCCCTAACATTAATAGAAAACTCAGAACTGAAGTGTCTTCTGTCCCTGATAAATGTTTCTATAACACTACCATCTGCTCAATGAGTGGTCCCAATCAGGACAGGTGTTGTACTGGTATATGTAAAGGATATGATTCCTAAAAGACTAAAATAGTCAGCATGCTGAGTTTCTTTATGAGGAGAGAAGGAATTCCTTCAGATGACTGGAGGACTTTTTGAGCTGTGGCTATGAGAGGCAAACTTGGACTGCTTAATCCTCTGAGCCCCAGACATGTGGGGAGCTGGACCCCAATATGTGTCTTGACTTCTCATGCTTGCACTCTAGAAAGTGCTAAGAGTAGGCTTGCTAAGAGGTATAGCCAGACAAGTCTATAATGATGACCAACCCATACAATCTACTAGCTCAGGCATAGGATCAGGGATTTCATCTAGTACAAGGAATTGAGTTATCTCTAACAGAGTGGTCATTAGATTAACTTAGTATTCATTGTGGATGAACCTGATGAAATAGTGACATACATATCCAGGCAACAATTCTAAAGATTGTTCATTTGAACTGTGCTTTGCATATATTTGCATATGTTTTTTGCTCCACTTGTTAATTACTTCATACTTGATTCCATCATTTCGGCTGTCACGCTTATGTTTCAGTAATGCCTATTAATTTGATTTGCTCAATATTTTTTGCACACATAAAGCTTATAGTTGCTGCACTTTTTATGTATAGATCTCTTGATTATTATCAGTACTGTTAACTCACTTTGCTTTGTTATTTTAACCTTTCTAAAAAATGATTTATTGCTGTAAACTATGAATAAGATTGCATGTAGGTATGTGACTCATGCCTGGAGTCAGGAAGACTTGAGTTCAAATCCATCCTGATACATTTGCTAACCATATGACCCTGGGTAAGTTATTTACCCTGTGTTTGCCTTAATCAGCCGGAGAGGAAAATGGCAAATCATTTTGTCAACAAAACCCCATCATAGACAATATGGTTCCAGTCATGAAGAGTCAGAAACAATTCAACAACAACAACAACAACAAAGATAGGCATATAGCTATGAGCTGGGTATGAACTATGTGCAGTGGACTACAAAACTTAAGCATTTTGACACTGAAGTTCCCTGTCAGGAGATATTTTGAATATCTTTTTATTTTATTTTTTCCAATTACAGCAAAAGTAGTTTTCACCATCTATTCATTTGCAAGTTTGAGGTCCACATTTTTCTACCACCTTCCCTTTCCTCCCTCCTCCCCATGATGGTGAACAATCTTGTAAAAATTATACACATACAATTGTGCTTAACATATTTCCATATTAGTCATGTTTCTTACATATATTGTTAATGCTCCTTTATTTTCATTTATTTTCAAAAGACAGCAATGGACAGAGCACTGGGCCTTGAGTCAGTAAGTCTGGTTTTGTTTTAAGAATCAATATTTGTAAAGTCTTACCACAGGACCTTGCAAAATGACAATTTGTTTCCTTCTATTTTTTCCTACCTCAATGGTAGCATAGATTGAATACCACAGTGCTAGGAAAATTCTTGTTTTAAAGTGCTGATGTTTGCATTTATGCTATCTAAACTATACTATCTAAACTCATCTGAGATGATTAGCATAGGAGTTCAAAAACTTCCTTTGCAGGAGAGGAATGGAGCAACACCCTAGTCAAACTGATTGATTGATGGTGCTTTGGAGGACAGTTTTCAGACCGTCTGTGCAGTCTGTGACTTATGATTGGCTGGGAGGATATTGTCTCATGGTGCTTCATAAATGTAAGAGGAGGGAAAGGATTTCTTTAGATGATCAGAAGCAAACTTGGGAGAGGTAAGCTCGGACTTTTGAATGGCTACCTGGAGCTCTGAAGTCACAGATGCTTTGGGGGAACCTTCTCTTACCAGGGTTTGCAATCCTAGAGTAAATTATCCTTAGTTAAATCTTTTCTTTCCTTAGAAATCTCCGTCCCAAAGAGTTCTTTTTTCTTGTGTAATCTTTTGTTTGTTCTAATCTGTATAATTTGTGTGTGTGTGTGTGTGTGTGTGTGTGTGTGTGTGTGGTGTGGTGTTATTTTTGTTTGTTTGACTGTTTTCTGGTGACGCTAAGAGATTTGGGATTATATTAGATAATTCCTTTTGATGATGTTTAGAGAGCCGACTCTTCTCTTTGGGACTACATTTCCCATGGAGCAGTTCTCCCTTCTCTAGTTTCTCTGCAGTTGCCAAAGCTTCCGATTTAAGTCTCCGCCCAGTGTTGGAAGGAACTCAGGCCAGAGCACCGAGCCCTTCTCCTCTTGCCCGCTTAGGGAGAAGCCCCTTCCCAGGAGGAATCGGACCGAGAGTCCGGCGATGGGGAGCCTTTGGCTGTGTCTGTGGGCTCTGGGAGCTGTCCTCTGCAGGACCAGGGCCGAGCTCTCTGGCGAGGTGGTCAACGACAGGCCCATCATAGGTAAGAGGAGGGGGGACAGCCTACAAGTCCCCCCACCCCAGTCCCTCCCCCGACCCCGGAGTATGTGTGTGTTTGTGTGTGTGTTTTGTGTGTGTGTGTGTGTGTGTGTGTGTGTTGAACCTGCAACTGGGAAGGAACAGTTACCCTCCACAATCAGCCTCTCCCACTCTTTAATTCACCTACCAAGGTGCAGCAATGTTTGACCTTGTAGACGCAGCTGCGGATTAAAGAATAGTTTATTCCCTGTTCGCTCCCTTTGGGATCAGTCTTGGGTACCAGAATTTGGAAAGACACGATTCCTAGTTGACTCTGTAGGAGCCGGGATCATCAGATTATTCATCCTGTTGAATGGTGTCCGTGGTGGACATTGGAGAGAACAGTCTTGTGTGAGGCTTTGTGCCTGATCAGTCTCTTAAATAAGGTCATTGATCTGGAGTTGGAAGGTACTTCAGAGGTCATCTTTCCCAACTCTCTTATTTTACTGATGAGGTAAATGACACTCAGGAAGTTTGGAAATTGTTCAGGTCGTGAAAATAGCCCTTCTTTAGAGGACTTGCGTGGTACTGTTGGCTTTAGAAAATGTCAGAAATTTTCAATTTTAGTTCTTTTAATTAACATATAGGTCTTGTAGTTGCTGTGTGAAAAGTATTCAGCTACATCATTAAGGGTTTTAATACTAGCCCGGCCACTTGCTAGCTTTGTGACCTTGGGTAAGTCATTTAATTTCATAATTGAAGTTATAAATATGAGTGAAGTTATATAATTTCAATTTAAATAAATAATAATAAACTGACTGATTTATTTATCTGTAAAATGAAGAATTGGCACAGATGACCCTCAAGTTCCTGTTGTTCCAACTAAACTGGTCATTAAAAATAGGAATGTTGTGGACAAGTGTATGTGGTCAAAAATAAAGACCAAATGGAAGCTTTCTTCAAGATGCTAATACGCTAAACCCCACTGACCTTTATTTCCCCTTGGCACCCACAAAGAAGAGCTTGAGCTCTTTTTCATGGGGGCTCTTTGTGGCTTCCATGTATCTATCTGCCTATGTCCTTAGGAAAGTATCCTTCATACCCAAACATGGGAACCAAGAGTACTTCTTAGCTGTTTGAATTTAGAGGCCTAGCAGGTAAGGAAATGATGCTGGTGCAGATTGTTTTCTGACATTTTCTAAAGTCAATAATAGCATGGTACAATAGAAAATGCACTGACCCCTAGAGTCAGGAATTCAAAGCCCCCCCCCAATGATTACCATTTTCGTAATCTGGGCAAATCCCAAACTACCTGAATTTCACTTGCTTCATCTATTAAAATAAGACCAATGTGACCCTTGGAGATGATGATCCCCTGGTATTTCAGATCACAAGAGTCCAGCTTCCAAGTCTTAAGACCGATCATAGGTAGGATCATAATTTTTAAGACTAAAGGGAACTTGAGGGTCATCTGTGCCAATTCTTCATTTTACAGATAAATAAATCAGTCAATTTATTATTACTCAATGCATCAATGTTCATCTTGGTCATCAGAACCTTCATCTTCTGCTTTACTATCCTGGACATTAATTGTAATATGAGAATTCTTGGTCCTAGAATGTCCTGGCCAACCTTGGTATAGGAGCTGGCCTACTGGGACTGCTCTGGGCCATCCTGGATAGCCTGTAGAACCTTAAGAGAAAGATGTGCTCAGGATTATTGAGGGAACTTCTTGGAGATGTCAGAAGCCTCAGAACCAGAACTTGAACCTCTCCCTACTGTTCAAGCAAGCCCATAAACCCACTAGACTAAATGAGCAGAGGGGCTCAGTCCACCCTGCTTTCTCCCACTGCCTCTAACCCCTCTAGTTCAGGCTAGCCTGGCTTAGAATTTTGATCTGATCGCTAAAGACACTAGAGAGGCCTGGGAGTAGAGTATTAGGCTTGGATGATACTGATGTATTCTCTTGGTTGAAAGCACTGATTGACTTTTCAAGTAGTAGAAGCAGATCAGGAACTTTCCTGATAGAATGGATGAGGTATTGGACTTGGTGTCAGGAAAACTTGTGGCATCTCTACTTCAGATACTTATGTGATCTGTTTTACTTCTGGGAGTCAGCTTCCTCATCTGTCAAATGGTAGGTTGGATTCAGTCTGTAAGGTTCTTTCCAACTTTAAACCTATATTCTTTATATTCTTTCTCTGTGGTCAAGACAACAGTGTGGCCTTGTGCTAGTTACTATCCCTCTCAAGGCCTCAGATTTTTATACTTAGTTGAAATTGGTCTAGGTGATTTATCTGACCACTTCCATTCTTATGATTTTGTGAAGAAGAAAATTGATGGCACCGGTCAATTCTTGGTTAAATTTGGATCTCATTTCATTGAGAATTACTATTTTTTTAAGATTAGACATGAAATTTTATTCTCTGGGATTAAGTTAATCTATATAGGTGGAGGCCATTATTTGAATCCCCACACCAAGCTGAGGGAGATCAGAATATACTGCAGCAAGAGGAGAGGGACAGAATATATATAACAAGAATATACAAAACCTTAAAAATTCCCTAAACTTCCATTCTATTATTTTATATATATGCATATGTGTATATATCGCATCAAAGAGAATAATCCAAGAATTAGTTCTTAAAACTGTTGATTTCTGAAATAAGGCCCTGATTGTTTCCATAGCTTCAGATAGGCCTCCCCTTGAGTCTATTTATTTGACATACTTGAGATTTTATGTACTTAATTCTGTGAGTAAAAATATCAATGAAATTTATCTTAAAAAAACTTCATTGCTGGAGCAAAACAGGCTATTTTTGAAATAACTCTTTTTTTTTCTTTTGTAATACTTTGTAGGAATATTGGCTCAACGTAACCACATGAAAAATTTCCAAGACTTTGGAGAGTATTACATTGCTTCTTCATATCCAAAATATCTGGAGTCTGCAGGTGCAAGGGTTGTACCAGTCAGGTAGAGTTTTTCCTAACATTATACTGTCTATAGAAATTATTATGTTTTGCTTCTAAAGTTAAGGTCATCATGTAGGGGTGACTCTACTCTTGTGATTAGGACCTGTCATTTTGAGGATTTTTTAAATTCTAGTATCATATCTAATTTTGATTATGAATATGGCCTATATCTGTTAACATGAAGTTTTTTTTAGCATCTGAAAAGTGTACAAATAAGACAGAAAAAGAATAAAATGTTACCATTAAAAGAATAAACATTAAAGTTTTTTATACTAAAATTAATATTAAAAAAATTTCACTTAAAATGGAATAAAAGTTATTTAAAAACATTCCTATAAACATGTCAGAACAAAAGAATCATTCATTAAAAGAGAAGCACAGAAAATTAAATTTATTGTGTTTTTTTTAGATAAATCTTTGTAAATTTTGCCTTCTTCCTAGTCATGGCCCTTCTTGATTCATAATGATCTGAATTCAAGCTGTATGACACTGGGCAAGTCACTTACCTCTTTCTGCCTCAGTTTTTTTCATCAGTTAAAATAAGGGAGATGGACTTGTTGAACTCTAAAATATCTCCAACTCTAAATTAGGAACTCAAAAGATGAAAAGTGGCTTTGTGGTTCTATTTGACTTGGGGAGGATTAAAGGATAGTTTATCAAGGAATTCAAGAACAGTGTCACCACAAAAAGGTCTCTCTTATGTTTAATTTGCTTCAGTGGTCTATAATGTTCTAGAATGTACCAGAATATTCCATGAAAAACAGATAAAATCCTAAATTATATTCTAGGCTTATATTATATTGCATTAGTTTTATATCATATTGTGAAGATATGCTAGCCTGAGTAGAGTTAAAATGATTTCTTATTTTTGCCATTGAAAATGGAAGTAGATTTTGTTTCAAAAATTTGCAGATAGTTTTTAGAAATCTGTCAGATTTCTTCACCTCCTTATTCTGTTATCCTGAGAAATAAGTGTTCCTCATTTTACAGAATAGAAAGGCTTTAAAATAGTTTTAAAGTATAACTCTTATTACATTTCCCCATTTTTTACATTAAATATTAGAACTATGATATCATTGACAAAGCATTTTAAAAAATTGGCATATTTGCCAATTGAACCTGAGTTCAAATATGGCCTTAGACACTTAATAATTGCCTAGCTGTGTGACCTTGGGCAAGTCACTTAACCTCATTGCCTTAAATAAAAATAAAATTAATAAAAAAAATTTGATTGGCTATGTCATTACCCTAAGATAGGTACTTATTGTACCTTCATTTTTGAACATTCCTTCCAAAGATTTTTGATATATTTTGTTTAATAGCTTAGTTCAGTTTATTAGTGGTTTTATCGATGTCTTTGCTAAATATATTTTGCAAGGTCTTATGTAGGATGATTCTGAACAGAGGAGATACAATGTTCTATCCATATTTATATAGGTATGTACTTTGATATAAATATATTATTATTATATATATATACATTTTCATATACACACATATATCCTTATATATGAATGTATAAGTGTGAAAACTGGAATCTGAAAAGAAATACTTGAAGGGGAAATCCTGATTTATGACTCAGGAATCTGAAGCTTACTGGAAAGAGTGTCCACTGTTTGACTGACCCGGGCTTAGAGGGCATCTGTTATCTTTGGTGACACGTGCCCAGGATTTTCTGGAAAAAGTATCATCTCCATAAGTTTTCAAAATGTCTTCAAAATCCCATTGTTTTATAGTTTAAATATTAAACAAATAGTAATTTTAGGGTCAGCAAACATGGTAAAATTAAACAGAACAAAAGATGAATCACAAGGTAAAGAAGCTTTGAGACTACATGTCAGCTCTAGACCATGTTATATCTCTGTCTTTAGGTAAGTGTTACATTGCATGTAATGACTGTGGTATGGTTAGGATAATGTAGTGTGACATAGTTAAAATTAGCCCCCCACATAATTGTGGCTAAGCACAATCAGTTGACCTTGTGTCAGACAATTTTTTTCTCATTACTGTCATCTACACTTAACGAACTGAGAGGAAGAAGGGAAGCTACAATCTAAAGTCTCAGATAGCCACAACTTTGCTAAATAAAAAACAGAATTCTGAGTGGAAAGGCCAGGCCCAGGCCTGAAGATTGAAGATCTCATTGTCCTGGAGCCTTGTATTCTTCAAAGGGTAAAGATCCTGTATCCCAACATAGAGCCACAATATAGAGATGCTGACTTCACTAAATAATTCCCATGCAGAGCATCACAAACAGCCAGAAGACTTACTTCAGACTGATTGTGTCAGAGAGCAGAGGTAAAAGGGGAGAGATAGTTCTCAAGGTTAGAACCTGGAATTTTCAAGGAAACAAGTAAAAGAAATGACTATAAGTTTTTGAGAATTGAAGTCTAGTGAGGCAAACTTGGGAGATGTAAGAGAGGGAAGGTATTTTTGTATGGAGGGAGCAGGAGCTAAAATAGAGACCTTCCCACATATAAGACTGAGAATAGAAAAGAGCTTATACCTGGAGAGATAGTTACTGAGAGTGAGCTAGCTCTCAATCAAGGAAGGAGATCTTTTATTTGGAGTTTTGGATTGGATAGAAGTTTCTAAGGGGCTTGAAAAACTACAGCCTTGCCAAATAGAATTGGCTAGAAAATGAGAACTCCTTTAATATCTAGGTGAGGTAGGTTTGAACCTGCTGGCTCTGCTCTTAAAACCTAACAGAAGTAGAAATTCCACCCAAGAGAACTGGGAAAGATCAAGGGGCATGGTTGTTAGTGTCCATGGAAGCTGAACGACTGCCAAGATTTCCATATTTGTTAGTTATCTCCCCTGGATGTTTCTTTGTAATACTTAATGGGAAGCTTGTATGCTAGAGGGAAGGAAAGGGTCTTCTGGCAGCAATTTGCATTTTGGTCATGCAATTCAGAGAAGTGGTTGGTGACAACAACTATAAGCCATTGGTAGGCTTCATTGCTCTAAATTTAGGAATTTGCAATTTATTAATGATTAAAGACCAAAGCAAAGAGAGGGGATATAGGTGGTATGGGGAAGGGGGGAAGGAGAGGGTTGTGCTGTGTCTTATAGTATCACAAATACACTGAGAACTAATATATTAAATTCTGTGATATGCTATTAAAATAATTTCTACAATAGTTTGTTTCTGCAGAGTAGGCATTTTTATTCAAAGTAAATATGCATATACATGTATTCTATAATATATTAATATAAATATGGAAGAATACATGCAGCCTATTCACAGAATCCTGGTAGTTCAAGTTAACCCAGTTTTTATCAGAATGCCTAAATAAATATTTACAAGATTGGGCAATTTCTTCATGTGCTCAATGAATATGTACACCTACTTTCTAAGTATTAGGCAGCATGACATAGAAAAAAGAATGCAGGACTTGATGTCAGGAGAATTCTAAGTTGCAGTATATAAAAATGAATTGAAGTGACAAGAAGTTGAAGTTGGGGGGTATCAATTTGAAGATTTTTGAAATAATTCAGGTGTGAGTGATAGATCAGACTGAGAGATATAATGGAAAAAATCAAAATGATTTTGTAACAATGTAGGAGGAGCAGGAAAAATAGGTTTAGTTTGACTTTAGATTTGAGAAGACTGAAAAAATGATAGTTATTAATTACTAAGATTCTAGGAGCTATATAGAACTGGGAGATACAAATAAAAAAGGCCAATCCTGTCTTTAAGAAACTCAACATTTTGCTATGTTATATGTGGTGATGATGTTTATTTTTTGAGATTTTTTTTTATTTTTAAAGATTTATTTGAGTTTTACAATTTTTCTCCTAATCTTACCCCCCCCCCCCCCCATGGAAAGCAATCTGTAAGTCTTTATTTTGTTTCCATGTTGTACATTGATCCAAATTGAGTGTGATGAGAGAGAAATCACAGATGATGTATATTTTAACAAGGTTTAGGGTTTAGTCATTATTTCTAAGCATGGGGAATCCATATTTCATTTTACTTTTTTAATCACCTTGCAGAGAAATCACTTCTTTCTGGTGAACTTATTTCTCAGACTTCCTCTTGTTCAGGTAGCTTGTGAAGAACTGGGACTGTTGGTAGGCAAGAGATTGTCCCTGAGATGTAGTGTTATACCCATCTGGACTTCCATTTCCTTTTCTGTTCTCTGTCCTTGCTTGACCATTGCTGTTGGCCCAAATTTTTAGGAGGATCTGTATTTTTATACTCTTGTCACCAGTCCTTGGCCAACCCAATCTGGTTACTCCTTTAAATTTAGCTTGTCCTAAGAGAAAGTTTGGTCTTTGCTTTCTTTTTTAACTAGAAATCAGGGGGAAGATAGCTAAATAAAGTAGCAGAGAGTACATAATGGTTAAATTAATAGCATATGCAAATCCTATTGTAAGGCAACTTGATCTGATCTTATATGTCCAAACTCCCAACTA
This sequence comes from Macrotis lagotis, assembly GCF_037893015.1. Classification (NCBI taxonomy): domain Eukaryota; kingdom Metazoa; phylum Chordata; class Mammalia; order Peramelemorphia; family Peramelidae; genus Macrotis; species Macrotis lagotis. The sequence continues at coordinate 415,916,386 of NC_133666.1, forward strand.
TTTGGTGACTGATATGACTATCATGTAGCCATTCTGTGTTTGGTCAAAATTTCCCCCTGTATCTTTTCCCAAGATTTCATAGTCACCAAACAACCAGCTTCCTTTGTTCATCCATTATCTTTGTTCCTTTCAAACACTTTATTTCCTTTGACATACTTTATGATCCATGCTTTCCTACTCCCACAAAGGACACTCCATGTCTCTCATTCAGCACTTTTTTGCTGGCTTCTTCAGTTCCTGTAATGCTCTCTCTCCTCATCTCTAATTACTGGTTTCTCTTCTTTCCTTTTAAGACAGCTCAAACCACACTTTTGCAGGAAACCTCTCCTGGTCCTTTATAGTAGTAGAATCTTTCCTCTAATATTATTAGCTTTTATCTACTTAGTATATATCTACAAAGTTCTGTCTCCAGTTAGAATTTGAGTTTCTTGAAGATGGAGGCCACATTTTTGTCTTTCTTCATATCCCCAGCAATTATGACTAGTAAGCATTTTATTATTATTATTAATAGTAATAATAATAATAAAGTAAAATAGTTAACATTTATATGGTGCTTACTAGGCTTCAGGAATCATTATTTTATTTGATTCTCACAACCGCTCTGGGAGGTAAGTACTATTCACATTTTACAGCGGAGAAAACTAAAGCAAACAAAGATTAAGTGACTTGCCCATGGTCATATAGCACTCTATTCACTATTCTACTTAGTTGCCCTTATAAATTATTATTGGCTGCCTGAAACATTTCTGACTAGGGAAACTTTTTAATATAATATTGTGATATTGCGTATATAAAATTGCACACAGTAAATTTCCAGTGCTAATGAAAACATTCATAAAGTATCTAAGCTATTTAAAACTCTCTGAACAATGTCCTTCTGTGAGAGATAGTGAAAACTTTATTAGCCTCATGTTACAAACAGGGAAACTGAATCTTAGAGAAGTTAAATGACTTTTCTTCAATAACAAAGCTGGTAAATAGGGTTTTTGTGAAGTTATGTGGATATACACCATTCAGCAGGAAACTCCTAATGTAGAGAGTATTTCTCCAGTGTTGGTCACAACTTGTCTGTGATTTATTTGATGAGTTCTGGTGAGTTACCTGTAACAATTAAATGACTTTGCTCATGGTCACATAATTTAGTAAGTGTCATAAGCTGGATTTGAAATCAAATTTTCCTGATTCCAATCCCAGTACTCTCTCCATTGAGTAGTAAATAAAAATTTACATATACAGTATATATGTGTTTATATGTATTTTATTTTATTCATATAAATTATAATTTCATTATAAGATTATTTCACTTAGAGTATACTACTTGGATTTTTAAAAAAACATTTTATGCATGTAATTATAACAAAGTTTGAAGAAGATTTACCCTATCATTATTTTTGCCATTGTTTTCAGGTTAACACTTTCAGACGATGAATATGATAAACTCTTTCAGTCTATCAATGGGTAAGTTATGGTCTTGTATGTAACACATATACAAAGAGACACATGTGCTATATATGAAATAATTTTTGTAAAAGTACTTGCATATGTATATTATTCATATGCATATTTAGTATTTTAGCTATGATCTCCTTCCTTTAGGGTTTCTTTATTTTTTAATGTTATTTTATTTTTTCAATTGCATGTAAAGATAGTTTTCATCATTCATCTTTTTGTAAGATCTTGTGTTCCACACTTTTCTACTTTCCTCCCTTCCCTCTCTTTTCCCCATGACAGCTAGTAATCTGATAGTTTATACATGTACAATTATGCTTAACTTATATTCATACTAATCATGTTGTGAAATAAAAAGCAGAACTAAAGGGGGGGGAAAAGCCACGAGGGAAAAAAACCCATAAGACAAGTTTTAAAAAAAAAGAGAAAATGGTATGTTTTATTCTGCATTCAGACTCCATAGCTTTTAATCTGGATATGGATGAAAACATTTTCCATCATTAGTCTTTTAGAATTGTCTTTGGTCACTGAACTGCTGAGAGGAGCTAAGTCTGTCATATTTGATCATCACATAATGTTGCTATTAAGGGATACATTGTTCTAGTTCTGCTTACTTCTCTCAGCATCAGTTCAAGTAAGTCTTCCCAGGCTTTTCTGAAGTCTTCTGTGCTCATGATTTTTTAGAGAAATATAGTACTCCATCAGATTCATCTACTAGAATTTGTTCAGCCATTCCTCAATTGATGGGCAACCCCTCAATATCCAATTCTTTTCCACTACAACTGCTGCTATAAATATTTTTGTATATGTGAATCTTTTAGGGGTTCCTTTGAAGCATCATGGCGTAGAGGATAGGGATCAGGAAAATTTTATTTCAAATAACACTTCTGCCACATAATGTCAGTGTGAATCTTGGCTTACCTTTCAATGCTCTGGGCAGCCTTCAAAGGTTAAAATGTAGTGAGACAAAATTGTCCTTACCTACAATAAAGTACTGAGGCAGAGCTCTGAGCCAATGGCACTTTATTAAAGGGTCCACGATCCTCTAATGCAGTGTACCTCAGATCTTTCTCATGATTTGAGATGTCCTCTCCTTCCAGGGCTCTATTTTTATAGGAGCTGGTAGACATTCAAGAAAGGCTATCTCAAATACAGACTGATTCTATTGGTTGACATATGATGCATAGGCTAGAATAAACAAAACAATATGTCAGTAAGGTATTGAGTTGGGCAAGGCAAGAAGGATGATTGCTTACTAGGTGGTCACAAGATGAATGGGCTTCTCCTCAGGTTAGTACAAGGTATACATACTGACTAACTGGTCAAAAGATGATTATACCATTCTTTAGGTTAGTGTAACAGGAAGGGTTATGGACTGCGCAGATTTTTAATTTGATTTGTTCAGATATGTCCCCACAATGACATGCTCATTGGTCTTAAGTCTTTAAATGTGTCTTTAATGATTATATACTTATATCCCAAGATTAATATACTTATAACACCAAGAGAAATATAATTACATATTTGTGTACATATGAAGAAAAGCATCAGAATAGTTAAAGAAGAGAAAATTTACCCAATCCAAGGAGGTTCCAACATCTGACAATCTGACTGGCTGGGGAAGTTGACACACAAAACAACCTCCGGGGTCTTGGTTGGGAAAGTCCTTTTGGCAGAGCATTCTCTCTGAAGGGGGTGACTTACAAAGCTCACTTTACCAAAGAAAACCTTTATAGTGCTCACACCAAAGAGATATAGATCCAAGGGTTTACAAGACCAAAACATCCTCAGATCCTGAATACAATCACTTTCTCCAGGTGTCGTGAGGGACCAAGTACCCAGGTGTGGACCCCAAAACATGTTTGTTAGGAATGTTCCCCAGTACTACCTACCCCAGAATATGCCTTGATCAATTATACATTGGTTCAGTGTGCTCAGGAAGTTCCTACTCCTTGGGCCATGATGTCTATTAGGGAAGATCTCATCCTTCACCCCTCAGTTAGGCAGTAGATGATCCAGAGGTACAAAAATAAATTAGAGGACTTTCCACTGCAACTCTGCTGCATCGGGCTTTGTCACTGGGACAAGGAAAAATTATTAGTTCTTATTAGGTCCCATAACTGTAAAGTGCAGATTATACGATCATTTACTTTATCACTTATGTAAATGATCTTAAAATTTGCACTTCACAGTTTTGGGATCTAATAGTTAGTAATCATTACCCCTATGGAATCATATAACATTGATTGATACTGTTTGTAATAGAGAGAAAATCCAAATGAATTATTTCAGAAATCATAGGTCTAGTCACTATCCTTATGGTAGAGCAGTTTAAACATATGGTAGAGCAGTTTAAACATGTCTTTTTCTTGCTTTGGAGAGTTCTCAGAAGAACATAATGATACTTCTTTTTAGCTGGGTTGTAAAGCCAGCACATTGTAGACTTGGAAATGCAAGATAAACTCCACAGAGGCTGATTTTTTTTTATTTTAGATACTGTATATTTAACTACAGTATCAGACAACATTATTCAGATGTAATTGAGGGAAAAATGTGTAAACAATTTGCCAATTATTCTAATCTATACAAACATAGCTCTTTGTTAATAATTTATACTGTTCCTATAGCAATATAATATTTTAAAGAACCAATTAAAGCAAGATATGAGACTGTATTTGAAAGAATAAGAGCATGTATAAGAGACTGCCATCTTTCATTAAACTTAACTGCTAACAATAAGAATTTAAATTTTGACTTTCTGTTTCATGAGAAAATGTTTTCACACTTTTTATCTATATAGAGAGCTTTCAGGCTTTGAAAAGTACTTAACCTACTATTTATCCAGGCCTCTTAGTGACATATTTGTGGCTAAAATATTTAAAACCTCACAGATTTTCTCTTGGTATCTGTATCGCTTAAAAATCATTGATAATATAACTTCCTTTTATTGGTGTTCATCTCCTATTATTTATCTAGTTCCTCTTAAGAGATCTGCCTTGCCATTCTGAGGGAAGACCTCAAATGATTATTTTCTATTCCTATTTATTAATGAGTTAATTTCCTTTCCCCCCTTCCTTTATCAAAACTCATTTATAATTGGATCATTTTTTGTTTTACTATGCTCTGTAACTTTCTAATATGCTGAAGGCAGACTTTCCTTAAAGGGACATGATTTTTTTTTTAGGTTCTTCAAGGCAAACAGGGTTAAGTGGCTTGTCCAAGGCCACACAGCTAGATAATTATTAAGTGTCTGAGACCAGATTTGAACCCAAGGTACTCCTGACTCCAGGGCCAGTCCTCCATCCACTACATGACCTAGCCACCCTGGGACATGATTTTCTAAAGATTCTTTGCATTTGAATTAAGTTGTTTTTCACCTGGAAGGGATCTGAATAGGTTCAGGATTTTACCTTCATAGATCCTATATTGCTTCCTCACAATATCATTCAGGAATGGTAAGGAATGGAAGTCGGTCATATTCCCCACTATTCTTTTTCTTGGATTTATACTATTCCTTTCCCCTTTGCTACTTAAGTATGAGTAATGAGGGCAGGAACTTATAGTTAGGGATTTATCTGATTTTTTTCTCCTATCAACTATTGTCTGTGGCATATGAGCATGACTGGAGTACATAGACATTAGGAATATGGGACTAAAAATTTAGAGATATTAAGAGAACTTAGAGCACACTCTTATTTTATAAATCAAGACATTAAGGTTAGAAAATCGACTTGCCCAAAAGTTTACGAGTTTGAACCAAGTGGGTAGCTGGTGGTACAGGGGATAGAGCACCAGCCCTGGAGTCAGGAGGACCTGATTCAAATCTGATCTCAGACACTTAATAAATTACATAGCTGTGTAATTACATAGCTTTGGCAAGTCACTTAACCCCATTTTCTTCCAAAAGCCAAAAGAAAAAAAAAGAATTTGAACCAAACCCATACCAAATTCAGTGCTATAGAAGATAAAATTATAAGTCCTAAATATATATTTTTTAGGTTTTTTTGCAAGGCAAATGGGGTTAAGTGGCTTGCTTAAGGCCACACAGCTAGGTAATTATTAAGTGTCTGAGGCTGGATTTGAACTCAGGTACTCCTGACTCCAGGGCTGGTGCTCTATCCACTATACCACTAAGCTGCCCCCTCTAAATATTTTTTGATATGGACAATGTGAAAATCAAATGTAATTAATAATACAAAAAATTTGGGCCAAATTCTGCCTCCTATATTTATTAGCTGTTTGACCTTGGGAAACTTATTTAACTTCTCTAAAATTACTTAACTTATCTGTAAAATAAGGATGTTGTACTCAGTGACTCCCAAGACTTCTTCTCATTCTAAATTTATGATCCTATGTTTCCTTTCATGTCTTTAAAACAGAATTTGTTTTTTTTTTTCTTTTTTGCAAGGCAGTGGAGTTAAGTAACTTGCCCAAGGTCACATAGTTAAGTAATTATTAAGTGTCTGAATCTGGATTTGGACTCAGGTCTTCCTGACTCCAGGGTTGGTGTTCTATCCACTGCACCTCTCAACAGAATTCTTTAGTGTCTACTTGGTCTGAACTTTTTATCTTCTGAATGCCTTGTTGCTGAAATTTCACATTTCTTTTTTTTCTTGTTTTAATCTTTTTTTAAAATTTCATTTCTTTTAAAACAACTTTTTAATAATTTGTAGATTAAGGTGACCATAATTCACACATGTATATTATATGTATATGCTCAATAGTTTTTCAGATTTTGCAACTAGAAAACTATCAGATAAGCCTCAAAAGGTAAGTTAAAGGAAGAGTTAGTTTTTCAACATTGTACCTACATTTATAATAAATGTTGTTTATACTTCTGACAGATGTCCCTCAAGTTAGTATTGCCTCAAAAATAATTTATTGCAGATATTAGCTGCAATGAGCCCTTTTGATTCCCAATTCTAGATTTGTATCTTAATTTAGCTTGATGCATACTTCATGATTTTCAAAAATGAAAACTATTGTGAATTTTCTTTTAAAAAAATATTTGTCACATATCTGAGAGCGAGATAGAAGTTGCCGTGAATTTAAATAAAATGGTGTCCAATAAAAGGGGACACGATAATAATCACTTGATTTTTTTTGCGTGAACATCAAGAGAGGAAGAGATCCCAGATGACCCCTGAACTAGTGCTGGGAACAGGAATGGGTGCCATCTGGAGGATCTGTTACCCATTACACACATTGTGAGTAATAGATCTAGGGCTGGAAAGGAGCAAGGTGAGTATTGAGTGAAGAAATTCCAGAAACTTAACTCTATATTTCTAAGCAGAAGAAAAGATTGGCGACTTTATTCTAATCTTTAGCCCAGTACATAAGCCTGCAGTTGAAAAACCAATTCTAAAGACCAACACCAGCTTTGAACTTGCAGAACCTCCTAAAAGGCTAGTAGTGTTAGAGTCCAGCAACAGTCTACTGAAACTGATCTACACACAAGCCAACAGATCCAAGTGTGGGTCAGTAAGTTGTTTGGCTCAATGTGGACAGTGAACAAACCTCCCCCTGGGTCACATCATTTTGGAGGCATTGAAAACTTTCATTTGCCAGATTGAGCTATGAAAGCAACAATTCAGGCCAGACACCTTCTCCTTCAGATGTGAGCCGAGATCAAAACGAACAAAGTTTAAAGTAAAGAAGTAAGATGGAAAAAGTGAGCTAGCAAAAGAACTTTATTATAAAGAGCATCTATGGTGACAGAAAAGCTCAAAATATTAACAGAGAAACTGATGACTTGGAAATGTCCTCAATCAAAGCTTTAAAGAAAAATGCAGATTGGAAACAAAATTAACAAGAATTAGGGGAAAAGAAGATTTTAAAAAACAAAAAGTGGTAGAGAGAAAAATGGGAAAAGAAATAAGAACTTGGTAAAAGATATAAAATGTTAGCTGAAGAAAATAACTCCATAAAAATTAGAATTGACTAAATGGAAACTAAGGACTCCATGAGATATCAGGAAATAAAAAAAACAAGTTAGAAGGCTAAAAAAATTGAAGAAAATATGAAATATCTCATCAAAAAAACTAAACTGGAAAATAGATTGAGAGACAATGTAAGAATCATTAGACTAACTTAAATCCACAAACAAGAAAAGAGCATACCTATCATATTTCAGTAAATTACAAAGGAAAACTATCCAGATATATTTGAACCATAAGGTAAAGCAGAAATTTGAAAGAATCCATTGGTTACCTCCTGAAAGAAAGTCCAAAATAAACATTCCCAGGAATATTGAAGCCAAAACCCAGAATTCTCAAGTCAAGTAGAAAATACCTCATACATCCAAAAAGAAGGAATTCAAGTACTGTGAGGTCAAAGTCAGCATCATACAAGATTTAGGAGGCACTGTCATTAAGGAAGAGAGAACTCAGCATATAGTTTTCTGAAAGTCAAATGATCTAGGATTATAATCTAGAATTACCTACCCAGCAAGATTGTTTATAATCCTGTAAGGGAGGGGAAGATGGATATTTAATGAATTAGAGGATTTTCAAGAATTTCTGATGAAAAGATAAGTGCTGAATAGAAAAAAAAATACTTTTAAACACTAGACTCAAGTGAAAACATTAAACAGGTATATGTAAGAAATCATGAGGGTCTCACAAAGGTTAAACTGTTTACATTATTATATAGGGACATAATATACATTACTTCTCAGAACTATATTATCACTAGGAGACTTAGAGGGAATCTAATTAGAAAGAATGTGTGAATGTGATTTGGTTATGTTTGAATGATCTCATGAAAGAACTGAAAAAAATTACCTCATTTGTCTTAAAGTTTCTGGACTTTTAAATATTCTTTTTTTTTTAAATTTAATGTTATTTAAGGCAATGGGGTTAACTGACTTGCCCAAGGTCACACAACTAGGCAATTATTGTTTGAGGCTGGATTTGAACTCAGGTCCTCCTGACTCCAGGGCAGTGGTCCTTCCACTGTGCCACTTAGCTGCCCCCCCCCCCTTAGATTTTCACACTTTTCTAATTCTGAATTGTGGTCCACTTCTATGAATGTGTTTATTATCCCTGCCACTTTTTTTTAATCAAAGTATTTAAAAGACTGAATCTAAAGCAACTTTCAGAGATAAAAGCTTGGATATATAATTGTAGCCCCTCAAATGAATTTTTTTTAATATTCAAAGGTTTTTTATATTAAAAGGTGATGTGATATGGTAGATGGAGATCTGAATTTGGAGTGGAGTGAATAATACTTGGATTTGAGTTCTAGCTCAGATACTGTGTATATGAGTGACATAATATATCACTTAATCTCTCTGAGTCTCAGTTTCCTAATCTATAAAATGAAGAGGTTGGATTTGATGAATTTTTTTTGAATTTGATGAATTCTAAAGTTGCTTTCAGCTCAACAACTTTAAAAAGAAAAGAAATAAAATGCTGTTGTTTCTGAATAAGAACTTACTTGTAATTATAAGCTTTTTAAATAGCACTGTCTTCACCTCCATATGTTTAGCTTTATTACACATTTTACTTATAAATAAATTGTCTATTTTCTGTGAGAAAAAACCAACAAATATTTGATATTGTGTTTCAGGATACTTTTACCTGGTGGAGCTGTCAGTCTTCGGTCTTCAAGATATAGCTCTATAGCCAAATTGTTTTATAACAAAGCTTTGATGGTAATCTTCAACTGTTCTTTCATTCCCAGATTATAATAGTCCCAATCCTTCTTTACCTCCCCCTCCTCTACCCTCCCATTGGTCTTCCTGCCTCTTGTATTTCATATTATCTCCTTTTCTCATAGCCAGATATCTGTTCAAAATTATGCTTTGATCATTCTGCTTCTACTAAAATACTCACTACTATTGCTATCTGAATTCATTTCAAATTCCTAAGCCTTAACATTCAGGTTTTTTTATATCTGACCCCAGCTTCCCTTTCCAGCTTTAGCTTCCATTATTTCTATAAATCCCATGCTCTAGCAAAACAAACTTGCTTGTCCTTGATTGAACTTCATGTACATTCTCAGTGTATTTTCTCGTGCAGTTGTTTTCTGTAATAGAAATGCATTCCTTTTATCCCTCATCTCTTTCTAACCAAATCCTAGCCATGCTGTAAAGTTCAGCTCAATTTTTACTTCTTTTGTGAAGTCCTTTATCATTCATGTAATTTCTTCCTTTTCTAACCTATAGCATTCTATTTGGATTGCTCATGGAATGCTTACCTTTTCCTGACCAAAATTGTATACCTTTCTCATTTCCTTTATTAGTTGCCCTAGGGTCCTGAATTATTATTTTTTCTTTTGTAATCAAGATTTTATTAGCTCATTTGGTCATCAGTGCATAGACACTATGAATAAATTGTACATTTAAAAATGCTAGAAAAGTCTAAAAATTATGTAGTTGCAATCTTTTTCTAAACTGTTATTCCAGTGACTTTTCTTACATGCTATCTGAATGAGACAGTAATTTTTTTTTGTAAATGAATATGCTTTTGTAGTCATTTAGAAAAATGATCTAGAGATCTTTGGGAGTTTAAGAAATCCTTATTTACAGGAGGGAAGTAGTATGTCTACCACAATATGATTACTACAATAGATTCCAACTTTTTTCAAATGTGAGGACTTCTTTTTTAGCATTGCAAAATTTTTAAAATGTTCTTGTTGATATTAATTGTGGTACTGGTAGGCAATTCTCCCTAAAAAGAAGTCATCAAATACCAGGATCCTTAATATAGATAAGATATTTGATCTTTTTCAAAGCAAGTTTCCACCAATTCTGTATTTAATAAAACTACACTCATTATAAACATGTTCCAGTCTTTTACAGTACATTAACAAAGTTACCAGAAAAAAAAATTATACCACTATTACCAAAGATGACAATGTCACTGATAGCACACAATTTTGAAAAGGAGATCCAACACCAGGGAGCCATTTTATTTAGGAAGCAATTGTACTGAAAGACAAGATGGATACAGATTAATCAGAATAAGATCTTTAAAATTCATGGTCACAATTCCAAATTACTATCTCTGCTTCATTTAATTTGATGTAAGAACTGCCTATGGAATGTTAAGTTTATGCACAAGACATGAAACACCTTCCAAAATCAACAGACTATTAATTTCTGGTTGTATTAAAACAAATAAACAAAAACCAAACTGACAATCAGCACATGATCTCACCTTTTTAAATAGGACTCTAAATAAAGCCACTTTAGATTGGCTTCACTTATTTAAATGTTTTAAAAAATTAATATGATGAGGTGGGACTGCCTCCTTCTTAAAAATGTGTTTCTAGAGAGCTACTAAAAAATTGGCATTTACAAAATAGTTGATAAAAATATTCCTCTGAATTGTACAAGAAGGGAGGTTACAGGGACAATTGTTAAGATTTTTATAAGATGTTATTCAGATTTGGTTTCTTTCTCTCCTGCTGAATCAGAGGCTGGAACCTCTTCATTTTTCGTTTCTCCATTTTCTGCAGGGAAATCATCTTTATTCTTTTCTTGGTTGGTAGCTTCTGCTTGTTTTCTGTTTGCTCCTTTTTTCCCTTTTGTGTGAACTTTTTTGTCCTCAGATTTATCCTTTCCAGCTGTCTTTTTGGGTTTTGGTTCTACCTTTGCCCGACCTCCTCTTGGGCTCCTCCCTTACATCCCCTTCTGCGGAGTTGACCTTCCTCTTAGGCATCTTGGCTGCGTGTGTGGATCAGCTCCCTCTCCCCAGAGATGGGTGATCACCTGGGCAAGCTGGATCACCTGGGCAAGCCAGGGGTCTGGGGTCGGAGGGAGAGGGCCGGGCAGCGGGAGCTTCTACTGCAGCAACTTCCAGGGCCTGGATCTTGAATTATTTTTATACATATCTATCTCATTTAGCCCTTTGCATGTTTTAGAGTCTCAGTAATTTATTGAATGAATATTCTGAATTTTCACAAAATTTAAAATGTAGTAGGAAAAAATAACTATTTAAAGGAACCCTATCAATAATCATTTAGTAAAGTAAATACTTAACTTTGATTTTTCACTTGTAAATTTAGATTTATATACAATAAAACTTTCATTAACTGGCTTTCAAGTAATTTTTTTTAATGAAAGACCCAAAGACTTGTGATCTTACATGTAAAATATGCTTATGTATATTTTGACTTTTGACTAGTGATTCCCAACCTTTTCAAATATGAAGATCTCTTTTTTGATTGTAAATATATTTGTGGATCCCTATATGGTATTAGTAGTATTTATTTCTACTGATTGCTAAATGCAACATCATTTTTAAATGATTTGTACTTTACTGCGAATAATAACAACTAAGTGACACCTGAAAAATAATAATATACATATACTGTAACATATTGGTTATTCTAGAGAAGATAAATTTACTGTCTTTTTTTTTCTTTTTTGGACTGTGGACCATTTATTTCCATAATCACAGTCAAACCCTGCTTTTTTTCTCCCCTCCCCCCACTCCAGTTTCTATAGAGGTGACATGTGCATAGTCCTGAGCTCAGTGTAGGGCAGGTAACAATGGAAAGTGAATGGTGGCATGTAGCGGGCACCCTTGTACCCAACCCCACAGAAAAGTTGAACCTAAGGAATAAACCAGAATCAACTCACTCCCTCAAATAGCTTGAATTAATCCCCCTACTCAAAACAAATTTACTGTCTTATACTAAATCCTAACCTTTGTAGCTCCTTAGAGGTCCATGGATTGAAGATTGCAATGTAAGCTTTAGACAAAAGATAAGCTTTAGACAAAAGATAAACTTTAGACATCATGGAAGAAATGTTTTGTTGCCATTGAGGTCAGTACATAAACTTAGTTCTTTTTTCCTTCTCTACATAAAGGCTAATAAAAAAGGAGATTATTTTCCCATTTGGGGAACATGCCTTGGATTTGAAGAACTTACTGTCTTGACAAGTGGGGAACTATTACTAACTTCGACCAAGACTGAGGGAATTGCTTTGCCTTTGAACTTTACTGAAGGTAGGTTTTTTGCTAAAATTATTAAGCAAAACTTATCACAGCTCTCCTTTTTAAAACTCTCTCTCTGATCACAACATGCTATCTGAATGAGGTAGTAAATTTTTTTTTTGTAAATGGGTATGTTTTTGTAGTCCTTTAGAAAAATGATCTAGAGGTCTTTGTGAGTTTAAGAAATCCTTATTTGCAGGAGGAAAGTAGTATGTCTACCACAATATGATTACTACAATAGATTCCAACTTTTTTCAAATGTGAGGACTTCTTTTTTAGCATTGCAAAATTTTTTAAATGTTCTTGTTGATATTAATTGTGGTACTGGTTTTTATTGGGTAAAGGAATCAATGATAAGAAACTCCTGTGGATTTATTAATACTTTAAAATGATTTTGTATTTTATTAATCACACTTTCATTTTTGAAACATAATAATACATATAAGCTTGAAATATTTTTATTCATGAGTATATTTCCTTTTTTATACTGAATAATTCAGTGAGAACAGTTTTTTAAGTTTTTTCTTTATTATTTTTCTTTATTAGTTTTTCCAAAAACATGTATATGGTAGTTTTCACCAATCATCTTTTATAAGGTTTTGAGTTTTGCATTTTCTCACTGCCTCCCTTCCCTTGACAAAAAGCAATCCAATATAGACTCTACATTGTGTAATTATGCTAAATATAGATCCATATTAATCATGTTGTGAAAGAAGAATCAAATTCAAACCGAAGGGAAAAAATAGAGAGAAAATAACAACTAATATTAATAAAATATAAGATAACTTTTAAAAATTGAAAAATAGTAAACTTTGTTCTGCATTAAAACTCCACAGTTCCTTCTCAGGATATGGGTGGTATGTTCCATCATGAGTCTTTTAGATTTGATAATTGTACTGCTGAAATAAACAAGGCCATCATACTTGATCATCACACAGTCTTGTTAGTGTGTATAATGTTCTTTTGGTTCTGCTCATTTCACCCAGGATCAGTTCATATAACTCTTTACAGGCTTTTTGAAGTCTCATACCTCATGATTTCTTTTGGAACAATAGTTTTCATCACATTCATAAACTGCAGTTTATTCAGCCATTCTCTAATTGATAGGCAACCCCTTAATTTCCAATTCTTTGCCACCACAAAAAGAACTGCTTTGTATATTTTTTGTAAAGTGAATTTTTTTACCCTTTTTCATGATCTTTTTGGGACACAGACCAAGTAGTGGTATTTCTGGATCAAAGGTTATTATTGCCCTTTGGGCATAATTCCAAATTGCTTTCCAGAGAAATTGGATTGGTTTACCACTCCACCAACAATGCATTAGTGTCCCAGTTTTCCCATATTCCCTCTAACATTGATCATTTCCCTTTTTTAGTCATATTGGCCAATTTGATAGGTGTGAGGTGGTACCTCAGAATTGTTTTAATTTGCATTTCCCTAATCAAAAATGATTTAGAGCAATTTTTCATATAGCTATAGATAGCTTTTATTTTTGTATATGGTTATTTGTGTGCCAGTATAGTTGAATGAATGATCTATGTATCTTTATCAGTCTTTCATGACTGTGAATGTATAGAATATGAAAGAGATTGGGATCTGGAAGGAGGGCTGTGATAATTGATGCTCACTGAAAATTTATCTAGTCTCTTCCTATATTGCATTTATTGCATATTTATTGCATCTGTTATATAGTAAGTAGCTTCTTTTGGTTATTCTTGGGGAAAATAATTGAGAAATTTGACCTAGATGACTTTTGATATCTCCCTGGCTCTAAATCTATGGTCCTATCACCCCTCTGAAATAATTTCTTGACAGCTAGGTTTTTCTCTTGGTATAAACTAATATGAGTTTTCTGAGAAAACTTCTACTCAGAAATTAGATATTGGTGAAGATATTAAATGTAGCTAGGATTTAATTAAATTTCCCTGATAATTTTATTTCACTTTGAGGGTGATTTATTTTTTTCTTACTTTTAAAAATAGACTATTTCTTTTGAGTCCTATAACAACTTTATGAGGTAGGAATTCCAAGCATTATTATTTCATTTTGTAGATGAGGAAACTCAGGCTGAAGAAAGGTAAGTGACTTGCCTAAGATCACACCACTAGCACACTTTGAACCTGGGCCTGTCAGAATCTAAGACCCATTTATTCTCTATCTATTACCCTATGATTCTCTCCTTCAATTAGATTTTTTTATGTGACACATTTTGTCTTTGATTTGAAATATCTGAATATTGACATTTAGTCAATAATTTATTCATATTGACCATACTACAATAATACTGTCTTTGGATTGAACATGGTTGACACTGGTGATATTTATTTGTTTATTTATCTTTTTTCTTTTTTAATTTCAGCTGTAACCGAAAGTAGGATGTTCCAGAATTTCTCTAAAGACTTGTTAGAGGCATTTGCAACAAAACCTCTAACTTCAAATTTTCATAAGATGAGCCTTTCCTTGAAGGTACTCTAATTTTTTTAAAGAATAAAGTTAATGTGTTTAGTCTCAACTATAGAAAAAACAAATTGCAATTTAAAAAAATCTTTCTTCCATAGAATTTTACTAAGAATAAGGAGCTAAGTGAGTTTTACAAGGTTTTATCTACAAATACATGTGATGGCATTGAATTTATCTCTACAATGGAAGGTATGTACTTGCATTTTATTTCCCTTTATTGAACATGTTAATACATATATTTTATTTTCCTTACTATTCTTTATAGTCATAGAACATTATTTTATGTCATAGCTATTTAAATTTTTTAAGAATAGACTTTTCACTTTTAGGATTGCAGAGAAAGTGAGAGATGAGGTTAAATCCTGTCTTGGGATCAGGGAAGTGATTATATTTGTTATCCCTTTCATTGTCTATCTATTTATAGTCACTTACTTGATTCAGTCTTTAGAAGGAATAGTGAGTGTACTTAGAGAGAGAGAGAGAGAGAGAGAGAGAGTAGAGAGAGAGAAGAATAAAGACTAAGAGTGGATAGAGAAAGAAAATAGCAATGATAAAGGGATAAAAATGTAGTTTTAGCATATATGTCTCTGGATACATGCCAGGTGAAGAAAAAGCATGAGTAGAGTAGAGGAAAATGGCATTGGAAGCAGGGACATCTCTGTTAGTTTAAGAATGTAATACATACCCTTTAATAATATATGATTTATTTATAAACTTAACATGAAAGCCTATTTGATACCTCATTTTAGAGTGGAGGAAACTGGATTCTCAAAGATGATATTAGTGAAAGGTAAGTTCTGGCAGGCTTACCGTTTGCATAGGCTTCACATACAGGCCAAGTGATGGACTAAATTTCTGTTTTACTAGTATTAGCCTTTGGAAAAACTCATTGTTGGAAGGTTTATTACCATGGGAGAAGAACCATCATTGGGGGTGAGTCAGTAGAGGGAGTAATTATGTTAAGAAAATCTGTTACGTATTGAAGTATCTACAGGAGGAGAGAAGACATATTAGAGAGCTATTAAGTTAGGATTAACTATAGATGGGGAAGGTGAGAGGGATAGGTGAGAGAATGAGGAATCAGGGATGACTCCCAGGTTGTGAATCTGGTTGATAGGGAGGATAGTCCTTTTGACAATAATAAGAAACTGTAGGAAGAGGAGAAAATAATGAGTTCAGTTTTATTTTTTGGCAAGGTAATAGGGTTAAGTGACTTGCCCAAGTCACACATTATTAAGTGTCTTAAGGCCAAATTTGAGTTCAGGACCTCCTGACTCCAGGACCAGTGCTTTATCTACTGTACCACCTACTACCCTTGAGTTCAGTTTTGAAAAATAAACTGATTTTAAGATATCTCTAGGATATCTAGAGTTCAACAGGAATTCTCCCCACCCCCATACCCCATGTAATTGTATCTATTTCTATCCATATTTTATATATATATATATATATCCCCAGCTAATATCATTAAGCTATGATAAGCCATTTAGAAAGAAGTTACCAAGATTATCTAGTCCAGTGCCTTGCAAGTAAGAGATGCTTAGATGCTTAGTAAAATTTGTTGCTTTGATTTGATTTGAGGAAATTATATTTTTAGTGCTAGAAAGAAATTTAGGAGAAGAGTTATATGTACTTTATTTCTATATAAGTAGATTAAAAGGTACAAAGTAGTGCAGAGAAATAGAATATGTTTGTGTGGATTCAATGAACAGGATTAGCTCTCGAATACTAAGATGTAATCTAACAATTAGACTTTATTTGTTCTCTGCTTATCAGTAAAGGAGCACCACACTATATTATGAAAAATTTCATTTAGAGAAAATGTTTTATTGATAATTTCAGGTACCCTTTTATTTAACTGAAACCCTCAAGATGTTCTATATTAGATAATTGCAGTCATTCTATTTTATGTTTTAAAGTTTTCAACACTTTGAACGTTCCATTAAGTCATTGATGGGCCTATTGTCTCCCATTACTTCAGTAGACTGTTCTGTGAATTTTTGTAGTCATAAAAATTTATCACTTGGTAACCAAGAAATTACAGTAATGAACCACTACAAACTTTACTAAGATGACCTTCAGAGGGCAGATAGACCATTTGTCTCTAAGCTTGAACTTGAAAGCCTTTCAAACCTGGCAAACCCCAGCATTTACATTCCACTGAAATAGCCTTCTGGCAGACAAAAACCACCTCCATATTACCAAGAAGCATTGATTGGATTAGAACTTTATTGTAGGTATATGAAAAATAATGACTTCATAAACAGATTAAATTTAAACTAATGTACATGGTGTCTTAATGCATTCTCATTATCAATTGTGTGATTCCCCCCCCCACTTTAAATCTAGCATATGACTACCCCATTTATGGTGTCCAGTGGCATCCAGAGAAGAGTGCTTTCGAATGGGCCAATTTAGATGGTTTAGTTCATTCTCCACAAGCTATTGAAAGTTCATTTTACATGGCACAATTCTTTGTAAATGAAGGTAAGAAAAATTAGTTTTGTGATTCACATTTATGGAGGCTCATTTTAGGTAAAATTAGGAATGTGCTTCATCTAGCTCAGACTAGCTTGTGAGAGCTGATTGTTAAATTTTCAGAGTAAGTCTTTATATCTGGGAAATTGGCCAAAGCTACAAATCAGGTCTTGATGTATTCTTTTTGGATTGTCTAGATTTAAGGAAATAATGTTTGTAATGCCGATTAAAGTTAAAAGCACTTCATGTGTGCATTTTCTTTTTGGAGAGCTAGCCATTAAACATTTACCAGTACCACTGGTTCAAATACTTACTTGTAAAAAATGCAGATGTTTCATAAATGACATGGGTGAAAAAAATCTAGAGAAACTGAAGTCCTATATTTGAAGAGAGGACCTGCTAATAAAAATAGGAAAAGTAAATGTTGTTTAATGGATACTTACAGGATAGATTAGTTTACTTGGTCTTCATGTTACATTCTTACTTGATAAGAGGACTAAAAGACTTGCTACACTCTTGTGATTTTCTCATGTCAACTTACTTACTAATGAGAGTAAAACTTGATCTAGAGCCAACAGAAATCAATAGATAAGAGGAAAATAAGGAACTCTTTTATTGAAAAAAATGAACAAAATACATATTTTTTTTCCCCAGTTGAGAGAAGTGATATGCTTGACAGCATACTGGTAGATGTTTAATAAATGCCTTTGGGAAAAAAATATACTCATGACAGCTTCAAAATTTAATCAATTTTAATATTTAACATTTAACTTTAACTTCCTTAGTTAGGTCTAAGCAATCAATTAAATAATAATTTAAACCCTGATTCTTAGTGTTTGCTGATTTCCAAAGTACAAAACTTACACTGAAAATTTAACAATTGTCTCTCTTAAGCTGGTTTGAACAAGTGCCAGCATATTTCTGTATATGCTAATTGTTATTTTCTTGTAATGATAGCACAAGAAACATAATGGGATAAGATAACTTTTTAAAGTGATATTAGTCATTGACATGGTCTCTTTATATATATTTCTTTTTTATATATCTTTAGCTCGAAAAAGTCGTCACCATTTTGCAAATAAAGATGAAGAAGCTAAAGCTTTGATTTATAATTATGTGCCTGTTTACACTGGAAATAAGTCTATATTTCAGCAATGCTATTTTTTTGATTGAATGTCTTTGGAAAATTTTGTTAGAACCACAGTGATTTGTTAATGGAGTCATTAAACTATTTTTATTTGTGTCAATGGCAGTAAGGAAACCCTGTCATTTTTTTAGTTGCATACTTTGTTCTGTTTCTGCTCTTGTAGACTTTCTCTCTTTGTCTTTGTAGACTTTCCACTCAATGAAATGAGGCTTCTAGTTCCTACTTTAGCAGAAGTAAAATTCCATTATATTTAAAGAGATGGCAATATTCTCCTTGCTTTCTGCAAATAGGAAGAAAAAAATAATAATTGGCTTGTTGAAAATGTAGGAAAGGATTTTTAATCTCATGAAGAAGAAATACTGTAAAATTTACACACGTAATTTAATATCATCTGTGCAAGATAATTTACACTTTAAAAATATTAATCTTTCTGCAAAGAATAGTAATTGCCAAGTTATTGGCAAGGTCACATTTTTTATTTTTTTAATCTTGAGACTTAAGCAAAATGGAAGGAAATTTAAATTAGTCAAGTGAACACCTCATAATCATTATTGACTATATCAAACTTTTTAGAATGATTTTAGATGAGATGCTGTGCATTTGATATAAGACCTTTGACTGAATGCCATGTTTCCTATTGAGAGGATAAGGCCCAGAACTTACAAGTTAATAGATGACCTAAACGTTTTTTGAGGGGAGGCAATTAGAATTAAGGGAGTTGACCAGGGTTACACAGCTAGTAAGTATCTGAGGGTAGATTTGAACTCAGATCCTCCTGACTTCAGGGTTAGTGCTCTATCCATAGCACCAGCTAGGGCTCCTGATGACTTAGGCTTTTTTTTTGCCCCTTTTAAAAAAAATTTAATTTAATATTTTATTTTCTCCCCAATTGCGTATAAAAAGAATTTTACAGTTCTTTTTTTTAAATTATCCTATTCCTTTCCTTCCTCAGTCTTCTCACTGAAATGGCAAACATTTTGACATAGGTTATACAAGTGTAGTCATGCAAAACACATTTCCATGTCAGGATGACTTAGACTTTTATTTATTTATTTTTTTGTTTTTTTTAGATTTTTTGCAAGGCAAATGGGGTTAAATGGCTTGCCCAAGGCCACATAGCTAGGTAATTATTAAGTGTCTGAGACTGGATTTGAACCCAGGTATTCCTGACTCCAAAGCTGGTGCTTTATCCACTATCCCACCTAGCTGCCCTGACTTAGACTTTTAAATAGTACAGCTGAGCCAGCATACTACCTGGGAAATCATGAATGTTGTTTTCCATCAACACATTACAGTACAGCTAATAAAAATCAAGAAACAGCCATTGTGACAGCAAATCAAAAAATCATAAATCATTGCAGATTTCTTGAAATTATCATTTGAACTTCTTGTAGGGTCAGACTAATGATTTTTGTTAGTATTTGAGAAACAATGAACAAATACACGAATTCAAGTTGTGGGATTATAATTAGAGTGATTGAGGAAATCTTAGTGTCCTTTTTTCACATTTGTAGCAAGTATAATCATTCATTATAGTTGTAATATTTTACCTTCTTGTGACCAATGAGATTTCTTCCAATGACATTAGGCTTTATGGAGAATCAAGCCATTATGGAGAAAGCCATATTCTTCTTGCTTTCTGCAAATTAGTAAAAAAAAAAAAGTGGTTTAACCAAAATGTAGAAAAGGATTTTTATTCACTTGAACAAAGAAGAAATTATGTAAAATGTTATAGGTGATTAATGTCATTTAAGTAAAATGATTCGAGTTTTAAATATAATTGATTTATGTCTAGTCTAATGGAGTATTAGTGTTTATCAATGTATGTATCATAATAGGTTTTAATATGCAAACTGACATTTAGTATTTCTTTTAAAGAACCTAGGTTCAATTAAATTATTTTTTCATTAAGACAACTACACAATGCACCAGATCTTCCCTAAAAAAATAAATCATTATTCTTCATATAAGAAGTATATCTCTAGTCAAATACTTTAATTCATGTTGCTGCTAATATTTCTTCATTTTTTTGGATCATAATGTATTTATATTAATGATGGTGATCTGATAAGTGTCTTAGAGATTATTTAAAATGGAAACAGAATATCATTGAAATTTTTATGATTAAAAAGCCTGAGAAGACACTGACCATATAATTTGTCATCTGGTCTCACTGAAAGAGGGTTAATATGAAATGCAGCTATTTGAAGCTATTTGCAGCTATTTAATACTCACCTCCATTCTTTGTTAAAATTAAACCTCTTCCAACTTCTGTCAAATTCTAAGTCTTATAATATAGCTCTTCTTCTTACCTTAATAAAGTAGTAAATTAAAAGACATATTAATGTTTCTCACCAGTATTTAGGGTTAGTGAGATATTTCTGGGAGCCAAACTTGTTTGTCCTTTTTAAAAATCATTTATAAAAAGATATTAAAAATCCAACTGAATAGGTGAACTGTGAATTCTTTTTTTTTTTAAAGGGGAGTTTAAACAAGAAAAATGAGAAACAGAACTAGCTATTACACTAAATTGAAATAATCAGTAAGTTAACTTCTTTGGTGTTTTACTCTCCCAGTCTATAATATGGTAATAAGGATTTCCTAATCTGGTAACCTTGTGGCGAGATTATGAAAATCATCCTATCTGCCTCCCCAATTCTACCCTTCCTCTAAGTCTCACTTCTCTTTGAACATTCCAGACACAACAGTAATCTCTCCCTCTCAATCCATTTTTTTTCTGCTTCTCATTTGTAATTTACCAAATGAGCCATTCTTCATTGCTTTACTTTCTGAGTTGATTTGACTTGTATTACCTATTTGTTTGTAAACTTTTTGAGGATAACTCCCCTAGGTTATTATTTATATCCCTTGCCCGCATAGTACAATGTCCTAAAGGCAGCAGAAATCTGTGGAGTGATGGACTAGCTATACCTTAAACATTTTCTCTGCAAAATGTTATTTCAGTTGGGACTAAGCAAAGCTATGTTAGATTGGAGAATGCCTATTAAAATTGCCCCCAGTTTTTCTTGTAATACTATCATTAAGTTCCTGAGCTGTTAGAATCAGGTGCTAATGTTACAGTGCCTTAATTGTAAATACTGCCAGTTTCATTTTCTTTTACTTTTAAGTGAAATAAGTTTTCTGGGTACTTTTATACTATTATTACTTTCCTTTGACCCAATGATTTACCTCACTCTCCAAATAGAGGTCTTCCTGTCAGCGAAGAAATACAGCTAAGAAAAACATATCAGCATATTGTCTTTACCTGTGATTGAGAAGAGTTGAGCACATGCAAAGTGCGACAGATTGACATGTGGTTTCACTTTTTGTTGGTCCTCAGAATCAGGATGTTCTGTTAGGAGACGACATGTGGTGGTAAAGGATAGACATTGGAGGAGACATTCTAAATATAGAACACCAATTTGCAGCATAGAAAGGACTGGGCAAATGGAGGAATCCTTAGCCTTAGATTATAAGGAGTAAAAAGGATTACTATAAGTTTTGTCAGCCAAAGGGGATCCTTGATAGAAATTTGGAAACTTCTAACTTGGAGTGTGTATGACACACATGGTAATGTATCTTGAAACCTAAAGTCTTGAAAACTTTGCAACATATACATTGCACATATAGAAAATAGTAGTGGTGGTGTATTTATAAGTAATCATTATTTTTGTTTTAAAATTAACAGTATTTTCTTTTGATTGTATTTGTTAAATCTTATTTAATTGAAATTAATGAATATGTAATATTCAAAATAAAAATTGCCAAAACAAACTGTTTTTCTTGTTGGTCAATAATATTGTCCCTAATATGAATACATTAATTAAACAGATATTTAATAAGGACTTTTGTGAGTACCATTGTGTTCAGCTCATGGGGGGGAGACACAAAATACATGACAAGGTCTCTTTTTTTTGGTAGGAGTCTAGTTAGAGAAATTAGACACCTAAATAGTTAAATGCAAGACAAGGTAAATGTGAAATAGACAGAATAGATTAGAGAAATTAGACACCTAAATAGTTAAATACAAGACAAGGTAAATGTGAAATAGAATAGATAATAAACACTATTGCAGTTTAGAATCAGGAAGGCAAGAGATAACACTCATTTATTTATTAAACACTACCTTTGTGCTATCTGTATATGCCAGGGAGATAAATATAAGGAAAATTAAATATAGTTCCTCTCCTTAAGAAATTTATGTTTTAATGGCAGAAGATACATAAAAAGAGAGCTAAAAAGTTCAGTCAGAAGCCCTGTCAAGAGAGGGATGATACAAAAGTAGTCTATGCCCACCCCTAAAATAGTAGCTCCAGAAGGAATTAACTAGTGGGAAAAGGAGGCTAACATAGTGGAGGGATTTTCAAGGATGAGAAGGCAGCTGAGTTATGGTGGGAAAGAGTCAGGAGGCACAACTGGGAGAGGAATAACAAAGAGGGAGGATGGCATAAAGTAAGAACCAAGTATTGAAGACAGCTTTAGGAAACTGGGTGGTACAAGAGGAGTATTCAGAAGGAGGGAGGAGCATCAACAAAATACTGTACTATGCAGATCAGAGCAGAAGAAAGTCTCAAGGAGAGGTCAAATTCCACATTGGTTGATCAGATAACAAGCATTTATTTACTGTCTACTATGTACCAGAAACTAAGAGACAGAGAGGAGGAAAAGGTACATTCTAAACATGGAGGCTAGGCATTGAGATGTCAGAAGGGCAGTTGGCTGGACCCAGGGATGTACTGTGAGGGAGTGACAGGTGAGGCAGAGCTGAACCTCACCCCTGATTGAGAAGGGAAGAGCACATAGACCTGGCACCACTTATTTTTATGTGCTCAGCCCTTAACCATAGGTTAGCTCAGCTCTGTCTTATCTGCTGCTCCCTCCTTTTAAGTCCCTTGTAGAATGCATGGAGAATAAGTTTAGAATGATTAAGGGCCACAGGCAACAATATGAAAAGTCTTAAGGAGTGGGTCAAATGCTGCATTGGTTGATTGAATAACAAGCCTTTATTAACTGCATCCTATAAATCAGACAGAAATGTTGAAACATACAGGAGTTTGTGCAAGATCCTAGGAGTAAGATGAGATATGCACTTTAAGAAAATTACTTTAGCTACTGGCTGAAGAAAGTATTAGAGTGGGTTACATTTGAGTGATAAAGGTCTAAAGTAGGTGGTGGCTGCATAAGGAAATAATAGGATGGTTATCAAGTGTTGTGGAGGTTGAAATGACAAGAAGAATAGGACTGAGAAGAGACCATTGGAAGTGAGAAGGTCAGTGTTTACCTATGAGAGTAGTTCCAAGAGCATGGTAATTCTAGAAGCCAGATTGCAAATGGTCAGAGAGTGATTAGGCAATAAGGAAATGAAAGAAATTGCTATATTTATTGAAAAATCTGACCAAAGATAAATGGAGAAAGAAATATGGTAACTCTAGGAGCAAAACAAGATCAAGATAAAGTTTCCTTCCCCCCAAATATTTTTTCTTTCCATTCAAAATACATTGAGAATATTCTATGTGTTAGTATTAAATACTGACCTGGACCTAAGCATAGATGGAGAGTCAGTCACATTTGTGATCTTATTTCTTCAGATTCTTTTTTAAAAAAATTAACATCCAACTATTTTCCACTCCCTACCTCCACTGGAAAACAAAACAAAATGAAACACAATCTTTGTAATAAACTTGCAAAGTCAAAAAGCAAACTTCTTCATTGTCTGTCTAAAGATCAATTTCTCATTCTTCATCTTGGATCCATTATCTCAATGTCAGAAGGTAGGTAACATGCTTCCACAATGGTCCTCTGGAATCATGTTTGGTCATTAGATTAATCAGAGGTTTTAAATTCTTTAAAGCTGTTGATCCTTATAATTGCCCTCCTAGTTTTGCTCACTTCACTCTGCATCATTTCAAACAAATATTCACATGTTTCTTTTTTAAAAATTATATTGATGTATTCTGTTTCAAATTCAGCCCCTGACACTTGATGGCTGTGTGACCTTGGGCAAGTTACTTAACCCTGATTGCCCAGCATCCAGGGGCATCCAAGACCATCTCCAGTTATCCTGATTCACATCTGGCCACTGGATCCAGATGGCTTTGGAGGAGAAAGTGAGGCTTAGTGACTTAGCACAGCACACCCTCACTCAAATCCAGTTCATGTGCTTGTCATGGCATCACCTCCCTGATGTTATGGTCTTCTTCAAAAATAAAGGACAAACATTATTACAAAAAAATTATAAATTATATATGCTTCATGAGAGGTTTCTTGAAATAAAGCAAAGCAGCAAAATATAATTAATAATATAGCAATCTCACCTGAAAGTGTCTGCAACATTTCACATCCGATCTCTTTTTTTAAAATCAGGAATCTATTTTTTCTTCCTTTTGCTTCTCACTCCAATAGGGAAAAATACAATTTTTAAAAATAAAAATGTATAATAAAGCAAAATATATTCCTTCAGTGACTGAAATCTTTATATGATATATGAAGTTATAAAACTCAAATTTATACATAAATGAAATTATAAAACTACAACTCTATAACATGACATTATAAAACCATATAATTACATAACTATTATATACATTTTTTCAGTTTATCTAAATCTACCCATCTATCTATCTATAATTCTATATCCCAAATTTCTCAACTCTAATAGACAGTATGCTTCATTACTATCCCTCTAGAATATTCATGATAGTTCTTAAAACTTTCAATATTGTTTGTTTTTACAGTGTTATTAGGCCATATAAACTGTTCTTCTGGTTTTGGTCATTTCATTTTTCACCAGTTTATAAAAGTTTTCAAAATTGTTCATTTTAAAAATAATTTGATGTTATAATGTGTTCTTTGTGTTTTCCTTATTCTATTCTGCCTCAGTTCATATAAGTGTTATAAAAGTCCATTGTTATAGGAATCTCCTGGTAAAGATCAATGCTCCATCCCTGCATAAGCAGGAGTTTGGAGTTGTTGAGAACTAGATAGAGAACTCTAGTATTCTTCAAGGGTTGGTTCTACTTCTAGTCTTTTAAAGCCTTTTCAGGTTTTGCAGTTGATCAGGTGCTTGTGGTTTCCATTTCTGAGATGGAAGATGGAAGATACTATGCCCACTTCAATTTACTGAAGAAAAAGATTCTGGGAAGAAGCTGACATAGTCTCCATCAAATCTTTGATATTTATCCTTAATTTTCAAAAAGCAGAACATGACATCAGGGAAGTGATGCCATGACAAGCACATGAATTGGATTTGAGTGATGCTGTGCTGTGCTAAGACAAGCTTCACTTTCTCCACCAGAGTCATCTGGGTCCAATGGCCAGATATGAATCAGGATGACTGGAGACGGCTCTAAATGCAAGGCAATCAGGGTTAAGTGTCTTGCCCCAGGTCATACAGCTAGTGAGTATCAAGTAATGGAGGCTGTATTAGAATCCCATCCTCCTGACTCTAAGATCAGTGCTGTATCCACTGTGCCATCTAGCTAACCTAGAGATACTAGAAACTACTCTAAAGATTTGGAGACTTTTCCTTTGACTGAAGGAAACTTCTCTTATTTGAGATGAGTCATCTCTCTCAAAATGACAGCACTCCTTCATTTTATATTGTCTGTATATTTTTATATTGTCTGTATATTTTCTCTATATATTTTCTCTGATCTCTGTTTTGTTGAATGAATTGGATAAATTAGGTTTGGTTACCTGCTGTGTGTGTTCATTGTAAAACTGCCATTTGACAGGAAAAAGAACTATCTTGCATATAAAGTTTGGGGTCCCTTTCCCCCATTAATGAAATAGCGATCAAAAATTAGCTTGAACCTGAAAAATGTATCCTCTTAACTAATATTATTATTATTATTTAGGCTTTTGCAAGGCAAATGGGGTTAAATGGATTGCCCAAGGCCACACAGCTAGGTAATTATTAAGTGTCTGAGACTAGATTTGAACCCAGGTACTCCTGACTCCAGGGCTGGTGCTTTATCCATTGCACCACCCGGCCACCCCTTTAACTAATATTATTTTGAAGAGCAGATGAATATAATTCTAACCTGGAGTCTCTTCTGTTTGAGTAGAACCAAATAGCCAAGCTTCTAGCCCCAGTTTCTGAGAGGAAATAATCCCTCTCAGAGAAGTATGAGACAAGAAGAGGCTAGAGATGTCTATTTTACCTCCCTTTGAGACATACAATGACACCCATGATACATGTGGGTGACAGCCCTTCTCACATAAGTCCTTCTGTGTCTTTTTGAATAAAACTAGTACATCATTACATTTATAGATGATAACTCATTCAATCATTCTATAATTGATGGATATTCCTTTTAATTTTTCCCCCTAAAAATTGCTATAAATATGTTTATAGCTAAAGAACCTTTTCTTCCTGTCTTTCAGCTCTCTTGGGTATAAGCCTAGCTGACTCAAAGGACTGTTTAGTAATTTTTTTGTTTAAAATTCCAAGTGACTTTCCAGAATTGTTGTAACTATTCACAGGTTCACCAATTATACTTTCATGTACATACATGTTTTCCCATAGCCGCTCTACTTTGGGGATGATGGAGAAATAATCTTTTCCACTTTGACAAATATGAGATACCATTTTTGCCCCCCAGATATCATAGAATCCCTCTTGTAAAGAGCCTCATGGTCCATATAGGGAACATGTATGACAAATGATCAAAATGTTTTTGTGAAAAAACTTCTAATGAGTGAACACACTAATCCCCATAGCACATTCTTTTGCACAGTTTCCCAAATTAACATTTTCCTCTGCAGTTACCATCCTTGTATCTATTTCTGCTCTGTGAGACCAAGTAGTAGTCTAATCTTCTTTTCACATGATAGCTCTACAAATACTTGAGGAAAACTAGTACGATTCTTTGGAATGTTTCTACTCCAGGCTAAATGATGCCTGTTCTGTGCCCAGCTTTACTCTGCGGGTCATGTTAGTCTGGCATTGCCAAGGCAACTGCAGGTGGGACTTGAAATTCTATAAATCCACAGTTTTTTAGGGGTGAGTTAAATGTTTGACCAAATATAGCCAAGAATGATGTTATAGATATTCAAATTATCCTTAGCAGGAAAAAGTTTCCCTACCTCTTATCTGGTTAATAGACTTTCTGAAATGTGGTGCATAGAAGTAATGCAAAGGGGAAACATATGAAGAGATCATTACAAAAGTAACAAAAAAAGTTACAAAAGTTACAGTTACAAAAGTCTAATGAACTGTCCTATGATGCTCTCAGATATCAGTAAAATTTAGTAAGTGCTTTACTGGTTGTCCAGTTGCTGCTCCAAGGAAATGGTGGTTTAGAGAGAACTATCCTTTAGTGAAAATTAGGTTGATTTGGGGTCTGTCAGAGGAGGTTCAATACATTGAAGGGGGGCTAGGAGATTTAAACTGGTGTAGAATCTTAATTTCATTCTTTCCTCTCCCACCATCTTTCCCCCTGCCCAAAACACACTCTAGAATAGTCCTAAATGAAGGCTGAATATGTGATATCTAAGGAATGAGAAAAGTCTGGGAAGAGCAAAAACTGGATAAAGGATGAGATAACACATACTTTTTAAAGGAACTGGCTTAATGTGATTAGCCCTCCTACACAAACCATTGTAACTTCATCATTTGTGGCTCTGGGGGAGTTGAGGAAATTCTCACCTCTTGTATTTCTCAAATTCATTTTTACTTTTTCCTTTGTGTGTCTACTGAATGAATTTTTGTTTAGGAAATAAGTTATTATGCACATAAGATTTACTGGCTTTAGAGAGGTGAACTGAGAACAGTGGATGAAAGTAATCCAATCTTGATGTCAGTTCTGGTATAACAGGTTAATGGATATTTTAAGAATGCTTTCAGTTGACAGAAGCAAAATAGAAAATTATTTTGATCTCCTTATACATAGAAACTTTATTATTTAACATGAAATCTATTATGGCAAAATCCTTTTAAAATATAGAATTTTTTTACTAGAAGTTACATTTTCATTCTAAAGGAGATTTCACATTAATTGGAATTACACTGCAGTAGTATCTAACAAACACTAGATGTCAGGAGAGAACCAATTTATCATTTAAACAGATTATCCTTTATTCAACAATTTACAAATATTAATATAGATATTAACAAACTAGAAAATTTAAATACCATTTAATAGCACAATTCTTATGTAAGTTATTGGAATATTAATTGGTTATGTTAACTATATTAAGAATAGCACTGAAAGAGAATAGTGGTATACATCTACATCTATAATTCTAGATAAAAGGCTAGAGAATCTCTTGATTTCTAGAGTTCCGAGCTGCAGTGGTATTAGACAATTTTGTAACTGCATTAATTTTGGGAGCAAAATGATGAACCTCAAGCAAGGAACTACTAGGTTGCCCAAAGAGAGAAAACTGACCCAAATTGGAAACCAGAGTCAGTCATAGATGGGATCCATGGGTAGCTCCTGTACTTTCATTTTAGGCAAGCTAGGAAGACCTAGTCTTAAAAAATAAATACAAATAAGACTGGATATGTATTCTCTAAGTTTCAGAGTCCTGAAGAATTTGATGCAGGTATCCTGTTTCTCTTATCTTAATAGCTAAGTTCAGGAGTATTTTGGGGGAAGAATGAAAAAGGGAAAAGAAAACTTTTACTTTCTTTAATAATATTTTATTTTTTCCAATTATATATAAAGACAATTTTTAACATTCAATTAAAAAAATTGAGTTCTATATTTTTCTCCTTCCCTTCCTCCCATCCCCCTCCTTAAAATGGTAAGCAATTTAATATAGGTTTTTTATGTGCAATTGTTGCCACTGAGATATAGAGATAGAAGATAGAAGATCTAGGGCCACTTAAAAAGTGAAAGAATTTGAGTGCTCCCTTCGGGATTTTAAACTTCTCAGATTTTATTACAATTTTAGCAAAGTAAACAAGTTAAAAAACTATTCCTCCCAAAAGGTCAAGGAGCACTTTAAGATAGGATGAATAACAAAAGGCTAGGCATGGTTGCTTGGTAGACAGAGACAGAGAGGGGCGGGAATCAGGAAAGACAGTCAGACAGAGCTAACTGGGAGAGAGAGAGAGAGAGAGAGAGAGAGAGAGAGAGAGAGAGAGAGAAGTCAGCTATGAGGCTTGGCTTAGACTGGCCACAGATGATGGGGGAGACCCATGGTGCTCCACATGGTCTAGATGGAAGTTAAGAGTCAAAGAAGAAATAGCAAGAAATGGTGTTCTATAGTAGGTTGGACGAGGGTTGGCTCTTGGGGAATGGTCTTGCACCTTGGGTCAGGTATCTTCCACTGGCAACTCTGTACTGGTTCTTCCTGTCCCAAGGTGGTGACCTCCAAGTTCAAAATGTCATTTCCTGTTATGCCAGCATCTACGGCCAAGGTTAGGTGAAGGGGAAAATGGTAGTCAGGATATAATCAACAGGGGTCAGTTTACATCTCAGGAGCAAACAACCTTCCACAATTAATAATATTTCAATGTAGCATTAAAGCTATATTCATAATTCTCTGAATCACAATCATGTAAAACAGATTTCCATATTAAAGACCAACCTTTTCTAGGCCATAATCTGATTTCCATCAGTGTTTGCCCTTTCTTACTCCTGGTAAAAGAGAATTATGTCAATAAAATGATAAACTTTCTCACCTCTAGTGAACACATACTAAGGGCAATATCAAACCATTTGACCAGTTCAGATGCCAATTGAGGTTGGTCTGTACTACTATGGCAGATAAATTTTTCATTGAAGTCTGACTCAGCTCTAGAGTATCCCAATGACTGGTAGAGGTGGGAATTCTTATCTAATGAAGTACCTGGGCATCTGCAGCTGCATTCAAACAGTTAAATGAGAGGAAGGAATACATTCCAGGCATTCCAATACAAAGGTCTAGAGATGGGAGAAGAAATGTCCTATTTGAGAATTACAAGATGGTCAGTTTGGTCAAACTACAGATTACAAAAAATGCAGTAACACTAAAAGATAGGTTGTAGTTAAAACACACACACACACACACACACACACACACACACACACACATATCTGCTCAGAAGATGGCAGATGAAAGGATGAAAATAGTTCATTCTGGTAGGGTAAGCAACCTGTATATCCTTATTGAATGAAGAAATAATCTATTTATTTAATTTTATGCTTTAACCCTAATTTTTTAACTTTTTTATTTTTTATTTATTTTTAGGTTTTTGCAAGGAAAATGGGGTTAAGTGGCTTGCCCAAGGCCACATAGCTAGGTAATTATTAAGTGTCTGAGGCCAGATTTGAACTCAGGTACTCCTGACTCCAGGGCAGTGCTCTATCCACTGCACCACCTAGCTGCCCCCCCCCAATTTTTTAACTTTTTAAAAAGTTAATTGATATTTTTTTTAATAATAACTTCATTTCCCAGTACACTCCTGTGCAGAGAACAATTCTTACAGTGAAGAATAAAAAAAAAGAGGACAAAAAGCAGTTCATCAGAATTAATCCACATGATTAAGAATTATGGGTTGAAATCCCAAGTCACATGATAAGGTCCAATTTTTCATCTATTATGCATTTTAAATGTTTTGAGATAAAGTATAAATTTTGTCAAACTTTAGTTTTCCTTTAAAAATCCAAGGGACAATGTTAGATATAATAATTGATCATCCCAGTTGTCCTTTGATCTTAATATTGAGTCCCTTGAGCATCAAGTAGGCATGTAGTTCTTTCTCTCTAGTTTATTAATTTCATTGAAAAAACTAATCTGGAGTCAGAATCAATAGAACTAATTATCTTAAAATTTTTTAAAAATTGATATCCACATTAGATCATTCCATCATTTTAATATCTTTTGATACAAAAAGAATTCAACATGAAGCTAATTTCATTTTGCACCCCATATGATTCTGAAAAATAAGAAGCAGCTTATTATGAAGCTATTATTGTCCATGAACAAACCTTTCTCTAATTTGTATTTATTAGTTCCAAACAAAATAGTGTAATTATTCTTTCACATTTGAAGATTTGACAACAACTATGGATGTTCTAGTTTTTTAATTTTTTTTATCTGCTCTATAGAACTTTTACTTTTGGGGGGGTGAGGTAGAACTGATGGCACAAAATTTATCTTTAGCATGAACAATTATGACATATTGATAACTTTTGAAGAGCATAGAGAGACCTGAGCCTGTACTTATAAATTACAAATTTATATTATATTAAAATCACAGGATGCCTAGCGAAACCTGTATGTACTAGTGTATTATGATGCACTCTTTAAGAAACTCTTCTCTACATCCTTCACCATCTTGGTCACTTTTATTGGGACATATTATAGTTTGTCAATCTCCCTTTTAGAGAAGTGGTATGCAAAATTGAATATAATTTTTAAAATGTAGTTTAATAAGTGGCGGCTAGGTGGTGCAGTGGATAAAGCACCAGCCCTGGAGTCTGGAGTACCTGAGTTCAAATATGACCTCAGACACTTAATAATTACCTAGCTGTGTGGCCTTGGGCAAGCCACTTAACCCCATTGCCTTGCAAAAAAAAAAAACACCGAAAAAATGTAGTTTAATGAGTTTGGAGTACAATATGGTTATTACTTCCCTTTATCTGGGCACCATATTTCTATGTATGTTGCTTAAGTTTGAATATCTTTTTTTTCAAACTATATCACATTATAAACTCATAATGGTGAGCTTATAGTTAATGAAAATTTCTAGGACATAAAGTTTTAGTAAAGAAAATTTTATACATTTGCAATTAAGTTTTTGAAGCCAAAAGCAAGACTTTATGTTTATCTCTACAAATTTCCTTTTGCAGTTTTTATATTACATCATTTTAATCTTGCTGAGATTTTTATGAATTCTCATTTTGTCATTTAAAATGTTAGCTGTACCTCCCTGCTTTTTCGATTTGACTGTGTCACTTCCTTATTCTCAAAAACCTACAGTGGTTCATTATTATATATAGGATAAAATACAAACTACTTAACCTTGTGTTATAATCCCCTTGCAATTTGTCTCCTTTCCTTTCTAGTCTTATGGCATATTTCCCCCCTTTCATACACTTAGTATTCAATGAAACTGGTCAACTAACTTTTTCCTGAATTAAATATGCTGCTATCCCCCATGCTTGGAAAGCACTTGATTCTTATTGTATTCTTATCTTCAGAGTCTTTGTCTTTTAAAATTCCACTCCAGAGGAACATGGTAGAGTATCAAGAAGAACAGCTCCCCCATATCTCCATCTCCACAAAGATTTAAGGATACATCAGGTTGAGCCTTGGTCAGAAAATTAAAAAAAAAATCACAGTGTGTTATTTTTCCAGCCCAGGTAGACTTAGACACAAAGAGGTCTAGTGGATCAGGTTTGTTATTGTAGTATGCAGCTTGGAGTATTCTAGTACACAGGGACTGAAGAAGAAAAGTTATGCCCAAGAATAAAAAGAAACCACAGATGAATTTATGCAGGCTGCTGGAATAGGTGTCAACTGTCAGCACTGTCACTATGAAGGTCACAGAGGTGGATTGAGAAGGGGATCTTTGTTTAGGGTGGTTGGCTAGGTGACCCAAAGGATAGATCATGGATCTTGGAGTCAGGAGGATGAGAATTCAAATCTGGCCCCAGATATTTGTCACTTACTACTTGTATGACCTTGGACAAGTCACTTAACCCTCATTGTCTCATATCCAGGGCAATCTCCAATCATCCTGACTCATATCTGGATCCAGATAACTCTGGAGGAGAAGCACAATGCCCCCTCACTCAAATCTAATTCATGTATTTGTCATGGGATCATGGGATCATCTGATGTCATGGTCTTCTTAGAGGATGAAGTATAAATATCAATTACTTAGAAACAAGTTTAGAAGTAAATAGTAGCAGGAACCACAGATCAAAGGGGAGACCACAATTCTGTCACTCAGAACCTGCAGAACTCTCCATCTGACTCTTAGTGATGTTCAGCAGTAGTTTATTGGAACTTTCCAACTGGGAAATGGGGTGGGGGGGCAAAACCACAGCATGGTTGCTCAGACCCAAATCCAGTCAGGAACTTGCAGAATACCAAGAAGAGCAGTGATCACATTTTACCTTGGATCTGGCACTTTGGGAACACTGAAAACTTGTAGATCTCTATCCCAAGCTCTAACTGAGATCTATGAACAATATAACACTCAATACTTTAAGTAAGTAATTAATAAAAGATCCCAAAAAGGACAAAAACTCAGCTAGCATAATCTTGTCATAAAGTAGTGTAAACCAATGAGTAAACAAACAAACAAAAAGATTCCAACCATAAAGAGCTATTATGGTGACAGGGATGCTTAAGATACACACCCAGGAGAAGAGAATGCCCTCCAAAACATCTATTTGCAAAAGTTGAAAAAAAGAATACAGCTTGGGCACAGGCCCAATCAGAATTTCTTGAAGTAATAAAGCAATTTCCTATATTGAGTATAAAAAAAATAATTGAAAATAACATCAGATGTTGAGCAAGATGAGCAGAACCAGAAAAACATTGTAGATCCTAACAGCAATATGGGGTGATGACCAACCTTGATAGACTTGCTCATACTATCAATGCAACAGTCAGGGACAATTTTGAGGTATCTGCAATGGAGAATACCATCTGTATCCAGAGAAAGAATTGTGGAGTTTGATTACCTCTTTTTTTTTTTTTTTTTTTTGCAAAGCAATGGGGTTAAGTGGCTTGCCCAAAGCCACACAGCTAGGTAATTATTAAGTGTCTGAGGCCAGATTTGAACTCAGGTACTCCAGGGCCAGTTTTCTATCCACTGTGCCACCTAGGCGTTCCGAATTGTGGTTTGAACAAAGACCAAGGACTATTACCTTTAATTTAGAAAAAAAAAAATCAGATATTATGTAATTTTGCTATCTCTTATACTTTATTTTTCTTCCTTAAGGATATGATTTCTCTCTCATCACATTCAACTTAGATCAATGTATACCATCGAAACAATGTAAAGACTAAGAGACTGCCTTTTGTGGGGGGTGGGGGGGGAAGGAAGATTAGGGTAAAAATTGTGAAACTCAAAATAAATAAAATCTTAAAAAGAAAATAGCATCAGAAATGAGTGATAAAAATCAATTTAGAACATTAGAAAATGAGAAAATAAATGAAAATTATGGAAGAAATTATTGGAAGAAGAGTTAATAACTTGGTAGAAGAGGTAATTTTACCTAAGTTAAAACTTCACTCCTTCTTTAAAATATGTAGTATCTATTTAAAACCATCATCTAACATTACCTGTAATGGGGATAAGCCACAAGCCTTCCCAGTAAGATCAAGAGTCTTTATTATCTCCACTATTACCTAATATCATAATAGAAAAGTTAGCTTTAGCAATAAGAAAAGAAATTAGAGTAGCCAATGAGGAAACAAACTATCACTCTTTGCAGCTGATGTGATGGTATATTTAGAGAATCCTTGAGAATCAACTAGAAACTACTTGAAATAATTTTAATGAAATTGCAGGATATAAAATAAAGCTGCATAAATCATCAGTATTTCTACCTACTACCCCCAAACCTAATAAGAGATAAAAAAGAGAAATTTCATTTAAAATAATTAGATACTATAAAATATTTGGGAATCTACTTACCAGGACAAACCCAGGAACTATATAAACACATTGCAAAACACTTTTCACATAAAGTCAGATCTAAACATCTGGCAAAATAACAATTGCCCATGAGTAGTAATGGAATCAAAATAACAATTCTATGTAAATTATAACTTCAGTACCAAACAAATCAAACTACTCAAAAATTATTTTATAGAATTAGAAAAAAATCAATAATAGAACTCTTCTGGAAGAAGAAAAAGGGAAGAATATCAAGGAATTTATTAAAAAAAATGCAGAGGAAGGTGAACTATCCATGCCAACTATATTAAAGCAGCAATCATAAAAGTTATTTGGTATTGGCTAAGAAATAAGAGTAGAGGATTGGTGGATTAGATTAGGTACATAAGAGTCAACAATGTGACAATAGTAATCTATTGTTTAATAAATCCAAAGATTCTGAGTAAGAACTCACTATGTGACAAAGACTGTTGGGAAAATCAGAAAATAATATGGCAGAAACTAGTTTTATATCTATCTATCTATCTATCTATCTATCTATCTATCTATCTATCTGTCTATCAAGATAAGGTCTTTTGACCTTACCTTTTGTACCTTATCTTGGGTACATGATTTGGACATAAAAGGAGATACCATTAGCCCATCAAGAGAGTTTAGAATTATTTTTCTGTCAGATCTATAGAGAAGGGAAGAATATAAGATCAAACAAAATATGGTGAAGACTATGAAATGCAAAATGGATAATTTTGATTCCATTAAATTAAAAAAATTTTGCACAAACCAAACCAATATAACCAAGATTAGAAGAAAAACAGAAAGCTGAGAAACGATTTTTACAGAAAAACCTGGAAAGGCTTACATGAATTGATGCTGAGTAAAGTGAGCAGAACCAGAACGACATTGTACATAGTAACAGCAACATTGTATAAGTGATCAACTATGATAAAGGTAGCTCTTCTCAGCAATACATTGATCCAAGACAATTCCAAAAGACTCATGATGGAAAATGCTATTCACATCCAGAGAAAGAACTGATGCAGTCTAAGTGCAAATTGAAGCATACTAATTTCAATTTCTTTGTTTTATATATATTTCTTTTTGGTCTGTTTCTTCCTTTACAACATAACTAATGTAAAAAATAAGTTTAACATAATTACACAGGTATAATTTAAATCAGCTTGTTCACTTGTTTTGGAAAGGGAGGGAGAAAAATTTGGTACTCAAAATATTATTTTGATAAATACTATTTGATAAAATACTATTATATAAAAAAGACTCCATCCAAGTACCTTCCCTGATGTGATTCTTCTAAGACAAGAATTTTCTTATTCATCTAATTTTTTCTGAATATACATACATACCTATTTACAGTAGGGTATGATGAGGATAAAATATTTGTGAAGATGTTAATGAGCATAGGTTTGTTTAGCACAGTATGAATTAAGTGTGGAACATGGCAGCCTTAAAAGTTATTGCAATTTTAGGTCGCACAAATCAAAGAGTATGTCCAGAATTAAGGAGACAATGGTTCTATTCTACTTTGTTCAGACTACCTGGGTTCTTTTATTGAATTCTGTTTGTCATATTTTAGGAATGATGTAAAAGAATAACAACTATCTGTAACTTGTCCAAAAAAGACAAACCATAATGTTGAAAATTCTAGAAACCTTGTGGTTTAAGGTTCATTTAAAGGACTGGGCACGTTTAACTTAAAGAATAAAAGACATGTTTAAATGAAAGCTATTTCAGGCACAGTAAAAGAGGGAGCACATTTCCATGAAACCAGAAGTCAGAATCAGGAGAAATGGCTGGATATTCCCAAACATAGCTTTTTGGCTCAACAAAGGGAACAAATTCCTATCATTTCAGTAGTCTCAAAGTGGAATTAGATGCCTCAGGAAATGGTAGCTTCTCTCTCATTGGAGATTTTTAAGTAGAGGCTAGAAGACCACTTGACAAGGTTTGTTCCTAGTCAAGTATGGATTAGAACAGGAAGTCTTTGAGGTCGCTTTCAATTTTGAGATCCTAAGATTCTATGACCATTTATTCATTCACCAACATTTTCTTTTTCTTTCTTTTTTTTTAGGTTTTTGCAAGGCAAATGGGGTTAAGTGGCTTGCCCAAGGCCACACAGCTAGGTAATTATTAAGTGTCTGAGACTAGATTTGAACCCAAGTACTCCTGACTCCAAGGCCTGTGCTTTATCCACTACGCCACCTAGCCACCCCTCACCAACATTTTATAGATATGATTGTTTACCAAGCTAGGAACTTATAATTACATATTCTAAGGAACTAAGATTTCTTTTTTCTTTTTTGGTTTTTGCAAGGCAATGGAATTAAGTGACTTACCCAAGGTCACATAGCTAGGTAATTATTAAGTGTCTGAGTCCAGATTTGAACTCAGGTCCTCCTGAGTCCAGGGTCAGCACTCTATCCACTGTGCCACACAGCCACCCCTAGAACTAAGATTTCTAAGGACATGAGATCTTTTTGTCCTACTGAAATAAAGGTATAATTCTTTACCAAGATTGTTTCTGGAAAATGTCAATAATGGTTCCATGAGAAAATGAAGGAACAATCTCTTTCCAATTCAACAGATGAGACCCCTGGTGCAAGAAAAGCCATTTAAAATCAAGAGCTTCCCTCTCTTTCTTACCTGTGCATCTAGTAGCTGTCCTAGGTTTTAAAGACAAAGAATCAGTATATATGAAGTGGGATTCAGTCAAGAATAAGAGTTATCTGCTACTATCCACAATTTCTTCTTTGCCTCCCTCATAACTATGTTGTGGTTTTACTTTTCATCCATCTTTTCTCAGAAAAGCAATTCTGATTTTGACTGATGTTCCTATTCTTAAAAGGTCCATAACCTTGGCAATTTGGGGGATTCCATCAATATATTTTAAGCCCCAAAGTGCACCTTGGCCAAGTAAATTAGTCTGACACTTCCTTCATCCACTAGTCTAATGTTTTTAGAAATGTAAATAAGGGGGACAGAACTATGATGGTGGAGTGGAGGCAAGAACTCCCTCAAGCTCTCCCCCAAACTATTCCAAATTCCTTTAAATAATGATTCTAACCAAATTCTAGAACAACAAAACCCACCAGAAAGACTAAGTGAAACAATTTCCCAGCCCAAGACAACTTGGAAGATCTGTGGGAAAGGTCTGTTACATTAGGGTTTAAAAGGGCTCACAGTGCAACCTGGGTTGTACCCTCAGTGCAAAGTAGCTCCAATCATTCAGGAACAGCTAGCAGGACTCTGGGTCTGTGGTAGTAGTTTCTAGACCTCTCAGACCAGGAATTGTAAAGGACAGTTGGAATGGAAAACTCTAACATACCAGAATGAGAGAGCAGCCCAGTCCAGCACATTCCTCAGTGCAACCAGGAGTAGGCCTGTGGAGCCACCTGGAAGAGTGGTTCTAAAGTGGATGGTAAGAGGGTCAGGGGAGATTGCTGAGGTCTCCTTGCTATCCCTGAAGCAGGACTCTGTTGCTTTGCTCATATTCAGATACAGATAGTATTTGAGTATAGGGCCCAGTCTCAGAAAAAGGAACTTTATTGTCATAGCAGAGCAGGAACTCTCCTCATGGATCCAGGCAGAGGGAAATACTTGTTGTCATCCAGAAACCAGAATACAGGCCAGGAGAGCACTCAGAGTCTCTCATAACACCTTGGAGAAAGTGAGGTCTTGGGGGGAGGGGGTATCCCTGAAAACAGCTGTAAAAACCCTCCACCCTCATCTTCCCTGCACCCTCCACCCTGGGAACAGAGCCCCACTTTAACAAAGAGTTAAAATAAGTCATAGGTTGGGGAAATGGGAAAACAAAAGAAGAAAAAATCCTACCATAATCAATTACTTTGGTCCTTTGGAGGATCAAAATACACAGTCAGAAGATAACAAAGTCAAACCTTCTATATCCAAAGCTTCCAAGAAAAATAGGAATGGGGGCAGCTAGGTGGTACAATGGATAGAGCATGGGCCCTGGAGTCAGGAGTACCTGAGTTCAAATCTGGTCTCAGACACTTAATAATTACCTAGCTGTGTGGCCTTGGGTAAGCCACTTAACCCCATTGCCTAGCAAAAACTAAAAAAAAAATAGGAATGGGTCTCAGGCTATGTAAGAGCTCAAAAAAGATTTTGAAAATCAAGTAAAGGAGGTAGAAGAAAAATTGGGAAGAGAAATGAGAACAATGCAGGAAAATCATGAAATACAAATCAGCAGCTTGGTGAAGGAATTACAAAAAAAATTGAAGGAAATAACATCTGAAAAACCAGGGTGAATCAAATGGAAAAAGAAGTCCAAAAGATCAATGAGGGGAAGAATTTTTTAAAAAGTAGGATTGGGAGGGCAGCTACCTAGCACAGTGGATAAAGCACTAGTCCTGGAATCAGGAAGTACTTAGTTCAAATCTAGCCTGAGAAACTTAATAATTACCTAACTGTGTGGCCTTGGGAAAGCCACTTAACCCCATTGTCTTGCAACCTCCCCCCCAAAAAAATCTCCCTCCCCCAAAGTAGAATTGGCAATTGGAAAAGGAGATGTAAAAGTTCTCTGAAAAGGTAATTGCTTCAGATGTAGAATGGAACTTAGGGAAGCTGGTGACTGAGAAATCAAGAAACAATAAAACAAAACCCTAAGAATGAATAACTGGAAGAAAATGTGAAATATTTAATTAGCAAAACAACTGAAATCCAGGAGAGATAATTTAAAAATTACTGGATTTCCTGAAAATTATGACCAAAAAAAAAGCCTAGACTTTTAAAAGAAATAATCCAGAAAAATTGCCCTGATATCTAAAAGTATAGGGTAAAATAGGAATTGAAAGAATCCACCAATCCCTCCTGAAAGAGATCTTAAAATGAAAACTTCCAGGAATATTATAGACAGATTTCAGAACTCCCAAGTCAAGAGAAAGTATTACAAGCAGCCAGAAAGAAGCAATTCAAATTTGCCACTACAGTCATAACAACACTAGATTTAGCAACTTCTACATTAAGGGCTCCTAGGGCTTGGAAGATGGTGTTCTGGAAATCAACACCCAGCAAAACTATGTATACTCTTTCAGGGGAAAAGATGGGTATTCAATGAAAAAAGAGAACTTTCAAACTTTCCTGATGAAATGACCAGAGTAGAACAGAAATTTTTGTCTTCAAATAGAGGTGAAAAATAGAGAGGGTGGAAGGAAGGGCAAATCATGAGGGATTTAATAATGTTGAACTACTTGTATTCATGTATGGGAATGATGGGATGATGACACTGATAACTCATATGAACCTTCTCATTTATTAGGGCTGTTAGAAGGAGCATATGATAGACAAGGTACAGGAGGGAATTGAATTTGAAGGTATAATATGTTAATAAGATGGACTTAATGGACAAGAAAGGAATGCACTGGGATATAAGGAATGGAGAGGTAGAATTGGGCAAGTTATTTTATAGAGGCAAGAAAAAGATTTTGCAGTTGAGAAGAGGGGAAAGGTAGGGGGGGTGAGTGAGCCTTTACTCTCATTGGAAGTGACTCAGAGAGGAAATAACATACATACTCAATTGTGTGTAGAAATCTATCTTACCCTAGAGGAAAATAAAAGAGGAAAGGGATGGGAGAAAAGGGACTGGGGAGGGAAGATGGATGTGGATGATAGAAGAGAGGGAAGATCGTGGGAGAGGCTAGTCAGATACAACATACTTTTGAGGAGGGACAGGGTGAAAGGAGAGAGAGAAGAGAATAAATGGAGGTGTGGGGGGGAATAGGATGAAAGGAAATATAGCTAGCAATAGCAACTGTGGGGAAAAAAATAGTGAAACATTTTCTTTGAAGGACTTATGATAAAGAATGTTATCCATCCCCAAAACAGAGCTGATGGTGTCTGAATGCAGACTGAAGCACACTTTTTTTCCTCCCACTTTATTTGCCTTGAGGCTTTTTTTTCTTTGTTGAGGGCAGGGATTATGATTACTTTTACAACATGACTATTATAGTAATGTGAAAAAAAAGATGTAAATAAGGTAAATTTAACATGATTTCTTTATAGTCAACACCTGCTGATTATGAGATAGAACATTTCTATTTATACCATAATGCACAAAAATGTCCTTTAATGCTCTAAGATTATTACAAAGAAGAATTTTACAACTCTAAGAGGGACAGTGTTGCATCCTTTCTAGTTTTTGATAATGTCATAGAG
The DNA here is from genome assembly GCF_037893015.1 of Macrotis lagotis. Classification (NCBI taxonomy): domain Eukaryota; kingdom Metazoa; phylum Chordata; class Mammalia; order Peramelemorphia; family Peramelidae; genus Macrotis; species Macrotis lagotis. Next base: position 415,957,625 of record NC_133666.1, read on the forward strand.
CAGTGTTTTTTTTAATGTAGATAATATCCTTAAGAAATTCATAGTATGTTGACTGCCATTATATTTCAGTTAATGGAAATGGTTCAAGGTTATGGACATTTTTGGCTTTTGCTGATTTAGTATGTTTGCTCTGAACCAAATTAGATGTCTTTGAAAAACAGCTATTTTGTCAAAAACATTAGAAATATATCACATATAAAGTCTCCTGTTATATATAAATATTTAACAATAAAGTAAATTTCCTTAAAATAATATTATATTTGACCTCCAGATACTACCACAGGAACAACTAGCTGAAACAGCATCTATCTAACTTATTTAAAGAATGATTTCAATATGGCAATTTCCTTTATTCCCAATATGCAAATTTCAGCCCCCTATAACTTAGTAGATAGATCTTCAAGAGGTTGTCTGAACCATTAAATGACTTATTTTTCTAGATTTTGATGATAGGAAGAGTAAGTGGTGGGATTCAAAGCTAAGTTTTCTTTACTTTAATCAAGCCAAGAACTCTCACTCTCTACCCCCATGTTAATTGTAGAAGTTTAAAATAGTGGTTTAAAAAACCCGTAATGATAGAATAAGATTATTTATATAATTTCTTTCCATATGTTTTATATTTTCAGTGTAATAATTTCATTGTCAGAAAGGAAGAATACTATGTTAATGAAAAATGAACGATGATATGTAAATAATGTAAGTGAAATTTTATGTTTAATTTTCACAGTCTCCTATGTGAAATATTAAAAAAAGCTTTAAAAATAATATAAAAAGTGAGAGGGTTATTTTTCAGTAATACTTTATGTCTTGTAGAATGCAATTTACTTGATAACTTCACTGTTTTTTTCCCTCCTCAAAGGCAAATATTTTTATTTAAATTTAATCATGTGAATTGTTATAAAAATTAGTTAAAATAATTCAACGATAATGTTATCATAATATAATTATATGAACTGTCATTTTTAATTAGGGCAACTGTAATCTTTGGAACCTTATTATTTTATTGGATTCTATTATTTTTGCATTTTTGAATCTAGAAGACGACTATGAATTCTGATTGGTCAATTTCCCTTTCCTCTGTAGAATTTCATGAATGGTTTGAAATGATGCCATCTAAACCTATCTTGTATTTCATAATAGAAATGCAAAATTCTTGCTAATTCCAATTCTACAACATCATGTGATTTGAATATTTCATTTAAACTTCTTTGGGTCAAACTTTTTTTAACATATGACAAAAAAACCCTAGAAATCTACTAGAAGGGATCTTAGAGGTTGTCCATTACAACTCATATTCAGATGAATTCCCTTTATAATGTCCTGAAAAAGTGGTCATCCAACCTTTGCTTATATATTTCTAGTGACAGGATCAAGAAATAGCTTATTCTATTTTAATACAACTTTAATTTTTAATTTGTTCTTCATAGTAAATTAAAATGAACTTCCCTATAATTGTCATCAGTTGTCCTTGTTCTGTCTTATGGAGATAAGAATCCATCAATCAACTTTTATTCCTTAGACCTTAGGATCTTCACTAAGTGCCAGTAATACAAAAAGAGACAAAAGACCATCTTTGTCTATGCCCTCAAGGAGCATAAGATCTAATAATGCAACTCTAGATACATGACTTACCCCCTATCCATAAGACAACAAACATAACATTTACAATACATTTTTTACATATAGATCTTCTTAGACTCTTCCTTCTATAAACTCCTTGGAATGATCATGGAAGACATTAAGATCATAGATAAAGAGACCTTAAATATTAGCGTGAGATAGGAAAGTGCATTGGATTTGTAGTGAGAAAACTTGAGTTCAAATTCTTGCTCTACTACTTCCAAACTTTGTGACCATGAGAAAATAATTTTATTTCTCTAGGTTTTATTTTTCACAGTTGTAAAATGGGAAAATTGGACTAGATCACTAACTTTTCTTCTTATTTTTTTTGGCACCATTATTTTACAAAGGAGTAACTTTTGTTAATGTCTTGTCATCACCACAGTATTGGATTTGTGGCTACTAGGTGATAACATGGCTAGAGCATTGACCAGAGTCAGGAGGACAGGAGCTCTAACTGGGCATCAACTATTAGCTGAGTGACCTTGGGCAAGTCACTTAACCCTGATTGCCTGGCATCCAGGGTCATCTTCAGTAATCCTGATTTGTATCTGGCCACTGAGCCCAGAGGAGAAAGTGTGGCTGGAAACTTAGCACAGCCCCCTCATTCAAATTCAGTTTCACATGCATGTCATGAAATCACTTCTCTGTTGTCATGATCTTCTTTGAGAATGAAGGACAAACAACTGGACTTGTGAAGAATAGGCATTATATAAAACATATGAAGGGAAAGGGATAAAAAAAGAGAAAATCTACCCACTTTAATTCAAATAGCATTTGTGTTGACAATGGGGAGTACATGATGCTTCAATGCCTAATAATAGTTGTGGTTTGGCTTCAGTTCAAATAAAAGGGAGTATGTTCAGTAAAAAGGAAATATAAACCTAAAGGGCAGTAAGAAGAAAAACATTTTCTTTCTATTCTATTCAGTAAATTCTGGGGGCTCCTTATAACTTGCAGGATCAAATATAAAACCTTTTGTTCAACTGTTAAAACCCTTCTTAACAAGACTTTTTTTTTTATCTTTAGTCTTATCACACTCTTCAATTCAGTACCACACACTTTCTCACTGTTCCTTTCAAGAACACTTATCTTCTGTGAGAGTTTTCTCTGACTGTCTGTCTACCATGCCTGGAATTCTCTTCTGTATCATCTTGATCTCTTAGTTTCTTTCAAAAGTCAGCAAAAATGTTACTTTCTTGAAAAAAAAAAAAGTCTTTCCCAGTCCTCAATTTTAGTGCCTTCCTTCTGAACCTACCTTCAATTTGTCCTCTATATATTTTGTTTGCACGTATGTTCGAATGCTGTCTTTCTTCATTAGCAGCTCCCTGAAAGCAGGGACAGTTTCCTCCCTTTTTTGGTATTCCTAGTGCTTATCAAAGTGCCTGATACACTGTAGCTACTAATAAATGATGGTTGACTGTTGCTTGCCATTGGAAACTTTCAAGGTATGAGACCTTCAATTATCTTTCTTCTTTTCCTGCACTGGGTAAAATATTTTTATTTTATTTTAGGAACATAATTTTTTAATCTGGGCCAAGAACAGCTCTTGCTCTTTTAAATAATTTTTTTTGGTGACATGCAAGCCACCCAAACCCCACTGCCCTGCAAAAACCAAAAAAAGAAAAAAGAAAAAAAAGACCCAAAATAAAATAAAATAGTAATAATAGTAGGGGTTACTGGGTGGCGGACAGAGCATTGGCCCTTGAGCCAGGAGCACCTGGGTCCAAATCTGGCCTCAGACACCCAATGATCACCCTGCTATGTGGCCCCAGGCAGGCCACCCAGCCCCATTTGCCCTGCACCCCCCCAAAATAATAATAATAAAAAATGTGCTTGAGTCTTTGTTCCAACACCAACACCTCTGTCACGAGTGGATCTCATTCTTTATGATAAGTCCATGGCAAAAGTTACTTCCATATTTTTCCATCATTGCCATTTCTGTTCACCACTCCCTCCTTTCGTATTTCTCCACTACCATGTACTATATTTTCTCTCTCTTTTCATTCTGACTGTGCTGTAGGGTAGCTGAGTGGTGCAGCAGACAGATCCCTGGCCCTGGGGCCAAGAAGCCCTGAGTCCCCATACCATCCCTTAGGCCCAGAATCCACCTGGCCCCATGGTCCTGGACAGGCCTTCCAATCCCAGCCCCTTGCAAGAAGTAAAAAAAGAAAATGTGTTATATCTGACCACTCTCCCCCCATGGTCCATCCTCTCCTCCTTTATTCACATCCCCACTCTTTGCCTCTGCTCCCCACTCCTTCTTACTCCAGATGCCTATACCCCATTGAGTATATATGCTGTTTCCTCTCCTAACCACCTCTGATGAGAGCAAAGGTTCCCTCATCCCCCCTTGCCTCCCTCCTTCCATATCATTGCAATAGCTCATTGTAATAAAAAAAATCTTATTATATGAAATATCTTGGCCTATTCCCCCTCTCCTTTTTCTTTCTCCCATTACATTTCCCTTTTTTCTATTGACTCCATTTTCACACCATATTTTATCTTCGAATTCAGCTTTCTCCTGTGCTTCAACTATAAAAGCTCCCTCTACCTGCTCTATTAACTGAGAAGGTTCATATGAGTATTATCAATGTCATTTTTTTTTATGCAGGAATACATGCAGTTCATCATGATTAAATCCCTCATATTTTCCCCCTCTCCTCCAATCTCCATGCTGCACCTGAGTCCTGTATCTGAAGATCAAACCTTCTGTTCAGCTCTGGCCATTCCAACAGGAAGATTTGAAATTCCCCTGGTTCATTGAAAGTCCATTTTTTTTCCCTGGAAGAGGACATTCAGCCTTGCTGGGTAGTTCATTCTTGGCTGCATTCTAAGCTATTTTGCCTTCCAGAATATTATATTCCAAGCCCTACAAGCTTCCAATGTCATTGCTGCTAAGTCCTGTGTGATCCTGACTGCAGCTTCATGATATTTGAACTGTGTCCTTCTGGCTGCTTGTAATATTTTCTCTTTGACTTGGGAGTTCTGGAAATTGGCTATAATATTCCTAGGGGTTGGTTTTTTGGGATCTCCTTCTCGGGGGGATCGGTAGATTCTCTCCATTTCTATTTTTCCCTCTGCTTCTAGAATATCAGGGCAATTTTCCTGTAGTAATTCTTTGAAAATGATGTCAAGGCTCTTTTCCTGATCATGACTTTCAGGTATTCCAATAATTTTTAAATTATCTTTTCTAAGTCTGTTTTCCATATCAGTTGTTTTTTCAATGAGATATTTCACGTTTTCTTCTAATTTTTCATTTTTTTTGGTTTTGAAGTATTGATTCCTGATTTCTGGTAAATTCATCAATCTCTCTGAATTCTATTCTGTGTCTGAAGGATTTGTTCTCCTCAGAGAGTTTTCTTATCTCTTTTTCCATCTGGCCAATTTTGCTTTTTAAGGCATTATTCTCCTCAATAACTTTTTGAACTTCTTTTATCCATTTGACCTAAGCTGGTTTTTAGCATGCTATTTTCTTCAGCATTTTTTTGGATTTCCTTGACTAAGCTGCTGACTTAATTTTCATGTTTTTCCTGCATCTCTCTCATTTCTTTTTCCAGTTTTTCTTCTAACTCCCTCATTTGATTTTCAAAGTCTTTTTTGAGCTCTGTCATAGCCTGAGCCCAATTTCTGTTTTTCTTGGAGTCTTTAGATGCAGGAGCTTGTGCTTCCTCATCTTCAGACTGAGTATTTTGATCCTTCTTGGGCTCATATGCAAAATATTTCTCAATGGTGTTCCTCATTTTTCTCTGCTTGCTCATTTCCCCAGCCTGGGCCTGTTTTCAGGGTGCTTCCTGAGCTTTTGGGACACTCCCGCAAGGGTCTCAATGTGAGAGGCTCTGTCCTCCCTCCTGGTCTGTGAATGACCATATACCCTCCTCTGCCACGGGGCTGAGGTGGAGGGGGCCCTGCTGTTCTATGGGGGGGGCCTAGACTGCAATCAGGATCTGAATGTGGTCAGAGCCCCAGAGTCCTCTTCCAGGGGCAGAGCTCTGCAGTCTCTCTTCTCTCCCCTCCCTAGGTTCAATGGGCTCATGCCCTGGGGGCTCCTGCTTAAGGGCTCAGCCTGCTTCTGTTCCTGGTTCTGGGCTGTGCTGGCCATGCTGCTGGCTATGTGCCCTGAGGGCTGGGCTCCACATGCTTTCTCTGGCAGAGGTCCCCCACTATTCCCCCAATTTGTGCTCGGTGCTCCCTGGGGTGTAGATCAGGAAACTCCCCCGCTGCTGTGAGTCATGGCTCCCAGTGCCCTGGGGCTGCCTCCAGGAGGCTGAAGTTCTACCGGGGAGCAGAGCCTTTCTGCTCTTTTCCAGGTTACCTTGAGTTGGAGAACTGCCTCACTGGGTCCCTTTGTGGGTTCTGTCTCTTGAAAATTTAGAGTCCTTAGCTTATGAGTTTTATGAGAGAGCGCCTAAGATAGGATCTCTTCTTGTTGCCATCTTGGCTCCGCTCCCTGGTAAAATACTTTTATTAGAGACTTTGATAACTTAAAAATTGAAGTAAAGATTATTAATAAATCTTCAGAATAGGGAAAAAAGTCATCCTCAAACTATGGTAAGCCACCTGAAGATAATGGATATAGCCTGTAATATAAGCAGGGATAGGCAGACCTCCAGTATAGACAACTGGGCCTGGAGTGAGGAAGACCTGAATCTAGTCTCTCACTAATTGTACAACCCTGGGTAATTCACTTGATTTTTGTATGTCTGAGTTTTCTGAAATGTAATATATGGTTAATAATATCAGCTAATTCCCAGACTGGTTTGGAGGATCAATTGAGATAATATTTGTAAAATTAAGCCTGGTTGGGGTTTAATAAATACTTATCTTTTCTTTTCTTCCTATGTGACAGTCTGACTCTATTGTCTTAGATTTCCTTCTTGTATGATTAATTTCAGAAAAATAAAAGGAAATAGGGAAGCTAATGCTTAACTACTATTACTTTCATTTCTGTAATTAAAAACAAAATTTGTGGAAGGGTTCTAACATAATAGTTAAGAAATTCCTAAGAATTGGAAGTGGTTATATAAAATAACATTTTATTCCTTCAATATTTCTCAATGTATAATATAATAATGAGAGAAATTTGGCTACTAGGTTTAGCACATCATGGAAATAACGTTTGCATTCAACTCTGAAGAGAATATCAGTGATATTAAGGTGCCTGATTTTTATTTTTTAAATGAGTCCTTCTCCAATGCCCTTTGCTTAATGATATATCTAAAATGTAATATCTGTGCCCTAGAGAAGTGACACAGTTAACTAGAAGGTAGAGGAGATAGACTGCCAAGTCTGGAGTCAGGAAGACTCACATTCCTGAGTTCAAATTTCATTTCAAACACTTATTAGCTGTGTGACCCTGGGCAAGTCACTTAACCCTGTTTGACTCAGTTTCCTCATCTGCAAAATGAATTCGAGAAGAAAATGGCAAACCACTCCAGTGTCTTTGTCAAGAAAATCCCAAACAGAGTCATCGAGAGTCAGACACAATTGAAACAATTCAAGAACAGCTACTCAATGTTCATAGGAATCCTGGCTATTTCAGTGTTCACTTTCTTTTAGTCTGCTTCTTATTTATTTCAAACCATTGCTTCCTGGCTGTACAATCTGCACAATTTGCAAGAGATTATAGGAAATAAACATTTGGAATATCCACTTTGCATGATTAAGCATTCAATAGGATAGGCCTTTGATACTCCCCTCCAATCTTCATTTATTTAGTTAATATTAAAATGCTCTCAGATGTCTATAAGCCATCTGTCTCTTCCTTCAAACTCATTGAGCCCTGCTGTATTAAACAGCTGTTTAAAGTGCCATTTCACTTGATACCACTAAGTATGGCAATGTGCTCACATTGGAAATCTGGATTGGAAAACCTGTGTAATTTTTCAAAATTTCTGGTCATGCTATTTGCTATATTGCTCTGCTGGATTAGTACACCACAGGTGCAATTACATGGTTTTTGTGCAGCCCCATTTCAATATTTAACATCTAAATGATACATTTAATGGTCTTGGTTAGCACTGAAATGATTTGGGCTTTTTTTATTTTGACTTTTTTCTCTCCCCCCCACTAATTTTTCTGGTTTATAAGTCCAAATTTGAGCATATATGAATTATATGTAAGAAGAAACTGAGTTTGACTTTGCATAGGATTATGTTCCAACCTGCTTCTAGATGTTTTCCCATAGTTTGAGGACTGCAATTTGTTATTCCTTTATTTTTTTTTTTAATTTTAGGCAATGCGGTTAAGTGGCTTGCCCAAGAACCCATAGCTATGCAATTTTTAATTGTCTGAGGCTGGATTTGAAGTCAGGTCTTCCTGACCCCAGGGTCAGTGCTCTATCTACTGTTCCACCTAGCTACCCCTGTTATTTCTTTTTAAAATTAAATTTGTTTTCTTTTAATTTAGAAACATTTATTTTCTTTCCTTCCATTAAAAGAAGAAAAGCAAAACACTCATAAGAAATATGTAGAGTCAGTAAAAACAATTCCCACACTGATCATATCAAAACATATGTACTAGCTGCGTATTGAGTCTATTATCTCTGTATCAGTGTGGGTTTCTCCATCACTACTATGGAATCATGGTTGATCAAATCATGATTTGAATCTTGTCTTTTATAGTTAGAAAGAGAAGGGAAGAATAGAGAAGTCAAGAAAAATGAGGATTGAGGAAAGAGATTATTGGTATTTGAAAATCAGATCAAATAAATAAGCCCTTATTAAGTGTCCGTTATGTATGAGGCACTACACTAAATATTGAGAATAAACAAAGGTAGAAGACAGGTCCTGCTCCCAAGGAGCTCATATACTAATGAAGGAGACAGTATGTAGCAGCTATGTACAAAGGAGGTTAATTGGAAAGACTTTCAAAAGGAAGACACTAGCATTAAGGAAAGAGTAGTATCAAATAACTGATGGGGTCAAAAGTCAGATAGCAGGGGAAGAAAAAGTAGTGGAAGCTGTGATGTATTAAAAAGTTCGGGGGCAGCTAGGTGGCGCAGTGGATAGGGCACCAGGCTTGGAGTCAGGAGTACCTGAGTTCAAATCTGACCTCAGACAGTAATTACCTAGCTGTGTGGCCTTGGGCAAGCCACTTAACCCTATTGCCTTGCAAAAAAAAAGTTCAAGACACTTTTTGGGGGTAATTAAATCATTTTATTAATTATACTAATGGTAATTAATAAAAAGGGGAAGTGACAAAGAATGCCAAAGACCCCTCATGGAACCCACTCAATATTTATAGGCCCTTGGGAAAAGTGGATTGATCCTGGGGATCAATTCTGATTAGTTAATGGTTAATGTGAGATTTAATATTATAATGAGAGGTAGATTTATTCTAATGAGGGGCTGGGATGATTGATAGATCTTAGATAAAAAAGCTTATCTATTAACCAGACTACCACTATCTAGGGCAAGTTAAATAAAAATCTGGCTGACTGAAATTGCAATATACCACAACCCATCAATTCACCTAAACTAAAATTTCTTTACCTTTACTTAGATCTAAATTTTTTAATCTCATTATCAGACCTGCACTTCAAAGGCTGCTTTAGTAACCTACTGGGACTGATTTCTGAATGAGGAAGCAGAAAAAGGGAAAAATCTTAATCCTCATTCAATAATTGGTTATTAATGTGAGACGGAAATAATCATTTAGAGATGAGAAAATGGAAACAACAATGGCATTTGTTTTTCATTTAATGTAAATATGAGAAGAGGTCCTTTAGGGGAAAGCAGGATCAAAAGAAAGTCTTTTGGAGGCTGGAGGAAATCTGGACATGTTTGTATACAATAAGGTAGGAGTCAAGAGATAAAGAGAAACTGAAGACTAGAGAGAAGGAGGGCAAAGAGACAAACTTTTGAAAAATATGGGATGAGGATGAGATCAAAAGTATAACATAGAGGAATTAATATTGGCACAAAGGGTCATCCTTCCCTTGAATCCTGGCATGAAGAAAAGAATGCTGTGTGCATATGGTTGAAGTTTAGAGGATTTGGGGCATAGAATTAGGAAGAAGATAGAGGTCATGAGGTATGGTTTCAGTATTTTTGTTTGTTTGTAAAGTATGAACTATAGTCCTTTGATGAGAGGGTAGGAGGAGGAGGGGTCCTGTAAATGACTTGTGCAGATGAGTGAAGGTCTGGAAAAAGAAATATAGGGAGTTCAAAAGAGAGCAGGGTACAGAGGACTAAAAAGTTATGTAGTTATGTAGATATGATTGTGATGACCTAGTTGAGAAAAGCTAGCTTAAATTTGTAATGGAGTCACTCATTATAGTTCTGTGCTTTCTCCTAGTAGCATCAACATTAGTAATAAAGGGGCAAATGGTGGAAAGCGGGTAATTCAGAGTCAGGGATTAGAAGTGGATAAGTACAGATAGGTTAAAGGGGCAACTGAGTCAAAGGTAAAGACAGCATAAAATTAAACTAGTTAATTATATAGTGAAGATGGTGAATGGAATAAAATAAGGGCAGTGTGGAGAAATAGATTGGGAAATTAAAGATGAGGAGAATTGTCTCAATTTCAGGAAAGAATTGAAAAAGGGAAGAGAAGCTTTTTCTTCAGGTTACATAAGCATAGAGGAGAAGGAAAGTGCTTATTGGAAAATTTGTGTCAAATTTTATGTCACAAAATTTATAATACTCTCCTGCACAAATCTCAAAATTATCATCCATGCCTTTGTGTTGGCAGCCTGACTCCTTTTGTGTCACAGATCATATTTTTTTCTGTGCTATTGTATCACCATGGCTATTACCAAAGGTATCACTAGGGTTTCAGACCTTTGAATCTTACAAGAGAATACATCTCCCATCATGTTAGTTTTTCCAGTCTGGTAATACATGCTGAACTCACTGTTGGCTATACCCCAATATATATCTGACAGGCAGTATCTTAGAACTGATTAGAATATCTATATCAGTTCATTGTCTGTTCCTGTTTGAAAATGAGCTCTCAATAAAACTGCATTCTGGGAATTCAATATCTTGCTTCAAAGTCAAAAGCTACAGTTTATGGGTGAGGTAATGGGTCCTCTGGCCAGTGATTCAGTTAGCTCCTGGCAAATGCAACAGCTTTGAAGCTTTGCTTATTCTGTCCCTGTTGCACAAGTGGATTTGAGAACATATTTGCTGTATCTCAGTACTCCTGGGTTCTTTTTAGATCTTGTAGATAAAGCATGAACTATAATGTACCTCACAAAACAGAGGGACATTTACTATTCAGTGGGAGAATATGTTTAAAGAGAGACATTCAATGTATAGCATTAAATACTTAGAATACGACAACTTCTGTTTCATTAATGAGCATATAATCTATCATATTGATTCACCAATACTTAATATTTCTAAATCTATAAGGCACAAAATTATTCTTCTAAGGAAAGTTACAATGGATTATATACTAGTCCTAGCAATAATAGGTCTTATTCAAATCCAGGATACTTATAAGAAAGTAAGAGCAGAATAGAGGGAGGAAAGAGACATAGAGGTGAAGCAAGAGAGAAAGGTGTGTGTGTCTGTGTGTTTGTGTGTGTGTGTGTGTGTGTGTGTGTGTGTGTGTGTGTGTGTGTGTGTGTGTGTGTGTGTTGCTTTCTGGATGATAGAATGATGTAGAAAGATAGAGATTGATAGTTCATTCTTTCTCACTATCTATCTATCCATCCATCCATCCATCATCTTCTTCTTCTTCTTCTTCTTCTTCTTCTTCTCTCTCTCTCTCTCTCTCTCTCTCTCTCTCTCTCTCTCTCTCTCTCTCTCTCTCTCTCTCTCTCTCCCTCCCATTTTATCTTGCCCATTTAGATTTTGTGTCCACATGGGTCTATCTAGATGAGAATTACAGAGAGGCAAGAGTAGATATCTCTAGACCTTCCTCTGCCCCTACCCTTTCCTAGGTTGACTTTTTTTCTTTCTAGGAAGATGAGCAGAAGATTGGGAGGCTGGAAAATACTCTGCTTTCTTCAGTGAAAGGGATAACTGCACTGGAATTATGTCTATCAGTTCCCTTAAATATTGCTAGTCTGGGAAAAGTAAATTTTAGGTTTAAGCTATACTCTTGATTGCTTAATGAGGAAGGAGGATGCTAAGTTGTATATCCAAGACTTGGCACCTTACCACCAATTGCCAATTCTACAATAAACACACATAGAAAATAGCAAATAAGTTTATTCATTCAAAAACACAGCAAATAGAAACCAGAGAAAGTATGCATATGAAATTATAGTCCAGACTATATAAACATGTAAATGAACTTCCTCTTTTGAAGCAAGATAATGTTATCTTCTGCCTAGAATCTTTCTCTCTCTTCTGGTTGATGAGATGTTGGAACTGTGTCTCTTCTTTTGAAGCTGAAAACTGGAAAGTCAGTATATCTCTTCTCATCAGCTCTCAACAACTCTTCTTCCCATAGAGGCAAACACCATTGAAAACTTAATCTCTTCCAATGAGGAGTGAGGTCCATAGCAGTGGACTTTGAGGCTTGAGTTACATATCATACACACATGTATTTTTATATTTACATACCTACATATATGTATGCACACAAAGGGGCACATATGCATATATATGAGAAAGAGAGAGAGAGAGAGAGAGAGAGAGAGAGAGAGAGAGAGAGAGAGAGAATACAAAGCTAGTCTCATGCCCCTTCACTTATCTCCAGAGGAGAGCCAAACTGGAAAGAAAAGTTGAGACTTACATTTCCCTTGTGCTTGCTCAGAGGCCATGGTCTCAAGAAAGACCTCCTTTGCTCAGAGTAGAATATTCCTTGAGTTATGTATTCTTCTTAAATGAAACTTTCTATGAGGTCCCTGATGCATTCCCTTATCTCTAGATCTTGTTTAGAAGTCCCTAGAACATTCCTTTTCCATTGGTGGAATTTGATTCCTGTTCCCCCATCACCAAGATCATCTGTAGGGTCCTGCCCTTCAATACTTTGCCCTTGTTTTTTTTTTTTTTTTTTTTTTTTTTTTGCAAGGCAAATAGGGTTAAGTGGCTTGCCCAAGGCCACACAGCTAGGTAATTATTAAGTGTCTGAGGCTGGATTTGAACTCAGGTACTCCTGACTCCAGGGCCAGTGCTCTATCCACTGCGCCACCTAGCCACCCCGCCCTTGTTCTTTCAAACTTGAACATAGGCTAATCATCCAAAATAGTTCTCTTTTGAAAATCAAAGAATTATTTATGTGTATATTTAACATGTATAGATATCCTGTGTACTTCATAGCACTCTTTGCTCCTCCAAACTCCGCCACCAAAAACTGGAAGTGGAAGGGGGGCTACAAAGGAGGTAGGAGCATTCTGGATTTTTGTTGTTTCACGGATATCTATGGTCAAAGAATTAATTATCTAGTGTACAACCTGTTTGTGATTTATTTAATTCACTGGAAAGGCTTTTAGAAAACAGTCTGTTGAGTATGTAATGAAAAAATATATGTTTATAAGTATATATATATATATATATATATATATATATATATAATGATTACCTTATTTTCTGTATTTACTTCAAAGGGTTCCTTTTTATACTTTTCTTTCAATAATAAATAAATAAAGCTATCCTGATCTTCATCTTCACTTATCTCTCTCATTTTACTGTCATTCAGGAAAATACAAAGAATGCATACAGTTTATACACTTTATTGTCTATAATTGAACTTTTAGATCTTGGATATTATTGTGATTGTAATCATGGTAATGAAAAACATTAACTTGGTTCCTTGAGACGTTGACTATGAAGGAAACCATGGCTTCATGAGACCTAGGTTCCAATTTTCTGAACATCACTCCCCTGCTCTTCTTATCTTTACAATGGGAGAACTTGGACTATATCCCTACCAGAGTTGTTATGGGGAAAGCTTTGTAATTTTTGAAGTCCTTTATAAATTTAAATTATTATCATTACTATTATTAATAGATGATTAGAATTAATAACATGTGGAAAAGCAAGGTAGTAATAATGGATAAGAGAGCTAGTGTTCATGGTTCAAATCTCACCTCTCATACACAATGTCTGTATGATGCTGAACAAGCCATTTCAGACACAGCTAGTACCTTAGAGAGTCACATTGCCCCCTAAAATCACAAAATTCAGGCAATTGTTTGTCTGCATTGATAGAGAGTAGTTAGGGATTTCCCCACTGATAATCTCCACAAACCAGAGGAATTATGGATCTCCCTTTCCCAAAATAAAGCTGATTTTGACACAGGGTAAAACATCTTTAGAAAATAACCTGAGGGGAGGCTAGGTGGCACAGTGGATAAAGCACTGGCCCTGGAGTCAGGAGTACCTGGGTTCAAATCCAGTCTCAGACACTTAATAATTACCTAGCCATGTGGCCTTGGGCAAGCCACTTAACCCCATTGCCTTGCAAAAAAAAAAACCCTTAAAAAAAAAAAAGAAAATAACCTGAACAGTGGAATTAAAATACAAAGCATTCACCTGTTCAGTTTCTGCCCAAAGCATTTTCCATTCATCCATATTAACATAGGTTTCAGGGGGAAAATGATAGCAATAACAACACATGTGTTAGCATTCTGAAAACAGCAATAGCCACTTTCTACTTCAATGTAGATTTTATTCATAGTTGAAAAGAATAATTCTCTTATTCTAACTTATTGTTCCATTGTACCCAGAATCAAGGTATTTGTTAAGACATAAAAATATGTGTACAGTATTTCTATCCATAACATTTTCTGTTCATATTTGAATGTGAGTATGATATATATGTCATATGCACACACATATACATACACATCATGTAAAAAGCAAATGTGCAAACAAATCTGGCTACAAGTTTACAAGGAAAAAAGACAATTATTTTCCACAATCATATAAGATTGTTTCAGAAATGAGTCAGTACCACCTTCCCAATTCATGAAGAGCTAGTATATCTTGAATTCATACAAAATAAGGAGATTCATCAAAAAAATCTTACTACTCGGTGATTAAAGCACCGTGGACCAGTCAAATATGGCCGACCCATATTTAATACCCCCCAACATAATATCAAAGAGACTTGACATGTACAATATTGGAAAAGCAAAAACATTTTTGAAAGGGATGGAGGAACTTCTAAATATCAACAGACTTTCTGGGATTTCTGTTGGTTTAAATTGAGGAATTTAAAAATTGAAAGAAATAGACAGGCAGGGAAGTACCTTTCCTTGCTCTCTGATCAACAGATCTTCATTTTCAAATAAAGTCAAATAGACATTTTTTTGAGATTATGTTTTTGCATTTCTCGTTTTGATGGAGGGGAAGGAGACATAAATAAATGCTTATAAATAGAAAAAAAAGAGAATTTAAAAGTACAATCACTTCAGGTTCTTCTTATCTTTTCCATAAGATGGCAGAGTTGTATAGCAAGCAAAACTTCATTCTTTCTAAAGACTTATTTAAGGTCTTTAAAATACTGTTTTATATTGCAAGGTTCAGCTTTTTCCAGAGAATGTCTCAGTCCTCATTTTAATAATGTGTTGCTCACAATAATCTAATCAGCAAAAAACTAAGGAACTTATAAAGTTGGATGGTTTTTGGGAGCCCCTAATTCCAGTAACTGTTTGGAACTGGAAAGAAATTAATTCTAAGCATTAAATTAGTTCTTGCTCATTTTCTTTCATTTTTTACTTGACATGGTTTTTATATGAATCCACATAAACTTGACTTGCTCTTGCCTCTGTAATCCTCATTCTCTGATTTCATATTTGTATTTGGTCCTTTAGCCAGAACCTCAAAAGCAATTAAGTTGGGGAAAATGGGCCCAATACATACAATATTAGCTACCATTTTCATCATTCAGAAATCTATCTTTCTTTTTCCTTCCTTCCTTCCTTCCTTCCTTCCTTCCTTCCTTCCTTCCTTCCTTCCTTCCTTCCTTCCTTCCTTCCTTCCTTCCTTCCTTCCTTCCTTCCTTCTCTCTCTCTTCTTCCCTTCCCCTTTCCTCCCTCCTTTTCTCCTTCTTCCCCCTTCCTCCCTCCTTTTCTCCTTTCCTCTTCCCCCTTCCTCCCTCCTTTTCTCCCCTTCCCTTCCCTTCAAAATGGTTGGGCTTAGAAACCAGATATTCAAGCTTGTCAGAATGTAGTGTAAAATGAAAGTAAATAGAATATGGGAAGATACAAATAGATCACCAGATTCCTTTTACTGTTCTTCCAAAATGGGAGAAAAATCAATATCTTCTGGACTCACTTCTGAGGGAATTCTTATCCATATCTTCCTAACCAAAGAATTAAGTTTGTACCAGGCACTTTGCATCAACAATTGATGAAGATATTAAGCCATTTTTACCTTTGTTTTTTCTCCCAATCCTTCTAGGATACTAAAAGTATTTGAAATATTAGCTGGTAAATTCTCATTGAGTTACATAGCAATTTCATTTTTCAATCTATGCTTTAGAAGAATGAATGTATATTCATTCAACAGGAATTCCTGTTGCTAATAATACTCTGTACTCCTAGTAGCTCTCAAATAGAATCTTAAATTTCCCCAAGAGGTAGGAATTATTATGCTGTACCATGTTCCACTTAAAGATTCAGCATTAGGAGACTCAGGTAGAATAAAATCAAAAATGTTGATGGTCCCTGAATGAAATGAGGAGGAAAAAATTAAGCAGAATTAGGGAGTTCAACTTGTGAGGGACAAAACTCGTGCCTACTTCCTGATATAGATTAATGGGTCATGAGAATAGTCAGTTCTTTAAACTTAAACCTTTGCAAACCTAATGGTATAAAGAGACTTTCAGTTTCTGTTTCTGGGAAATAATTATATGATTTTGCTCTCCAATATGAAGTTTCTCTATCTTCTTCCATGAGGGTGGGTCCATAGGACAGCTAAAATAACCAGCTGAAAAGTGAAACATTCATGATGATTGTTATTAATCCTCCCATCATCAGTCAATAAAACAAAACTAAATTGTTCCTTTAGTGTCCCGAGTTTTAGTTTAGTTTAGTTTAGTTTTGCTAAAAACTGGTGAGAGTCAGGGTTTACTCACAATATCTAATTACTTTAGGGCATCAGTGTCATTCTAAACTATCTTTAGGTTCCTGAATCATGAGAGTCAGGCCCAGATTATATGACTAACTCTGCTGCTAATTGGCAAGTCACTTTTAACCCCTCAAGACCTTAATTTCTTCACTTGTAAATTGGACAGGACAAGCCTTGATTTTTCTGACCCCTCATGGAAAAGTTGAAAAGATAAAATTCAACAATTTATCGGAAAATTTTTTGAAAATTATTAAGTACCACAGATGCAAAGTGTTATTGTTATTTTATCTAATAAAAGTTAAGAGAAATAATATATGTTTATTTTTGTTTAGCCATCAAAAAATTTGGAAATATGGCAACAAAAGTCCTAAGGCTTGTGATGGAAATATGACATAATGGATAGAATACTTTCCTCTTAGTGAGTAAGACTTAGTTTCAAGTCTTGCCTTTAACACAAACTGACTGTGTGACTCCAGGCAAATCACTAACTCATGGTGCTATGAGGAACTCTTATAAGACTTATTAGATATTGAGAAAGTATTGGTTACTATTTGATTCAGGGAATTCCTTGATTAGAAGTTCGCCACACCAAGGAAATCAGGGTTTGGGTTAAATAAATGAATTAAAAAATAGACAAGTTTTTTTTTTTTTTTTTACAAAAGTATAATGGCTTACAAAAGCTGCATGAGTGTGAAAATGGACATATTGCAGTACATTTTAATAGAATGGATGAAATGAATAGAAAAGCAATTATGACCAGTAGTAATAATTCCTATTAGTCTATTGGATTAGATAATAGGGATAACAGCATCAAAAGCAAAGTAGCACAATAGCAATCTAAATCTAAGATTTTAGAGTCAAGAAGATTTGACTTCAAATCCTTTTTCAGATATTAACTATGTGACCTTGGGTAAATTATTGAATTTCTCTGAGCCCCAGTATTCAAATTTTTAAAATAATTCTAATAATAATACCTTTTATACTTCACAGTACTGTGAGGATTAAAAACTGTAAAGTGATTTGTCAACTATGAATTGTTATATAAATGTCAGATGAGAAGACCTAAGTCATCATCAGAGACTAGAATAAAGGAGAAAATGGGATGATGTCAAGAGGTTTTTAGATTCAGAGCAAAAGAGAAGAGGAAGTTCATGGATCTTTATTTTCTCAGCAAAATATAGAGTAAAGTCTTCTGAGGTGGAGCTGGTACTGGAAGCTTGAAGAAAGAAAAGAAAGTTCAAAATGGTGGCTGTGGGAAATTTTTGTCAGTAACTCTTCAGTCTCATTTGACTCTCCATGACATCATTTGGAGTTTTTTGAAAAAAAGATAATAGAGTGATTTGCCATTTACTTTCCAAGTTCATTTTTACAGATGAGGAAACTGAGGCAGAATTAAGTCACTTGTCCAGGGTCACACAGCTAGGAATTGTATGAAGCCATATTTGGACCTACAAATATGGGTCTTTCTGACTCCAGACACATGCCAAGTTTAGGAGGGAACAGGAACATCTCTTGGGCACATCGCTTCATTTCTCAGAGACTATTTTTTTTCTCATTTGAAAAGGCTTTGTCTTCCATCTTATAGAGGAGTTGGCAGGAAAACACTTTACAAATTATAAATGTTATTTGTAATGTAAGTTAAAACAATTGGAAGGTTGGGAAGGATGAAATAGTCTGGGGCAGGAACAGACTTGATAAGGATAATGGTTGCACTGAGAGACAAAGTCTTTAGGAATAGGGATACGATAGTTCTTCTCAGTCCTCATCTGGAAGATGGAATTCAGTCTGAGTGAAATAATTTTGAAGAACACTGGGGAGATGCAAAGCATCCAAGGGGTCATCTGTTTAGTAAAGATCTTAAGAGTAGTTGAAGGAACTGAGGTTTAGCTAAAGAAGCTCAGGGAAGTGTTTGATAGAAAAGGAAATAATCTTGTTCTGTTTAGCCTCAGGGAATAGGAGTGGGAACAATTGGTAGAAGTGATAAAAAGGTGAATTTAGGTTAAACATTGGGGAAAGTTTCCTAATAATTTGATTTACTTTATCCTGAATACAATTGGCAATAAAGGATTCTTATTCACTGAATGGTCTTCAAGCTGATTTGTTGGGTATGTTGGTAAGCAGGGATTCTTTTCCAGGTTTTGATTAGACCAGATGGTGACTGAGAAGCTTTGGAACTCTGAAATGCTCTGATTCGTTGATTGTTCCCTCCTAAACTTGGTACAGTAGGAAATGCAGTATACTTTAAGCCTGCTCTTTATCTGGTCTTGTAATTAAGTATCCAGATAAAGGCCGTATTGGTTTGCAGTGGAAGGGAAAGGGGACTTGGAAAAATGGTAATAATGAAGATAACAGCACTAGGTGGTATAGTATAAAAAGTTTTGGACCAGGTATCTGTAAGATCTGAATTCAAATCCTGCCTTAGACACTTACTAATTTTGTGACCATGGGAAGTCACTTAGTGTTTCCAAACCTTAATTTCTTCATTTACAAAATGTGGAGAAAAAACAGCACCTACCTCACAGGGTTGCTGTGAGGGTCAAATGAGATAATATATGTAAATAGTTTTTTAAAATTTAAGGCACTCTATAAATGTTATTATTATAAAAGGAAGCTGGTCTCTATAACTGAGTGACCATAAAAACTTCTCTAGTAACTTTAAGGTTTCATATATAATGAATAGAATATGTTTGAATGGGTGAGGGGACCTGGAGTTGTGGCAGAAGTCTATGGATAGCTTAGAGGAATGTGTTTTTCAGAAAAGCACCAGATTTGGGATCAGGACAGACCTGCCTTTGATTCCAACATTTAATATTTATTGGCAGAATGGGCAAAACATATTTCAGAGCAATAACTATAACATTGTTTTTTCAGAAGAAAAGGCATTTCCAGAGTTATGAATGCAAGTTGCTTTAGCATTAATTATAGCTCATTGCTCTGAGGGTATGTTATGAGAGCTTGCAGAGCACTTGAACTTCTAGGTAACACCAAGTCTTAACTCCAGGTTCAGCATTTTTTCTTCTTCTCTAGAAGGGAGAACCAAGAGTTGAACTGACTTGATTTCTGATCCAGGGGGAAGAAATAGCCTCAGAAATATGCTGACAAGGATTACAGGAAAGACAGCAGGATCCAGCACACTACTCTCTCTACTTCTCTGTTTATCATTTATCTGTGTCTCAGTTTCTATCTCTTTCTAGTGATTTTTTTCCTGTTTTCCTGTTTCTGTGTCTTTCCCTCTCATTGTCTCTTCTCTTTTCCCTAAAAAACAGATAACTAGGAAGCAAAAAGTTTGATTTAAAAGAGCTGAGAGTAAGCTTCTTTAATGTTATCAAGACCTTTCATTTGATAATTTATTTTAATTACAATAAGTAATGGTAAAAAGAGACCTTTAATAGGAATTAGGAGCTCTGGTTTACAGTATGGTAAAATTGGGTAAGACCTAGTTGTATTAGTCATTTATCCTTGCTGAGGATTAGATTTCTCTCTTATTAAAATAAGGATCATAAATTCATAGCGGGAATCAACCTCACAAGTTGATCCAACCCCTTCATTTTTATAGATTAGAAATCAGAAATTTTGATTCCCATTTAGATATTTACTAGCAAGACAAATCATTCAATGTCTCTGAACTGTTTCTTCATTTGTACAAAAATGGAATTTTGGTCAATGGGCTCCAAGATTCCTTTGAGTTATAAATCTATGATTATATGATAATGAATACAACTAGAACATAGAAGGCAGCCAGGTAATATAGTGGATAGAACTCTCTGTCTAGAGTCAGGAAGACCTGAGTTCAGCTATGGCTTCATGCATTTATTAGATGGGTGACTATGGGCAAGTCTCTTAACCTCTGTCTGTCTCAGTTTCCTCAACTGTAAAATGAGGATAATGAGAGTAGCTACCTCTCAAGGTAGATGAGGATTAAATGAGGTAAATTTGTAAAGTCTCTGACAATCTGTCTAATAACTGCTTGCTCCCTTCTCCTTCCTCCTTATAAGTCATACAACCATCACACAGGGGGTGTGATAGTAAATGCCTGAGGCAGGATTCTAACTCAGCTCTTCCTAATGCCTGTCTAGAGCACTGCCCACAAAACCATGACTGGATAATTACTAAGTGAACTTTCAACTAGAACATTCTATGGGTCTGTGTAGGATTCTAGTTCTGTAAGTCAGCTAATTAGTTTGGAATATCAAATTTACCTTGCCAGATATTCTTATGTGAATGTAGTAGAAATGAATCCTATAGATTCTTTAGACTTAAGAAGGAAAATAAAATGTTTGGAAATTCTTCTTGTTTCTCAGGCCTAGTGTTTTCCAACCCAATAAACTATCTGACTCCATGATGTCAAACTCCAATAGAAATGATTCCCTATAGGCTGTAACTTAGAAAACCACAAATTCACATTATCTATATGTACATTATATTATATTTTTTGGCTAAATACTTCCCAATTAAATTTCAGTAGGGTTTAGTCTAGTTTTAATATGGTTAATTTCAATTTTAAAATTTCAATCTAGTTTAATTCCTCAGAAACTTTGACCTAGCTCCCTGGATCAACTATCACCCAAACTATCCCTGATCTCAGAGAAGTACTGAAGCATAGAATGAAGATTCTCTCCAGGAGTCGGCATGAAGACCCTCCTCTCTGAAGATCTCTGGTGTCATCTCAGATTGTATTCCTTTCCTACCTTTTCCCAATCACTCTTAGAAGATATCATTCCTGAAACAAATGGGAAGGGGTGAGGAGGTGAGGGCAGCTGGAGTCTATGGGTTGACATAGCTTGTAGGTGTCACCCCAGCTACAAAGGAAAGAAGTCAGTGGATTGACTTAGTTTCTTATCCTCATTATGCTTGACTCCCTTTTTGGGTGTTTTCAGTCAAGTTGTCAGGTCAAGTAAGAGATTATTACTTTCTATATTGATTGAACCTTCTTCTGGTCTTAAAGTCAAAGGATTGGATTGTGACAAATGATAGGACAGGGATAGTGATAGGGACTGATTTCATTGATGTAGGAAATTCCTCACAAAGCTACCTCCAAAAATGCAGGTCAGAATTTTCTCAGCAATTCATAGTATTAGAGAATTGCCTAGAGTACTGAGGTCCAATACAAAATAGAAACTGGGGAGCCACCGGACTACACTTAGGGATCTCTATGACCTCATACTGACTTAGAAAGCTACATATCAACATTATTTATGTTCTACTACATTTTTTTAATTTGTTAATGTTGGCTACTTCTGGTTTAAAGTACTGAAAGGTAGATTTGTTCAGGGTCACACAGTCAATTTGTATCAAAGGTAGGACAAATGGTAACTAACATCTATATTTTGCTTTAACATTTACAAAGTATTTACATCCAATGCCTCATGGGCACTTATATTAGGTCCCCATTTTATAAGTGAGGAAAACTACGTATCAGAGAGATTATATTACTTGATCAGGATCACTCAGTTCATAAGCAATTCTTAGAGGCAGGAAGTTTTCCTGGCTCTAATTACAGTACTTTGTCCACAAGAGTGGACAAGAAGGAAGTGCAAGGCCAATATTTATTTTAAATGAAGTACTTCAGTGCAAACAGGAAAATAATCTGGCATGTTCAAGGATTCATAATTTATAGGCTCAGAGTACTTCATATTCTGTTCCTTCTCTTCAATCTCTTTGGGTGTCTTTCATCTAGTGTGGGGCAAATCAGATCCAGTTTTGTATTCAAGGATTTTTTTGAGCTATTTTTCTAGTGTTTCTGATTTAGCTAGAATAATTTAGCCTAGAATCTAATTCCATGTAACATGTTAAGATCATTGAATGAATGGAGTTCTTTTTCTTTTTCTTTTTGTGAGGCAATGGGGTTAAGTGACTTGTCTAAGGTCACACAGCTAGTAACTATCAAGCATCAGAGATCACATTTGAACTCAGGTCCTCCTGATTCCAGAGCTGGTGCTCTATTCATTTTGCCATCTAGCTGCCCTGAATGAATGAAGCTCTGAATCATTTTTGCCAATAGCAAAATATTTTCTCATAACTATTACATCTTTAGGTCACCCTTTTGATCCATCATAGAAACTTTCTAAAACCCACAGTATGTTCCCCAAAGTCATTGGCAGAAGATTTTATAACAACTGATCTTGAGAGTGTTATATATTTGTCTCGTCCTCTATACATTCTTATATGTTCAGAATTTATTCATTTATATGGAATTATTCATAAACATGTTTTATAAAAAATATCACCTTTAGATCTATTTATTCTAGGCAATGTCATTCCTTTAAATGCTAGATCTGTAGTAGCAAGAATCCTAAAATATGACTTGCAAGCAAATGTACAGACCTCTGTACTGAACAAAGAGTTAAGATAATGCTAGTTGGCAGAAAATAAGTGAAACAGTAGTTCCACGTTTCTAGACTTAGGAGGGTAAACTATTTTCATTTTTCCTAGATAAAACATTTGCTTGCTGAAAGCAGATATAACTTCTGTTAAGATATTGAGGCAAGTCACTTTCAAATGGAGCCATTCAAACTCTGATCAATTGGTTAATCTCCAGACCTCAAACATCTCTCTCCTCCTCAGAGACAGACTAAAGTAGCTTTGAAATTACAGATCAGGATTTCCTGTAAAATTCATCAGTCAACATGGTAACAGGGTTCTGTCTTCATATTTCTGGGGACTCCAGAGAGACTTTAAAATTAAGTATAAAGAGCATATCCATTCATTCTGAGCAAGATTCCTTTCCAATTTGCAAAAGATTGAAAAGTGCAATTTTGTTTTTTATTTGCCTTTCAATTTAGAAGAAAATCATGATGGTTTCCCTTCACTTTGCTATATGCATTTTAGTTGATTCTAATGAAGATAAATTCTTCTCAATCAGAAGTGTCCCAACCATTAAGTGAGACAGATGGCAGCCTTGCCATATTTTGTTAGACTCTAGCCTCTTTAAGTTGACTGTCTTCGTTATTTAGGTCTATAGGAAATAGCAGGGCTCATTTTTCTGAAGAAAAAAAAAAGAAGTCAATATTTTCCTTGGGAAAGATGTCAAGTAGTCTTCAAACCAGATGATCTAAGTGCCTTCCAGATTTTGAGTGGTAGAAACATATGTTTCTGTTAGAGCAAAAAAGTTTTTTTTTTTTTTGGCAAATTTTGCATCATATTATGGGAGAGTTACATTGGGATGAATTTTTAATGCATTTATCCAGCCATGCTTCTCTGATGTGCGAGAGAAAAAAAAACTTGATATTTATTCTTTTACTCTTTTCCACCCCTGCAATACAAATTTATGAAACATTCTATATTTTATTGATATTTCTAAAACAGATTTAGGCACATCACTTCCCTCCCCTTCCCCCAAAATAATCTTCACTGGCTCCCCATTGTTTCTAGGATAAAGCAAAATCTCTTGACCTGGCATTTAAAATTCTCCACAAACTTGCTCTTATATACTTTCCCAGTGTTTCTTTATACTCTTCCATGCTTTCTTTATCCTATTTTATAGATTCTTCCTGTAAAGCATTGTTCATCTGCAAACTCATACATTGGGATTTTTCTGATGCTTCCAGTTGTTTTACCTGAATTTACTTTTTGTTCACTTACTTTTGTACCTGTTGTATTCCTTCCTTTAGGGTAGGGATCACATCATTTCTTTCTTTTTTATAAGTCCCTCAGCAAAGTGCCTGGCAGGCCATTGGTACTTAATAAATGATTGCTAAATTAATGGAGGCCTACCTCCAATTCTCTTGTGATGATTTTAGTTAGAGAGGCAGCAAAAAGGATAACAATAACAGCAACAATGACAATACAAATAATACTTTACATCTGGTAAGCACTTTTCAGTTTTTAGAAAACATTATCTCATTTGATCCTCACCATAATTTTAAGGTCTAGGCAGGGCAGCTTATATATCCATTTTACAGATGAAGAAATCATGAATCATGAAGATTAAATCTGCTGCTCAAAAACATACTCTTATATGGACAGAACCAGTTCTTGAATCCAGGTCTTTTGATTCCAAGTTCCCCTCTCTTACCTCATACTCCTTTTGTAAGTATGGACTGAAAGTCAGAAACATTTCATATTCTCTTAGTCCCAAATCTCAATAATAGGTTTTTAAAGAGAAGCTATTAATGCTAAACATGGAAAGGGAGGGATTCCATTATAAAGAAAAGATATTAGATTGGGGAATTCAAGTAAGATATTCAAGAGATTTTCAATCCTTAGCCCAAACACGTAGTAAGTCTTTAATAAAAGTTCATTGACTTGACTTGATGACTTTTTATTTCCCTCTTTACTTATAAATTACTGAAATTAATTGACAACGTCTATTTCCTTGCTGCCTAAGTGGTCTGGGAAGGGGGGTTTTGACTTTGAACTTAAAGTAGTAGCATTTGTTATCAGGGTCATTGGGTATTGCCATAAGAGAATTTCTGGCCTTCCTTTATTACTATCATTTGTTGAATACATTGAAATATTGTAACTAGCTAGAATTTGCAAAATCAAGCTGAGATATCAAACTGTATCTCCTATGATTAATTAATTAGGAATAAGAGAATTTCTGTGTCAAATTTATTACCTCTATTTACTTAAGATGAGTTTGTCTTGTAACTAGCTCAGGTGTTAATAGTAGCAAATTCTAGCTCTATCTTCAGTGTACATTGACCATTCTATAATTTTAAATGACATCGACCATCCTCTTCTGCTACCTATTCTTTGATATCTAAATCATTACCTTCACCTTTTTGCCCTTTGTTGTTATCCAGGCTATCTATGTAATAACCAAAATCTATGTTTATAGCTTAAGACTGCTATAGGGGTTCACTGGTTTTTGTATACCCTGGGTCTATGATATAGATGATATATAATAAACCAATGTTTATATGCATCTTCATGTTGATAAGCATGATTGGCAGCAGTATCTAACAATAAATCCTTGGACAATTTTTATATCAAGGTTGGATTTGAAGGGCCTTTAATATCAAAGACACTTCAGTATTTAGTGAATTGAATTGAATTTCTCTTTAACTTTCTGACCAGGTAGAGATCCATTACACTGAATGAAAACAATGAACATGGCTCACTTGGATCTCTACTTTGTTACCAAGCCCCATCCTCAACTCTTCCCCCAAATTCCTTTATAATTTCTTTGTTTATAGCCTGTACTCTAGTTGAATATAAATCTCTCAGGGAAAGGATTTGCTTAGCTTTAGTATTTGTAGCCTCAGGGCATAGCAGAGAGTCAGACACATAGTAGGCATCACTATTGATTGAATCAATGAATACTTCCAACAAACTAAAAAAAGCTTTGACATGATATAAGCTGTATGAAATGGAAAGGTCTATTGAGTTGGTGATGCAGATTAGAATCATCCCACAACTGCAAAATAGGTTTTTCCCTCAAGAGATCTGGACTCTGAGCAGTCCTCTGAAAAGAAGGTGTATGGGTATGGAGAAAAATCATTCTGTTTTCAACCCAGGGTCTCATACCTCTTACTTTCTATAACTTTCATTCAAACTTAGAGTGGAATAAGAAGAAATTATTTACAATGAAGGGAAGCATGTGATCTAGGTCTCGTACCTACAACCCTTCCAAACAGAAAGATGATGGGAGAGGACCCTCAGAGGGCAGAGAAGATTGGTCTGACAGGTGGACTGGTTTTGAGGAAAGATCTAAAAAGATAGGATCAGTGCTCATATAATCTTCAGAGGACAGAGCCTCAGGATCACTCTAAGGCCACAGGGTAGAGAAGCTAATTTAACTAAGAATGACAGTGCAAGTGATCACAAACAAGAAGATTTGCATCAAACTAACAAAATCACAGAGATCAAGGGTGAGGCAGAGATCCCAAGGTACAGTCTTGGAAGACTGAGCTGTGTAATTGTAATATGTATTAAGTTGTAGTCAGAACAATTGGGTTTGACTCCCTCATGTTTGATATTGGCAAATCATTTAATCTCTCTGGGACTCAGTTTCTTTATTTGTCAAATTTGGGAGTTGGATTTTACCATCACTTCCATTTCTTCATCAATAATCTCATGATTCAACCTTATTATTTAAGTGAAGAGATTTTTTTCCTAAAACTCTCTGCAATATAATAAGTAATCATTTACCTGGGAGATTTGCAGACTAATAGTTGCTCTGTTTTTACCCAATAAGTTAACTTTTTAGAGGTAGAAGGGTTCAGAGAGTCAGGGATGCAACATCTTTAAATCCTTAGTAGACTTTTTTGAAAACAGTTTTTTTAATTGACAACTTTTGTCCAACACTTTTGTCCACTTTGTTTTATTATGACACTTGATATGTGAAAGATGGAGGGAGAGAGGGGAAAGAGGGAACAAATTATGACTCCTTGAGACTTGGATTCTAACTCTGGTTTGTCACTAATTAGTAGTTCTTTCAATTCTCTGTAACTCAGTTGCCCATTGGTAAAACGAAGGTAAAGATTCAAAGTTTATGAAGGTCATTCCCAGTTCGAAGTTCATAAGAATATATATGATCTTAAAGGTCATTTACTGGCAATCATTCATTTTCTAGACAAGAAAACTGAGTCCCAGAGAGAAAAAATGATTTGTCAAGGGTCACATAACTAGTAAATATCTGCCTTCTTATATGGTATTCTATCTACTATAGAAAGCTACCTCTCTAAATACTATTATTCTTTAACTAGAATGTGTGAGAATATGCTTTTTAATAATTATAATGAAGGGAAATTTCCCTGATGTGAAAACAATTTTGTGTTTGGTGGAGTATGGAATACCAGTGAACTCAGATTAATTACTGGTATGTTTTTTAGATGTACACAAATACCTCTCTGTCATTATAATTAATTCACATCCCAAGTGACATTTAGAGTTTGAACTTCTATACCTAAACCAAAAATTGGCATATTTAGAAAAACAGTAGGCCAAGAAAGTTTGTGATTCAAAAGAGACTCCTTCCCCTAGTTTCAGAGAATAAAATTCCTTTTACATAGAAAATAAAAGTTGAGCAAAATGAAGTGACCAAAAGAAAGTTAAGATTATTCATGACAATTCTTTCTACCTCAGAAAATGATTTTTTCTAACTCACTTTGTTAGGGTTATTCAGATGGAGGGGAAAAGCAAGATATTTAACAGATACTATTTCACAGGAATTTCACATCACATACTAAAAGAGGTGTATCACAAAGATAATTTCAAGATTGTGATTGGCACTGCCCTCAGAATCACATTAGTAGAAACTCATTCATTATTTCTGTAATTTTGGACAAATTGCTTCCCTTTCTGGGTCTCAGTTTCCTCAACTGTCAAAGAAAAGGGTTAAATTAGCTTATTTTCAGATCTTCCAACTCTACCTTTTCAGTGTCCAGTGACTGGAGCCAAAAACAGAAAGCTGGCAATTTATAAACATGTAATGTGTGGGTCATCCTGATGTGAAAGATGTTATATTAATTATATTCATTTGACTCTTTTTTCAGATTCATGAAAAAGTAAACAATGGAAAGGAACAAGGAATGATATGGGAATTTGGTCATGTAGAATGATAGTCATCATTGGAGATTGGAAATGCCAAAACCCAAAGATTATTCCATGTTGTATAGAGTAGTTTTAAAAACATAACCCATAAATAGTCACAAATCCTGTTAAGCCATTTTTTACACATATGACATCTGTTACAGTATCTATCCATTCTTTGTTGACAAATTCTATCCAGCACAATCCAACCCTATGTTCATTAGGAAATCCTGACAATATCTCAACAGTACACACATATAATTTGCCTAGACTTCAGATTCTTTTTGTTTCCATGCCTCACACTAGATATCATACAAAAAAAATTAAAAAATTTTTTTTTTACAATTTACAAGTGTCCATTGAAGGAAATGATGATTTAAAAATACCCACCTAAGCACCTACAATTTGTCTAGTGACAATGCTAATAACACAAATGCTGTGACTGATGGATTCAGTGACAAGTGATAAAACAGAGAGGAATAGTCCAGCCCTCATCAAGAATTCCAGATGTGTTGTGTCTTCAGAAGCACTTTCAACTGGGGAGCAAAGAGGGGGCTTTCCTTTCAAGATCAGCTTCCACAGCTGCAGAACGAAGTCAGTGTTCATTATTTATTTCGACCTGAAACAGAAAATAGGAATTAGTTTAAAGCAAGTAGCTCAGCCTTCTTCCTGTTCAATAACCATCATTAGATAGTGAGCTCCCCATCAATGGAGGTGTTCTAGCAGAGACTGAATGACCAGTCTTTAGGAATATTATAGAAGTCATTCATACTTTATATCAGAAGGTTGACATGGAAAAGATTTAAGGACTTTAAGTTGAAGATTCTATGGGACACTGCTTTTTTTCTCCAGTCTGTTTGCTTGATGAAGTCAATGGGTATAAATTTATAAAAATGTTAAAAACTCTAATTTCTGATATTCAGGTTTAAAGAGGAGCACATGAAAGAAGAGTCAGGATTGGGTTCTTGGGAAAGATACAAGTGGTAATCACAGCTAAAAGTGAGGGTAGAAGTAGAGACATTGACACAGGTTGTATTATGGTGTAGACCAGTGGTTCTTAATTTTTGCTCTGCTCAACATCGACAAAATGTATTGTGAACTACCAGGACAATTAATTAACAATCAATAACAGTTAACTAATTAACTACTCATACTAGTCTTTTAAATTATTTGTTACTTAATATAACATTCAAGAATTTTTACCCTTAACTCCTTGGTTCATGATTAGGAACCAAATGGGAACCACGGGTACCTTAGATATCAGGAGAATGAGGGCAAGAGAATTAGCAGTCAGAAATGCTTCTAAATGATTTAGCTTTCTCATTGGTTTCTCTTTGCCTTCATTCGCCTTAACCCAGCACCATCATATTTATTTTTCTACATTGCTATCCTCTCCCTCTATTGCTCAAGAATCTAAGCTACTTGAAGCCTTAAGGCATCAAGTTTAAACTTCTCCACTGGGAATTTAAGGCAATCTATAATTCCTCCTCTCCCTACCTAACTCTCCTTATTTCCTGCTATTTTTCTACTTGCATGTTCCTCTCCAGGCAGACTGGTCTCCTTTCACATTTACTTCTGCTTATGCTCTTTCCCGATATTGTTCCTTCTATCTAGAATTCCCTCCCTCCTCTTCTCAACCTTGTCAAATAGAATTTACTCTTCAAAGCCTTCCTCATCCAGAAAATGTAATTCCTTCTTTCTTTGAAGCTGTAGTGCCACAGAATTTGTCAGAGAAATATTCTGTAATTGGGATGTGTGTGTTTGTTGTTCTGAGCAGACACCTCCTTGAGAACAGATATAAGGTCTGGCACTGTGTTATAATATTGATACTGAGTAAGAAATGAATACTCCACAAAAACTTGTGGAATAGATTGTATCATAAAAGGAAATTCACAAAGCAAGAGTTCTTAACTTTTTTTGTGTTAGGAGAAGCTCATAGACCCCACCACAGAATGATTTTTAAAAAATCATAATGGAAGGAAATGTTAAATTTTAATTAGAGGTTAAAATAGAGATGCAATTTTTTTTCAGTGAGAGGTTTAAAATAAAGTTGTGATTTTTTTCCCATCCAAATTCACAGAACCCTAAAAGAGGGCACCTTGCTTCCCCTAAAGGAGGTCTTGTGTACTCCAGGTTAAAAACCTCTGTCATAGAATGATATATGATTTACTAAAATTTTTATTTCTATATTTGTTTATTTAGAGAAGGATGTTACTATAATTTCTTTTTAAAAAACCTCCCTCAGAAGGTTATTTAACAATACTCTGAATAGAATAGGAAAATCTTGCACAAAAATTATTTTGAAAAAAGCATCAAGAGTGCTATTATTTTTTTCAATAGCATAGAGTACTGGATGTAGAATTAGGAAAGCCCGAATTCTAATCCAGTCTCAGATACCAGTTGTGTGACTTCAGGACAAGTCATTTATTTGTTGTCTATCTCATATGTAAAATGGAGATAATACTTTCATCTACTTAGCAGGGTTGTTCAGATGATAAAATGATATAAATATTTGACGGGCATTTTTCAAACCTTAAAGGGCCATATCAATGCTATCAGTTACTACAATTATTCAATCATTTCTTTTGTACAATTGCTCAATAGTAGCCAAGTCAGATTGAGACTTAAGTTTCCTTTGATTATCTTTTGTGAGAGTCTACAACACTTGTAATTTAAGTCAGGGTTTAACCAAGATAAAACTTAGAATTAATCCAAATCTCTTTACTGTACTTTTTCCACATAAAATGTCACAGAACAAGCTTCAGGCAACTCTTGCTCAAATTAAGACTAACCTGAGGTAGAGGCACATTGGGTCCAAATCTCATAGTTTCTTAGACCTGTGAGAACTGAATATGATCTTAGAAACCATCTTCTCCAAACTTCTCATATTAGAGGAGAGGGGGTGGAAAAGAAGCCTATACCTAATTTTAGAAGAGGGACTAATATTTTTTCTTTTTAGATTTTTGCAAGGCAATGGGGTTAAGTGGCTTGCCTAAGGCCACAAAGCTAGGTAATTATTAAGTGTCTGAGGCCAGATTTGAACTCAGTTACTCCTGACTCCAGGGCTGGTGCTCTATCCACTGTGCCACCTAGCCACCCTGACTAATATCTTTTAAAAAAAATTTTATTTATTCATTTTTCCAATTACATGCAAAGATAGTTTTCAACAATCATTTTTGTAAGATTTTGAGTTTCACATTTTCCTTCTTCTCTCCTTTCCCTCTCCTGTTTCCCTCTCCCTGTCCCCCTGCCAGAAAGTAAACTAATATAGAGTATACATGTGTAACTATGGTAAACTATATCCATATTAATCATGGGACTAATATCTTGTATTTATATAAGGCTTTAAGATTTGTAAAGTGCTTTTTATTTGTTAACCCATTTGATCTTCACAACAACTTTGTGAGATAGGTGCTGGTATTATCTATTTTTTTATAGATGCAAAAATTGAAGTTGAGAAACAGTAAGTTGCCCAGGGTCATGCAGCTGGGAAGGGAGTGAGGTAAGATTTGAATTTAGGTCTTGCTAATTTTAAGTGCTGTGTGCTCTCCAGTTACCACCTAATTTATTAATGCCTTATATAAATACAAATATTAGCCCCTGCTCTAAAATTGACTATAGGCTTCTTTTTTCTTCCCCCTCCTCTGTCAGATGAAAGAGTTGGAGAAAGTGGTTTCTGAAAACCAGGTCTCTTGACTTAGGTATTTCAGACAGCCCTCCTGAGCAGTGGTCCATGTCCTCCAGTCACTCCTTGGTTGGCAGGAAAAATTTAAGAAGCTTGGGGGCAAGGGCAGGGGTTGAGGTGGGGAGGAAGTGCAAAACTTGGAGGGGGGAAAAGAGGACTAGCAGGAGAAAAGTAGCAGATCCCATAGGAAGGACTCAAGTACTGTCTCTCTTCTCTGCCCTTGTTTAGCTTAAAAATACTCTTGCCCACCTCCTGGGTCAGTGTGTATATGCTGAGAAGAGATTCAGCACTCTTAAGTTTAAGAAAGCATTTTTCTTTCTTTGACAAGGATATATTGACAATAATGTATATTTAGAGCTAGGGTAGGGAATCATTTTTTTTGAGGTCATTAATCCACATAAAAAAGATGAAGAACCATTAAAGTAAAAGCAGTTTAATTTAGTTTTGGTTGTTTTTCAGGAAAAAAATAAATCAGTTGTTGGTTTTAAAAAGTTATGAACAGGAAAAGTAAGCATATTTAACCAAAAACCAAATTTTAAAGAATTTTAAAATTTAATTAAATTTAAATTTTTAAAAATACATTTCAGGTCTACATAAGGACAGTTAAGTGATAGACAAAGATAAAGAGTAAAATGAAACAGGGACAGTGAAAAGGAGAGAAGAAAAACAAAGAAAGAGTAGACTCATATAGAGTAAAAGACAGGAATATAGATCAAGAAATACAAGATATAGAAATATATAGAAAGAGTAAAATAAAGATCCAATCTAAGAGGCAATTATTTAAGCATCTATTATGTATAAGGGCATTTGGGATATTAAACCAAGATGAATAATAGTCTCTGCCTTCCAGAAGCTTATCTTCCATTGGAGGGTGGAATGGTATGGGGTGGGATACAATGAACAGGTTAATTTGTATCTAGTAATTTGAGAAATAAAGACTCCTTAAATTAGAGAAAAGCACATAAGGGGAGTCTGTATCTGATTTGAGCCTGGAAGAAAGTTGAAGGATTTTGAGATGGAGGGGAAGAACATAGTAGGCTCAGGGATGGGAGATGAAATTTGATGTCCAAGGAATAGGAAATAGACCAGGTTGGCTATGCTAAGAGTAACTTTTTTGGCTTGCAAAGCACTTTACCAGTATAATCTTATTTGTTCTTAAAAACCTTCTATGATATTATAATTGGGATCGTGGATAGAGCACCAGGCCTGGAGTTAGGAAGACCTCAGTTCAAATCCTGTCTCAGACATTTTATTAGCTGACCCTGGACACTACTTCTGTTTGCCTGAGTTTCTTCAACTGTTAATGGGGAAAATAGCAAAACCTACATCACAAAATTGTTAGGAATATCAAATAAGTTTAATTATAAAGTGCTTAGCATGGTGCCTAGCACATAGTAGATGTTTGCTATAGTTCTTATCACCCCATTTTATGATAAGGAAATGGAAATTAAAGGAAATTAAGAAACTTGATGAAGTCAGGATTTGAACTCTGGCTTTCTTAACTCCCAGCTCAGAGCTCTATCTGCTGGAACACATAGAAGGGAGAGGG
This sequence comes from Macrotis lagotis, assembly GCF_037893015.1. Lineage (NCBI taxonomy): Eukaryota > Metazoa > Chordata > Mammalia > Peramelemorphia > Peramelidae > Macrotis > Macrotis lagotis. The sequence continues at coordinate 415,990,929 of NC_133666.1, forward strand.
TGTGATGGGAAGCAATGCATTTGTCTGAAAAGGTAGATTGTAACCAGATTGAGAGCTGCTTTAAATGCCTTGATGAAAATCTTGTATGCATCTTTAGTTTTTTAATATGCCTCATTTCATTTTGAAAGTGTAAGAATGAAAAACTGGTCTTGGAATCAAGAAAACTTTAGTTCTGGTCTCCTATTTAACAGATTATATGAACCTGGGAAAGTTCTTTGACCTCTCAAGGCTTTCATCCTGAGCTGTCACACTGTGGCAGGCTTGTGACAATAACACTCCAAACTGAGAACTAAGACAGACTATAATGTAATTGAGAAATATTTAACAACAGCACAAACCAAAAATAAAGTATAGATAACATTACATTTTAAAATTAAGTTAATACATTTTCAACAGGAATATTTATTTATATATTCATGTTCATATTTATCTGTATATTTATTCACATTAACAATTATTTATATATTTATTCATATTAATATATTTTATATACAAGATAAACATTCACATATATATACAAATATATATATATATATATATATATATATATATATATATATATATATATATATATAAATACACACACACACACACACACACGCACACACATATATTAGTCCATCATTTTATTTGAATTCCACACTGTGCTCTGGGTAAATAAGACTGTAAGTTGCAAAGGTGTTGACCTAATTTATTAGAAGGAGTTTCCCCACCTAGGAGTCCCCTATGCCATTGAAATTTTCCATTGTTTTCTAACCCTAGCCACAACATTGCTGATATCATGAACAAGGCAAAAGTTCAATTGAGGATGATGGAAAGTGTCATTTTAACACAAGTCTCACTGCTGTCTATATTGGGGAATGACAGGGGTTAGCTGACCTGTTAGGTCATTTCTGAGGAATGGGCTGGCTCATTTTGGAAAAGAGTCCATGGGATCCATGAGACAGACTAGGACAGCAGCAGTGACAGTTACAAATAAATAGTTTATAATGCTTTACAAAGCACTTTAAATATATGATCTCTTTTAATTTTTGCAATAGCCTACATTTAGGGCATAAGCAATTTAAGCATCATTATATCCATTTTACAGAAGAGAAAACAGACTTTAGAGTTTAAATGATTTTGTTTAATACAATTTGCTATAATGTAATCAAAATTAAAAGGAAAGAAGAAAACTAGAGAAAAATTTTTGTAACAAGTATCTCTGATAAAGACATTTCTTATACAGAGAACTGAATCAAATTTACAACAATATGAGTCATTTCCCAATTGATAAATGGTCAAAGGATATATTCAAATAGATAGTTTTCAGAAGAAGAAATCAAAGTTATTTTTAGTCATGTGAAAAATTGCTCTAAATAACTATTGATTAAAGGAAATGCAAATTAAAACAACTCTAAAGTTTCATGCCTATAGATTGACTGATATGACAAAAAAAGAAAATGACAAATGTTGAAGAAGATGTGGGAAAATTGGGAAACTAATGCATTTTTGGTGGAATTGTGAATTAATCCAACCATTCTGCAGAGAAATTTGGAACTGTGCCTAAAGGGCAAAAAAACTGTGCATACCTTTGATCCAGTAACACCATTATATCCCAAAGAGATGCTCAAAAAGGGCAAAGGACCTATTTGTTCAAAAACATTCATAGCAGCTTTTTTTCTTTGGCTAAATATTGGAAATAAAGTAGATATCCATCCATTGGAGAATGACTGAAGAAACTGTGGTATATATGTTGGAATATTTTTGTTTTATAAGAAATGATAAACAGGATACTCTAAGAAAAACCTAGAAACACTTAAATGAGCTGATACAAAGTGAAATAAACAGAACTAGAAGAACATGGTAACCAGTAACAGCATTATTTATTGTACAATGAAGAATTGTGAATGACTTTGTTATTTTCAGTAATGCAATGATCCAAGACAATCTGAAAGATTCATGATGAAGCATCCCGACTTCAGAGTAAGAGCAGATACTATCTGAATACACACTGAAGCATACTATTTTTTACTTTCTTTCATTATTTTGTTTTTATTTGACTCTTCATGTACAAAATGACTAATATGTAAATGTTTTACATAATTATATAGAAGAAATATAACCTATATCTGATTATGTACCATCTCAGAGGGAAGAGAGGGAGAGTTTGGAACTCAAAATTTTTAAAAAGTGCTAAAAATTATTTTAAAATGTAATTGGGAAAAATAAGATTATTTAAAAATTCTATATGTAGTAAATGGAAGCTAGATGACACAGTGGATAGAGCACTGAGCCTGGAATTAGAAGACCTAAGTTCAAATCTAAAATGAAAAAAGACTGAATATATGAAAGATTTCAGAGGAAAAATTCAGTTAAAGAACTTAAGGACAAATAAATAAGCCAATGAAAGATATTATTAACAGAAAGGAAAGTGGCCTTCAGATCACCTAAATGAATCCAGAAATCTATAAATGACTAGTATAAGACACAGAAAAATGATTTGATACCTGATGAAGCATACAGTCTTAAGAGAATTGAGAACTGGGACTTCAGAGGCAGAGCAAGATGGTGACTTGAAGCTAGGAAGTTCCCCAGAACTTTTCCTGAAATAACTTTAAGTGAAGCCTCTAAAAAGGCTTCAATGTGACAGAACTCATGAAAAAAACAGTGAAACAAGTTCTCAGGCCAAGATATTATGGGGGAATTTCAGTAAAGGTCTGTCTCATATGGGTAAAAGGGAGTATAACTCAGCATAGATGGGAGAGCTGGAAAACCAGTGGGACAACTCAAATCAGGTCTGGGCTCAGCAAGTCAATGGTGCAGTGGGCCAACAATGAGGGTCCCAAACTCAACTCAGATGAAATAGTTTAAGCCCCAGGAATGCTGGTGCAACAAGTGGGCCTGGTTGGGGTTACCCTAAGGCAGGGAACAAACTGCTAGCACCTGAGACACCATAGGCAAGTGGAGAGCCAGGAACCAGACCCCTGATCCCAGCACAAAAAAGGGGACTTAAACCCCATTTGCTCCAGGAACAGGGTCTAAATAAGTAAAATGAACAAAAGACCAAAAATTAATAAAAAAGCTCAAATGAAAAAAGTGACAGAATGTCTATGTGTGAAACCTCAAAGGGATTTTTGAATTTGTCAAAAAGATTTATTCTAACTCAAAAAAGGATTTTAAAAACAAGAGAAGAGAGGAAGAATAAAAATGAGAATCATGGATAAGAATTATGAAAATTTGACTAAGGAAAACATTAACTTTAAAAGTAAAATTGGCCAAATGGAAAACAGTAATCATCTTTAAAAGTAGTAAAAATGGTCAATTAGAAAAGGAGTATAACTCATCAAAGAGTAAAATTAACCAACTGGAAAATGAAAACAACTCATTTAAAAGTAAAATTAATACAACTGAAAAAAAGAAATAAAAAAAAGCTAGCTGAAGAAATAAAACCCTAAAAATTAGAATTGGACAAATGGAAACTAATGACACTATGGGACACCAAAATTTCCTCAAACAAAACCAAAAGGCTGGAAAAATAAAAGAAAATATGAAGTACCTTTTAGGAAAAATGACCAACCTGAAAAATAGATCCAAAAGCAAAAATTTATAAATTATTGGTTTACCTGAAAATCATGATTAGATATAGACAATATCATACAGGAAATATCATGGAATATTGACCTAATATCCTAGAACAAGAAGATAAAAGTAGTCCTTGAATGAATCCATTGATTGCCCCAGAGATTCCAAAATAAAAACTCCTATGAATATTGTTGCTATGTTTCATAATTCTCAGTTAAAGGAAAAAATACTGCAAGCAACCAAGAGGAAGCAATTTAAATACCAGACAAGCACAGTCAGGAATGCACAAGACTTATCAATTTTAACATTCAAGAATTGGAGGGACCATAATATAATATTCTGGAGGGCAAAGAACTTTGGATTATAACCAAGAATCAACTATCCTGGAAAATTCAGCATATTTTTTCAAAGGGGGAAAAGTAGACTTTCTTTTCTTTTTTTTTTTAAGAAATATTTTATTTATTTTGAGTTTTACAATTTTTACCCTAGGTCTCTCCCCCACCCCCAGAAGACAGTCTGTTAGTCTTTACATTGTTTCCATGGCATATACATTGATCTAAGTTGAATGTGATGAGAGAGAAATCATATCCTTGGGGAAAAAAATAAAGTATAAGAAATAGCCAAATTAAATAATAAGATAAAGGTTTTTTCCCCCCTGTAAATTAAAGGTAATAGTATTTGGTCTTTGTTCAATCTCCACAATTATTTCTCTGGATACAGATGATATTCTCCATCATAGATATTGTTGCACTGATGGAATGAACAAGTCCATCAAGGTTGATCATCACCCCCATGTTGCTGTTAGGGTGTACAATATGAAAAGGTAGACTTTCAACAAAATACAAACTTAACTGATAACAGCACAAGAACTAAATAGAAAATTTGATCTTCAATTACAAGATTCAAAAGATGCATGAAAAGGTAAATGGAAAGAAAAAATTATAGTCAATAAGACTAAGGAAAAAATGTTAATGAATAAGACTAAATAGGAAAACAATATCTATAACTTTTGAGAATTGTATTTCTCTTAGGACAGTTGAAAGGAACATAAGTAAACAAAGGATGTGGGTATTTCTAATGGGACAACTGGAGGGTGAGTACTTGAACAAAGCGTATACAAATAAATTGATCAAGATGTGATGATACTTTAGCTCATGAGAGTTGTATTTCTATCAGGATAGCTGAAAGGAGTAGACTTTCACAGAGGGTGTGGATACATGACAGGTATAAAGCAAGCAAGACTTGAAAAAATTATTATACCAGGAAAAGAAGGTGGAAGCATTAGAAGAAAATTAACACCACATTAAGAGGCACAAAGGACTATTATAGTAGAGGCAAAGTTGGGAAAGTATAAACAATGCATAAATCTTACTCTCAACAGATTGATATACATTCCCCATTGGGGTTAAACATTTATTCTACTCTATAAGGAATTAGAATGGAACAGGGAAAAGGACAGTGTGAGACAGGCAGCAGTCAAAAACAAACCATTGATGAGGAGGTATAAGGGAAAATGAAAAATAAAAATACAAATAGGGTGAAGATAGGATGGAAGGAAAGAAAATGCTGTTGCACAAATGAAACCAATGCTACTAAGATCAGAAGAAATGCAGAAAACCGGGAGACAATTTTCACAGCCAGGGTTTCTGTAAGAAATGAGAAGTGGACTTTGGAGAAGACTGGAAAGACTCGCATGAAGTAACACAATGTGAAGTGAATAGACCAAGGAGAACACTGTATACATTAATAGCAGCATTGTGAGATGATCCATTATGATGCACATAGCTCCTCTCAGCAGTTCAGTGATCAAGGACAGTCCTCAGAGACTTGTTATGGAAAATGTCACCCATATATAAAGAAATAACCATGGAGTCTGAATGCAAAGTATACTGTGTTCATTTTTAAAAACTTGTTTTATGTTTCTTCTTTCTCATGACCCTTTTTCCTGCTTACTTCTCATTCTTTTTTTCACAACATGTCTTATATGGAAATATGTTAAACACATACTGTTTATATACAACCTATATCAGATTGTTTGCTGCCAAGGGAAGGGGGAGGGAATTGAGGATGGTAGAAAAATGTGGAACTCAAAGCTTGCAAAAGGAAGAATGTTGAAAACTTTAGCAATTGGAAGAAAATAAATAAAGAAGAGAGAGAAGGAAAAAAGAGAGCATAAAGTCATATTGTGATATTCCTGAATGATATAAAAGAGAAATGAGAATTATGAAATTAGCATTCATGACATACAGTAGAAATCAGAAGAATAGAAAAATCTCTTAAACGCACAGTGGCAAATCTCACTAAGGGAATAAAAGAAAGAATAATACACAGAAATGAAGGACAATCTAGAAGAAAAGAAGCAAAAAGAATTATGATAAATGAAATGCTCAAACACAATTTCAGAGGACTAATGATGAACCATGATAGCCAATTCTTAGTAGAGAGGTGATGAATTCAAGATGCAGAAAGAGAAATACACTTTTAACAGGGCCAATGTAAGAATTTGTTACTTGCAAAGATTGTGTTTTTCTTTTAATTTTTTTTTTTTCATTTGGGAGTTAAAAGGGTGGTTAAATACTTTTCTTAGTTAAAAAAATTAAAAAACAAAGGAAAAAATATAGGCAGATGGAGGATAGCGTTCTAAGTCCTCAGAGTTCACATATATCCTTTTTGTCTCTCTCCCTCTTAATTTAGTTCAATATATATTTATTGAATTCACAATGTATGGAAGGCAAAGGGGATAGAAAACTGGCCTCAGTGTGAGGAAAATCTGGATTCAAGTCTTACCTCTGATACCAAACTATACTGTAGGATATATTACTTGACCATTTGACTCTAAACAATTCTCAGAATTGGGAGATGGACTGTCATAATTAGGGGACTATAAGTAAGTCTCTATTTCTGAATTGTAAGCTAAGTGAAGAGAAATAATGTACAACAAGATTGGAAAACTAGAAAGGAATTTATGAAAGGGCTTTAATACTAAAAAGAATTTTATATCTGATCCTGGAAGTAAAGGAGTCATTGGAGTTAATTAATTAATTTTTATAAGACAATGGGTTAAGTGCCTTAGCCAAGTTCACAGTTAAGTATTAAGTTCATGTCTCAGGTCACATTTGAACTCAGTTCCTCCTGACTCCAGGATTGGTTTCCTATTCATTGTACCCTAGTGAAGTGAATTTAATAGAAGGAAATGTTATATGGTAAAAGCTTCATTTTTAAGTTTAAATCAGGTTTACATAATACAGTAAGTAGCAGAACTAGCATTCTGAGGTCCTGAGGTATTTGCTAGTAACCAGGTGGGATGGATACTGCCTGCAACCTCTTTCTGTTAATAATCAAAGAAAAATAGAATCAGAGAACATGAATGACACAATGGAATGACAAAACTGAAGCAAATTCTTTCTGCTTATATGAATGATAGATTTTTAGAATTAAGTGTTGCATAGAAAACATTTTAAAAGCCTTAAGAAAATTTCAATATATGTGAAAAGTTCTCTAATGATTATTGTTATTTTGTACAATTTTATATTAAATTGTTCATTATTTTTTAATCTCATTTTGTCCTTTCATTTATTCTTATACTTTAAACTAAAAGTTTAACTTGAAAAAATAATTAATCAGTGGTGGCACAAATTTAAATTCTGAACTGTCAAATAAAAATCTCACAATTTCTAAGATGTAATTATTTCTTTTTGCTGGATCCCAGGTAGGGTCCCATGATTTTAACCTCTGCAATGACTACTTTCTTGGTGAAAATCATATCTAAAATAATAATTCCTTTACTTTGGTTCTTCTGCTTTTTAAAGGATGACATCATTAAGATAAGATAAAAATTATTATTATCCTTTTTTTTGCTTTAGCCAGAAATTGAATTTTAACATCTGTAGAGAATTTCTTTTATTGCAAATCTTCCATAAGCATGACAAATACCTTTGGTGAACACAGATATATTTGTTTTATTTCTTTTTTAATACTAATGATCAGAGAATGGTTAGGTTTATCTATTTTATGTATATATATATATATATATATATCAATGTCAATATCAGTCTCAAATGATCTTAACATGGATATCTAAAATACATATACTCATACATATGCATGTACATAAAATGCATATATACTACATGCATATATACTATATATATACACATATATATATGTATATATATGAAATCCATAACTAGAGGAAAGTTTTTAAGAATATATCTTTTAGGAACCATCTACTTGGCAGCTAGATGGTACAGTGGATAGAGCCCTCGACTTGAAATCAGAAAAATCCATTTTTTTGAATCTGGTCTCAGACATGTATTAGCTGTGTAACCCTTGGCAAATCACTTAACCCTATTTGCCTCAGTTTTTTCACCCGTCAAATAAATGGGAAAGGGAAATAGTAAACCAGTCCAATATCTTTGCTAAGAAAAACCTCATTTGGGGTCATGAAGAATCATATACAACTGCACAACAGCAAATCTAGGTGGCATAATGGATAGAGTTTTGCATTTAAAGTCAGGAAAATCTAAGTTAAAATCTTGTCTTAGACACCTCCTTGCTGTGTGATCCCAGACAAATTACTTAATTCTTGGGCACCAGTTTCCTTTTCTATAAAATGAGGAAGATAGATCCAATGGTTTCCAAGGACCCTTCCAGCTTTTCATCTATGATCCTGTACATTTTTGTTCTGCCAAAAATATTTTAAAGAGTGAATAATAAATAATAATAATAATAATAATAATAATAATAATAATAATAATAATAATGTTTATACAATTACTACTACATGTCAAGTACATTGTTAAGTGGTTTAAAAATATTATCTCATTTGATTCTGAACCCAATCTTGGGAGATAGATGAGTTATTATCTCTATTTTATATTTAAGGAAATTTAAGTGAGTTTAAGTGTCTTTCCCAAGTTCACACAACTAGTGTCCATAGCTGGATTTGAACTCAGTATTTCTGCCAACAGGCCCAGTGCTCTATCTACTGCACCAACTAATTGTCCATAAGCATAGACCACAAGCACATTGGGATCTTGTAGTTTTAAACATAATCTATCCATCAATCAACAAGCATTTACTAAAGACTTGCCATGTATTAGTAGGCACTGTGTTAAGTGCCAAGGATACAAAGAAAAGTAAAAATATGAAACAGTTCCTGTTGGTAAGGGGAAGTTGTGGTAGAAATAACATAAATAAATCACTGTATACATCATAGTTAAAGGAAGACAAACATAGAAGGAAAAGCTCAATTGTAATAATAATTTTCAATATTTTACCGATCATTTTGGAAGAAATTCTATGGATTTTATAGGTACAAGCATGACTCAAAAAAACTGATTGACAAATTTCCTTGGGCTTCACCAGAACTTGCAATATTTTGAATTATTTCTGTGTCATCTTTGAGTGAATTTTGTCATAAACTTATTTTGTATTGGGTACATATAATGTCTCACTCATTAGATTTACTTATTCCAATATGCTACTTTATACATAATAAAATAACGGGCCAAGTCCAGCCATTTTTTTGTTGTTGTTGTTGTTTGTTTTTTTAGTTTTTTTTAGGTTTTTGGAAGGCAAATGGGGTTAAGTGGCTTTCCCAAGGCCACACAGCTAGGTAATTATTAAGTGTCTGAGACCAGATTTGAACCCAGTTACTCCTGACTCCAGGGCCAGTGCTTTATCCACTATGCCACCTAGCCACCCCAGACATTTGTTTTAACTATTTTTTTCCCTCTAAAGTTGGAGAAAATGTTTAAAAATGCTTTCTGAATAAAATATTCACTGAAATCCCTTGTACAAAGAGAAATAACATGAATGGTATAAGAATACCCTTAATGATAGCATGAGTATTCTTATACTAAAATCTTGCTCTGGTGCTCAACATAGCCATGAAGCCTATGTCAGGGGAGAACAATATGGATTCTACAAAGCTAGAAAGGTTTTAAGTAAGAACCTATTGATGGATTATTCTCTTGCCCTTATCTGAAAGTACCAGCTTTCATAAGTCTGGAGCTGAGCATTAGCAGAATATTAGTCATTATGGGATAACATTTTTTTGCATTTCACCAAATATGAAGAGTTGTGATATTTGTAGGTGAGAGGAGTAACCATATCTATAAAATCATGACTTTTCCCATATAATACAGTAGAAATTGTATTGGTGGTGAAGTCAGAGGACCTGGGTTCATAATACTGCCTCTGTTATTTATTTCCTGTACTTTAGATAGTTAACCTCTCTGGATCTCAGTTTTCTTTTCTATAAAATGAAAGAGTTGACTTCTCAGGTTCCTTTTAGCTTCAAATCTATTAATTTGTGATCTTGGCTGTGATCTCCACTATGGTCTTGAAATCCCTCTTTCCTTATTACTCCTCCAACAAATTTGTCTATTCTTCTTAAAAAGACATGCATTAAGGGGCAGCTAGGTGGCACAGTGAATAGAACACTGACCATGGAGTCAGGAGTACCTGAGTTCAAATCCAGGCTCAGACACTTAATAATTGCTTAGCTGTGTGGCCTTGGGCAAGCCACTTAACCCTATTGCCTTGCAAAACCTAAAAACAAACAAACAAACAAAAAACCCACAACAAAAAAAGGCACTTGTTAAAAAATTTAATTATATCCTAAGAAAAACTTGTTAAATATAAATTACTTTGATACTTTCCCTCCCTTCCTCAGAATGTAACCCCTCCAAGCTTTAATACAGAATCTTTATGAATTTTTTGTAGGAATATATATAATATAATATATAATATACATACATATAAACATCATTAGTATGATTCAATTCTGTGTCTATGTCTATCTCAAAAAGTTAATCACTTGAATATGCATTCATGAATGTATTATGTGTGTATGCATGCATATATGCACATAAATGTAAAATCTAATGTCTGGTCTTTTGAAATATAGATATAGAGCTGAATAACATGTAATGATGTATGTATAAATATATTTGTATAAATATACTTTTATACTATATATATATATATATATTTATATATACTGGTCTAGGCTAACTCATTTATGAAAGACACACAATTTGAGCCTGTTTTCAAAGCCTTTTTTGGTTGGTAGCACCAGATATGATTTGTGCTCCATTGGCATGGCCTTCAATCATTCAGGACCTCTATTCTGCCATTTTGAGGTCTTGAATTAAGACTTTAAAGGAGTCAAACTTGAGACAACTCTGCTAAATAAGACTCCCTTTCTAATCACAGCAATGTTCCCTATTCAGCAGTGGTACCTACAGGTATGAGGGGAATTCTCCTTGTCTCATGAGCAAAGACCTAATCTCAGAAAGCCTGACTATTTTTGCTTCAAAAAGATTAAGGAGACTTAATAAAAGTTAAAAACCAGTGTTCATTTCCACCTCTGACTATTCAGAACAAAAGATGGGCTTTTCCCTTGAGCTACTGGGTGGCATTATAGCATTACTGGACCATTTACAATTGAGTAAAATAGTAAGTGGCTTATTAAAAGAAACCAAGCAGGCAGGCTGATGCAGAACAGATAAATGCTGCCAGGATTTGCATACTGGTGGGTGGCACAGTTCACTGACTAAATTGTTTCCCACCCATTGGCTTTAATTCAGATTTACTTTGATCCTTGAAATTCTTGTTCCTTTCATAGACAAAGGGTATATTCATTTTCATCTGACACATAATATACATAATCTGTCAAAACAGAAGCTAGCTTTATTGCTTTCCACATCCTGTAGCTTTATGTTACCTATTGCTGAGTGAGGGCTTTCCATATCTCAACAATGAATGTGCTTGTTAAGGAGAATGGGAGAGCTAAATCATGGCACCCTAGGTGACCTTGAATGGACATTTAATCTTTTTCCAAAACCTCAGAACTGAACAAGACCTTATGTCCAATGCAACTCTTTCCTTTCAAAGATGTTTTACTTTTAACCAGAGCTCTTGGTAAACCTTCTCAGGTAGATGGGTGTTCATTCACATCAGCCTTTTTTGGTGAAAGACATCTTGTCCTTGCTTCATTGCTCCCTTCCTTCCTCCTTCTCTTCTTCTCTTCCCCTCCCTCTCCTCCTTTCATTTGTCTCCTCCTTCCTTTTCTTCTTCCTTTTCAATTCTTCCCCTTCCCTTTTTTGCCTTCCCTTCCCTTTCAACTAGATGCTTTTCAGTCTCATCTTATGATATCTTTCCCATTCCCTGTTATTTGCATAAACTCCTTATCTCTTCCTATTAAAATCTTTTTTCAACTTTTAAGTCTTACTGCAGATGTTGCTCTCTTCATGAAGTCTCTTCAGTTCTTACAGCTGCAAATAAATTGATTCTTCATATTTGTTGAGGCAGGATCATGTTTCCCCTTTTCCTAATCGCATACCACTTTGATTCAATGTTATTTATGTACATGTCTTATTCCTCCTATTAAACTATAATCTCCTTAAGGTAAGGACTGTGCCTTTTCATCTTTATTTCCCCTAATGCTTAATAAAGTCTAAGAGGTGAGATAAGACATATGACCAAATAGCTCAAAGATAAATGGTACAAAGAATGAGAGACAAGCTCAGAGAAGTAAGAAATAACTTCTTATAGGGTGGATCAGGGAAAGTTTGATGCCTGGTAAGCATAAGATACTCAAGATTGGAGTGGAGTAGAAAGAGGAAAAAAAGGCTTGAGTACAGTTAGAAGAGAAGGAATATGTTTAGTTAGCATACAAAGTACAACTTGGCAAGAACATAAATTTAAAATAGGTGATAGTGAGGAAGTGACTGGAGAAGTTTGTTTTAGGTAAACTGCGGAAGGTCTTGAGAGATATAGCAATTTGGATTTTATTTGGTAGGTAATGAAGAATCAGGCAGAGAGATGGTTCCATGGATAGAGTTAGTGTCTGGAATCAAAAAGATCTGAGTGCAAATTTGGTTTCACTCACTGGGTGACCCTGGGCAAGTCAATCTCTGCCTCCATCATCTATTGGAGAAGGAAATGCAAACCACTCTAGTATCTTTGTAAAGGAAATTCCATGTACAGTATAGTCCATGGGGTCAGCAAAGACTTGAACATGATTGACCAACAACAATGAAGAATAACTGAAGGCTTAGGAGTGTGTGTGTGTGTGTGTGGGTGGGGGGGCAGAGCAGGTATGGGTAACATAGGATTTTAGTTTTCTTTAATTGTCTACCAATTGTTTTTGTAGGTATGATACTCTAATTTTTAGAGAGCAAAATTTCTGAAAAAAGGTTAATCTGTTAATAGTATGTTTTAATAGCTAATCACTGGTTCAAGAGAGTAGCGAGTTAGAAATTTGTCTTATGGTACTTACCACCTGTGTACTTCAAGGAATGTGTAGGTAAAATGGTTCATAGACCCTATAGTGCAAGATCATTAGTCCTGGCATCCCTCTCTGTTGGTAAATTTAAGAGATCTAACCATGGGGTGAGATAGATAATTCTTGATTCCTTTCTCCCTCTTTTGCCTTTTCAATCAATTAATCAATGGATAAGCATTTATTGTTGTTGTTTAGTAGTGTCTGAATCCTGGTAATACTTTTTGAAATTTTTTTGACAGAGATACTGTAGTGGTTTGCCATTTCCTTCTGCTCATTTTACAGTTGAGGAAACTAAGGCAAACAATGTTAAGTGATTTGCCCAAAGTTGCAAAGCAAGTGTCTGAGTCCAGTTTTGAACTCAGGTTTTCTTTCTCCAAGCATAGTGCTGTATACACAGAGTCATCTAACTGCTTCCAGGAGACATATATTATTGTCCACTATTTTTTCAGGTACTATGCTAAGTGTTTTTTGCTGTTTTTAAATTGTGTCCAGTTCTTCCTCAGAGGCCAGATTTGAACTCAGGAAAATGAGTCACCCTGACTCTATTGGTCTATCCATTGCTTATCCCAACAGCCCAGTGATCAAGAACTGGGAACACAAAAAAGGACAAAAATCACAAAAACAGTACCTACCTTAAAGGAGATTATATGCTAAGTCAGGAGATAATGTGTAAATCAAAATACTTACAAAGAGAATTGAAGGTAACCTTAGATAGGAAGGGTCAAGTGGATAGGAGGGCCAGAAAAGGAATAACTATCAATTGGCCTTTCTATTGACCCTGGAAAGAAGCCAGGAATTTCAAACAGTTCTGGGAACAGAACCAACAGACAACACCTTGACTTCTCAACAATTATTGCCTTAGACTCCCTGTGAAGCTGGGAAACTGATGGAGCATCACCAATATATACTAGAGATGGGACTTTTTTGTTTAGAAGAGAAATGCTTGTAAGCCATTTTCCTGCTGTCAGCCTAAAAACTGGGCCCCTCAATTTTATTTAATGGAGATTTGGATCAATGCCTAGTGTAGTATTTAGGAAAGCCACAGGCTTAATAGAAATACCTTTGTCCCAAGGAATTACAGAGAAAAACCAGAAACTGTCCTTTTAGCTTAACCAAGAAAGTCATTTGACACCCCAAAAGTCCTTCAAAAACTTTTACTTCAGATATGCATGCAAGTAAATGATGATCTTCAGTTTTCTGGTGTGGCCAATGGCTTACCACAGACTCAACTTTTATATAAATTATGTTGCCAACTGATGAGGAAACTAGACAACCATCTGATTGCCTCATATATCCTGCAACAACCCCATATGAACCCCCAGTTTAAATCAAAATCGAAGAGATTCTAGTTAATTGGAAGTGAAGACCTAAAGAGAAAGTTTTTGCCCTAGTCTGAGGGGGATATGTAGTTCATCTAAATCACTGAAGCTTGTTATACCCAATGAAGATAGCTAGGTGCTTTCTTCGCTACAGGATTATAGGGTCACAAATTTAGAACTGGGTGAACTGTCGGGTACAATGGAAAGGCTTTGTCATCAGAAGACCTGGATTCCAATTCTGACTGCAATTAACTACCAGTAGGATGTTGAGCAAATTCTTCAACATTTTAGGGCTCTGGTTTCTTTATCTGTACAGTATGTGTGGTTCAGATTATTTCTAAGAGAGCTCTTTTTTGAAATAAATTCCATTGTGATCCTTTGTTTTTTATATTATGCATTTAAAAACATTATTTTGAGAAGTACATAGATTTCATCAGCCTGACAGAGTTGTCCATGTCACAAAAGTTTAATAAGTCTTGCTGTATTTTTATTGGATCATAGTTGCAGAAGTGGAGGGGAATTTAAATATTGTGAAGTTAAACCCTTTATAGGGTTTAACAAAACAAAACACCAATATATAGAAAACTTGGTGAACTGTCACAAATTTGCAAATAGTAGAGTCAGATTTCAAACCTAGGTCCTCTTCTAATACCAAGTCCATAAGCTTTTTCATCATCCCACATTCCTTTTCAATACTTTTTACTACATACTTTCATGTATGAGTGCTATTTTTTTCTTGACAGAGGAAAAAAAGAAGCAACATAGGAGTTGAGTCACTCTTTATTTTTTTCATCTTGTCATTTCAGCCTTACCCCCCCAGCCATCATGCAGCATCTTCTTGGAGCTTCTTCTTGCCCCCCTGCATAGCTTTAAAAGGTCATTTATGTTTTTAATGTTTTCATTAGTATTCACTGCAAGCCTCATTTCATTTGTGCTTTTGTCATTCCTCACATTATTCTTATAAGATCATTTTTATATTCATACTATTCATCCTCAGTTATCTACCCTTGCTTCCATATTCTATAAATGTCTTTTTAAAATATGCATCGGTTAATGAGTTCCCTGAGCCACTAAAATGGTCTCTTTAGACAACTCCATCTTTTCTTCTTCACTGGCATCATCTGCATTTATGTCTTCAGACTTTCATTCTTAAAAATCTCTCATTCATCTTGAGCCAACTTCCCTAGCAAAATTTTGCTCTATAATATTCCACCTATTTTTAACCTGGGTTTTTTGACATGTGATGTTATAAAGTCTATTCCAGGACCAGATTATTTACCTACCTATTCACTTCCTTTCTTCCCTCTATCATTGCCTTCCTTTTCTTCTTCATTTTTTCATTCCTTCCCTTTCTTCTTTCCCTTCCCTTTCCTCCCTTTTTCTTTCCCTCCTTCATATTCTGCTGCATCTGTGGTAAGAAGGTGATCAGGCTCTTCTTTTATATGACATGTAACAAATTCAATTAATGAATACATATCACTTAGCAAGATGTTCTCCCCTCCCTCCCCTTTCCATTGCTCTTGCCACTTCACCCATTCTTGGATGATAGTAACTGAGACAATCTGTAGAGACTGGTAGAGGTATGGTACAGTGAATGGAATACTGGATTTGGAGTCAGAAGAGGTGAAGAGGAGGGAAATTCTGTCTTTCTCCATTATTCTTCATGTAACCTTGGGTAACTTACTTCACCTCTTCTAGTTTTCTCATCTATAAAATGTGAGTGTTGGATTAGATAACCTCTGAAGTCTCTTCTGGATCTAAATCTATGATTCTAAGTGTTCCATTCAGCAAGATAAACAACATCAGGTCTTTATTCATCCTGCAGTAAAATAAATTACTTGGATAATAAAATGATAATCTATCCTTTGATAAAAATACATGCCTCATATGAAATGTCTTTCTTTAATTTCAGTGATTATGTTAATATAAAAATTAGTAGTGATTTGTCCAAATTCATTCTGGTTCAGGTTAGTTCTGGCCAAGTTAGAAGGATTAATATTTTCCAACTCATGACAACCTTACTTACAGGTTTAACAGGCTTTAATTCAACATGATCCTGGGGGGACTGATGGTAGGAGTGTGTGTCAAGTCCACCTATGAAGTCAACTGAAAATATAACAGCCCAATATAAATATATATATGGAAATAAAAAATACATATAAAATTGAAAATTCAAAATATAATACACAGAAATAAAAATACTCATGTCAGAAATTTACCATAAAATGAAAAGTAAATGTTCTTGATACATGACTAAAATCAATAAAGTCAATAATAAATAAATGACTGGTGAAATTTAAGAGACATTGAAAGCAAGTAGGGACTTTTAGATTGAAAAAAATCTCCCATTTTTATTGGGTTTGGTAAAAGACAAAATAACATCAGAATATCAATTTATTCATAATGCCCCCAGAATAATAATTTACATATCCTTTCCCTTTATATGTCCAAACCTATTTTTTTTTGCTACAGCTACCATAATCCACCCAACAAGTTTTTTTTTTTTGTTTTAGGTTTTTGCAAGGCAAATTGGGGTTAAGTGGCTTGCCCAAGGCCACACAGCTAGGTAATTATTAAATGTCTGAGGTGGATCTGAACTCAGGTAGTCCTGACTCCATCACCAAGCCGCCCCTCCAACAAGTTTTGTTTATATTTTTAAAAGGCTCTCAAGAACTCACCTAATAAATCTCTTGAATGTTTGATAGCATTGACCTTAATATACCCAAGAGAGAGTAAATTTTGTCTGACCTTGGAAAAGGTCACTTGCTCTTTCTTAGTCTCAGTTTCAATCTATGTAAAATGAAAGGATTCATTTAGATCATCACCATTTTTCTAGCTCTAAATCCCATAAGCTCATCTAAATTCAATAAACCTGAAGTCATTCATTGTTCCTAAAATGTTTTCTATGTCTGTTCCTAAATTTGCAGACATATATGTCTGTATACAATAATAGAAATATGCATAGTTCTCTATGCATATATATATTATATTATGCATAAACACAGCATATCAAAATTATATAAAGACATAGTCATATCCTATCCTAATGCCAATCACCTAGGTGAACCAACTCTGATTTCCATTAATAAGAATTTGACTAGAAATTAGATTTAAGCTTGAATTTTCCTTGGTCACTTTTCCCCCACTCACAAATAATCATGTCTTTTTATTGTTATCATAAAACTGTATAACTGATTCACTAAGCAGATCAAATTTTAAATGAACCAAGTATTCTAATTCTCATTAAAATATTAAAGATTAATTATAATGGGAGAACAACTGAAGAACAGACTCTGGAACTGAAGACATTTGACCACAGGGAAAGAAATATTTTCTTTTATATAATTTTATACCAGGGGCATGATCTCATCCACAGCATGACTGCATCCATGTGATAATAAACTATTTTACAATGGGGGCTAACCATAGTGAAAAATACTATGTCATGTTAATACTGCACAGTGTAGATTTTTAGTCACTATTTTATCCCACATTCCTACCTTTTTTCTTCAAAGCATCTGACCAAGTGCTTCCAATCCTACCTCTATTTTCTCTAATCATATTTTCATGATACTTTTAGTTTTTGATAAATTGGTCTTTGGGGGAATACTTGACTGCCTTTGTGGAGAGTGGGGAGGAGTATTAACTAAAAAAATGTTGAAACTAAAATGCTTTAATAGTTATACATGTGTAATCTATATTATATTACTCACTGTCAAGGGGAGTAGAGAGGGAGGGAGAAAAATGTGGAACTCAAAACCTTATAAAAATTAATGTTGAAATCTATCTTTACATGTAGTTGGGAAAATAAATTTATTAATAAAAAATAGACTAAAAGGTTTAATGTCAGTTATCTGAAAAAGACTGATCATTTAAAATACTGTAGTCCTTTACATGAAAACATTGGCCTGGGGACCAACAGGGATCTCCTCTACTTTTAGATTTTGCTAATCTATTTCCAGGGCCAAACTCAAAGAAAACACTGAACTGCCAAGTTACCTCTTAGAAGAAATAAGGTTTATTGTTATTGAGTTGATTTGCATTTACTCACTTCAGTAACCTCACATCTCTGACAAGGGCATTAATAGAGTGGATGTATAAATTGCAAAAGTCACTATATATTTATAGTGATATCTTGCTGCATGAGAGCCATAGTGTGTTTTCTCCTTGTAAAGGATACACCACAAAACTCAAAACTTAGTTATTTGTCTATAAGAAAGTTTAGGTCATAAACTAAATTTCCTTTGGATAATTCAATACTCCAGAGCTAAACTTAATTCCCTACTCATTTCTTTCACACCTAGTTTGCTTTATACATAAGCAAAAGGAACCTCAAAACTGATTGATTTCTTCTCTTTTCCTGGTACTAGTCTTCAGGGTAAAAAATGTGCAAGGTGGGCATCATGAATGCTGACCCTGACAGCTTCATATGACAAATAATTCATCATATGCCCTGTGAGAACTTGAAGGTTCTAACTCTTGGGGAGCTAGAAGAATTGCCCACAGCTGAGTATTTCTTGGAGTGGTTCAGACCCAATCTAAGTGCTAATGCCTTCTTGCCCCCATGGAAATAAAATTGGTTCTTACTGTAAATCTATAAAGTAATGTCTAGAGAGATCTTAGTGGACTTCATTTTCCACTTCTTCACCCATCTATGTAGCTCTTCTGTGAATGAAGTCTTCTGCAATAAGAGCACAGAGTAGATATTTCTCTCTCTCTCTGTTTAGGGGAAGTGAACTAAAAATGAAACAAATCCATTTTTATTATTTTGATAGTGTATATCTTTACTTCAGATTTTATCAAAGAAGGCTATCATTTAAAAAATAGGAAGTTTCATTCATTATTACTCCTTCAGCATATTTCTGAATAGAAATATTAAAAAAATTAGAACTGAATATATCTTGAGACTATTGCAATTTTTTCTCATTTTAATTGATTTGGTTTATAAATTTGGAAATTGCATTCAATAGGAAGGTAAATTAGTGAATATGTTCTAAATGACTTACATTAAGCACACTGAGGACTGTACTAATACTTCCACAGAAGAGCATTTTGCTAAGCACCAAGGATGATGATACATAATGAATTCGGTGTCTGAAGGAATTGGCTCAAATTCTGGTTCTGTTACTTGCTAGCTGTGTGATTTGAGACAATTTTTTAAACCTCTCT